>NC_135235.1:385865578-386190078 GCF_051348905.1 Ranitomeya variabilis | reverse complement strand
TCTGCCACTTACATTGTGTAGTGCAATACACTGGGCCTTTTTTTGGTGCAGTCTCCCCCCCAAAAAAGGAAATTTAAAATGCCACTAAGTGGATCTACGTCAGTTCTGTTAGTTTGTCGTATATCTTCCAGCCACGTTCTGCCACTTACATTGTGTAGTGCAATACACTGGGCCTTTTTTTTGGTGCAGTCTCCCCCCCAAAAAAGGGAGATTTAAATTGCCACTAAGTGGATCTACATCAGTTCTGTTAGTTTGTCGTATATCTTCCAGCCACGTTCTGCCACTTACATTGTGTAGTGCAATACACTGGGCCTTTTTTTTGGTGCAGTCTCCCCCCCAAAAAAGGGAGATTTAAATTGCCACTAAGTGGATCTACGTCAGTTCTGTTAGTTTGTCGTATATCTTCCAGCCACGTTCTGCCACTTACATTGTGTAGTGCAATACACTGGGCCTTTTTTTGGGTGCAGTCTCCCCCCAAAGAAAGGGAGATTTAAATTGCCACTAAGTGGATCTACGTCAGTTCTGTTAGTTTGTCGTATATCTTTCAGCCACGTTCTGCCACTTACATTGTGTAGTGCAATACACTGGGCCTTTTTTTGGTGCAGTCTCCCCCCCAAAAAAGGAAATTTAAAATGCCACTAAGTGGATCTACGTCAGTTCTGTTAGTTTGTCGTATATCTTCCAGCCACGTTCTGCCACTTACATTGTGTAGTGCAATACACTGGGCCTTTTTTTTGGTGCAGTCTCCCCCCCAAAAAAGGGAGATTTAAATTGCCACTAAGTGGATCTACATCAGTTCTGTTAGTTTGTCGTATATCTTCCAGCCACGTTCTGCCACTTACATTGTGTAGTGCAATACACTGGGCCTTTTTTTTGGTGCAGTCTCCCCCCCAAAAAAGGGAGATTTAAATTGCCACTAAGTGGATCTACGTCAGTTCTGTTAGTTTGTCGTATATCTTCCAGCCACGTTCTGCCACTTACATTGTGTAGTGCAATACACTGGGCCTTTTTTTGGTGCAGTCTCCCCCCCAAAAAAGGGAGATTTAAATTGCCACTAAGTGGATTTACGTCAGTTCTGTTTGTTTGTCGTATATCTTCCAGCCACGTTCTGCCACTTACATTGTGTAGTGCAATACACTTGGCCTTTTTTTTTGTGCAGTCTCCCCCCCAAAAAAGGGAGATTTAAATTGCCACTAAGTGGATCTACGTCAGTTCTGTTAGTTTGTCGTATATCTTCCAGCCACGTTCTGCCACTTACATTGTGTAGTGTAATACACTGGGCCTTTTTTTTGGTGCAGTCTCCCCCCCAAAAAAGGGAGATTTAAATTGCGACTAAGTGGATCTACGTCAGTTCTGTTAGTTTGTTGTATATCTTCCAGCCACGTTCTACCACTTACATTGTGTAGTGCAATACACTGGGCCTTTTTTTTGGTGCAGTCTCCCCCCAAAAAAAGGGAGATTTAAATTGCCACTAAGTGGATCTATGTCAGTTCTGTTAGTTTGTCGTATATCTTCCAGCGACGTTCTGCCACTTACGTTGTGTAGTGCAATACACTGGGCCTGAGTTTTGGTGCAGTCTCCCCCCCAAAAAAAGGGAGATTTAAATTCTCAACCAGTTTATATACACCTTCTACCTTGTTTTACAGTACCATATAACGGTTGTTATTTTGGTTACATTTTCCCAAAAATGAGGAAGTCTGGTGGAGGAGGCCGTGGGCGTTTGTTGCCGGCTGGTAATGATGGTGGTGGTGGTGGAGCATCTGGTGGTAATGGGAAAAGCAAAATAGCACCTAAGGCTCGAGGTGTTGAGCCTGCATCATCTTCTGGCTACACAAGGCCTTGAAGGCTCCCTTATCTGGGAGTAGGAAAACCGCTTTTAAAGCCGGAGCAGCAGGAAAAAGTTTTGGCTTTCCTTGCTGACTCAGCCTCTAGCTCTTTCGCCTCCTCTTCAGAAAGTTTGAAATATAAAAGCAGCGAGTCGTCAGTGGATGCTCCCGGTCAGGAACAAGTCGCTTCCTTGTGTCCTTCACCCAAAGCAAAAGTGAAGGATGCGGCAGGCGACACTACAGTTTACTCCATGGAGCTCTTTACACATACCTGTTGTGAATTCTGCTCTTGGGCTCCCTCCGGTGGTTGTAAGTGGTAGCGCTGCTGTCTCTGAATCGCAGCATTTATCAGGTGTGTTCACTTTTTGCAAATCTGACTGGGCTATTTAGTCTTGCTTCACCCTTTTGTCAGTGCCAGTTGTCCATTGTTCCTGGAGGATTCACATCTCTGCCTGGTCTCTCCTGCTTTGCAGTTCTTTTCATCAAAGATAAGTTCTGGCCTTGATTTTTTGCTGTCCACATGCTGTGGCCTTATTGTTCAGTTCTTTTCCATGTTTTTTGTCTTGTCCAGCTTGGTCTGTATAAGGATTTGTTTAGCCAAGCTGGTATCTCTGGAGATGCAGATATACCCTCCATATCTTTAGTCAGCTGTGGAGTTTTTGTATTTTCTGTGGTGGATATTTTCTAGTGTTTTAATATTGTCCTATCCTTTCTATTTAGCTAGAAGTGGCCTCCTTTGCTAAATTCTGATTTCAGTCTGTGTATGTTTTTTCCCTCTCCTCTCACAGTCAATATTTGTGGGGGGCTGCCTATCCTTTGGGAATTTTCTCTGAGGCAAGATAGTTTTCCCTTTTCTATCTCTAGGGGTAATTAGTCCTCCGGCTGTGTCGAGATGTCCAGGGAGTGCTAGGTACATTCCACGGCTACTTCTAGTTGCGGTGTTAGGTTCAGGGCAGGGTCTGCAGTCAGTACAGGTACCACCTTCTCCAGAGTACGTCTCATGCTGCTCTTAGGCCACCAGATCATAACAGTACAACTGGCCTGCAATGAGTTAACCGCATCTCAGAAGAAGGGAAGGAAAGTGCTGAGCCTTTTTTTTTTTCTGTAGTCTGTTGTGTTTTTTTTTTTTTCTCTTCCCTCTTTACCTCTGGGTGACTCAGGAGTTCGGCGCTGGTATGGATGTTCAGGGATTGGCTTCTCGTGTGGATCAACTTGCTGCTAGAGTACAGGGTATTTCCGATTATATCGTTCAGACTCCGGTTTTAGAGCCTAGAATTCCAACTCCTGATTTGTTTTTTGGGGATAGGTCCAAATTTCGGAGCTTTAAAAATAACTGTAAACTGTTTTTTGCTCTGAAACCCCGTTCCTCTGGTGATCCCATCCAGCAGGTTAAAATTGTTATATCTCTGCTGCGTGGTGACCCCCAGGATTGGGCATTTGCCCTGGAACCTGGGAATCTGGCGTTGCTTAATGTAGACACCTTTTTTCAGGCGCTTGGGTTATTGTATGACAAACCTAATTCAGTGGATCATGCTGAGAAGACCTTGTTGGCCCTGTCTCAGGGTCAAGAAGCGGCAGAATCATATTGCCAGAAGTTTAGAAAATGGTCTGTACTGACTAAATGGAATGAGGATGCCTTGGCGGCAATCTTCAGAAAGGGTCAGTAGCGTAGCTACCAGGGGGGCAGAGGGTGCGGTCGCCCCGGGCCCCGAGCTCAGAGGGGGCCCACCTGGAGCTACGCTACCCTTAACTGTATTAGCCTACTTGCACGCCAATATAGTTGAGCTCTGCAGTAGAGCAGGGACAGAATCTCCCTGCTCTGCTGCGGTCTGTTCTATAGAGGAGCATGTACCCGGGGACGCTGGGTGCCAGCACTGTACCTGCTGCCTCCAGCAGAGCATACTGCAGACGCACACATTGCCGGCTGTGTGGTGTCTGCTGAAGAGACTTCAGGACGCTGCTTCTTCCCTCCCTGAGCCCTGCATACAGGAGCAGGACAGGAGATAGGACGACGTAGGAGCTCAGGCTGCGGGGGGGCTGGAGGTGACTGCACTGTGCAGTGAGGAAGAGGCAGGACACTGCTCCCCTCCTGACATGTCCCTGAGGTTTCTTGCATCCGTTTTGCTCTGTCTCTGTCAGTCTCTCAGTCTCTCTCTCTCTCTGTCTCGCTCTCTCAATCTCGCTCTGTCTCGCTTGCTCTCTGTCTCGCTCTCTGTCTCTCGCTCAGTCTCGCTCTCTCTCTGTCTCGCACTCTGTCTTGCTCTCTCTCTGTCTCGCACTCTGTCTCGCTCACGCTCTGTCAGAGCATGAGCGCTCTGTCTCGCGCTCTGTCTCGCTCTCTCTGTCTCGTTCGCTCTCTGTCTCTGTCTCGCTCTCTGTCTCGCTCTCTCTGTCTGTCTCGCTCTCTGTCAGTCTGTCTCTCTGTCTCGCTCACTCTGTCTCGCTCTCAGTCTCGCTCTCTCTCGCTCTCTGTCTCTCTCTGTCTCGCTCACTCTCTCTCGCTCACTCTGTCTCGCTCTCACTCTCTGTCTCGCTCACTCTCTGTCTCGCTTACTCTGTCTCGCTCTCTGTCTCGCTCTCTCTCAGTCTGTCTCGCTCTCTGTCAGTCTGTCTCTCTCTGTCTCGCTCTCAGTCTCGCTCTCTCTCGCTCTCTGTCTCTGTCTCGCTCACTCTGTCTGTCTCGCTCACTCTCTATCTCGCTCACTCTGTCTCGCTCTCAGTCTCACTCTCTCTCACTCTCTCTGTCTGTCTCGCTCACTCTGTCTCGCTCTCTCTCAGTCTCTCAGGGTCAATCACTCTCTCAGTCTCTGTCTCTCTGTCAGTCTCTGTCTCTGGCAGTCTCTCTCTGTTTCAGTCTTTGTCTCGCTCTCTCTCTGTTTGTCTCTCAGTCTCTGTCTCTCTCTCAGTCTCTGTCAGTCTCTCTCTGGCTCAGTCTTTGTCTCACTCTCAGTTTGTCTCTGTCTTAGTCTCGATCTCTCTCTGTCTCGCTCTCTCTCTGTCTCGCTCTCAGTCTCTGTCAGTCTCTCTGTCTCTCTCTGTCTGTCTCTCTGTCTCTCTCAATCTGTCTCTCTGTCAGTCTCTCTTCAGTCTGTCTCTTTGTCTGTCTCTCAGTCTCTCTGTCTCTCTCAGTCAAGGTCTCGCTCTCTCTGTCTCTCTCAGTCTCGCTCTGTGTCTTTCTGTCTCAGTCTCTCTCTGAGTCTCTGTCTCTGTGTCAGTCTCTCTCTGTCTCTCTCAGTCTCTGTCTCTCTCAGTCTCTGGCAGTCTCTCTCTGTCTCTCAGTCTCTGTCTCACTCTCTCTCTCAGTTTGTCTCAGTCTCGCTCTCTCTCTGTCTTGCTCTCTCAGTCTCGATCTCAGTCTCTGTGTCAGTCTCTCTCTCTGTCTCTGTTAGTCTCTGTCTCGCTCTCTGTCTGTCTCTGTCAGTCTCTCACTGTCTGTCTCTCTGTGTGACTCTATCAGTCTCTCAGTCTCTCTCTCTGTCAGTCTCTCTCTGTCTCTCTCAGTCTCTCTGTCAGTCTCTCTGTCTCGGTATCGCTCTCTGTCTCTCAGTCTCGCTCTCTCTGTCTTTCTCTCTGTCTTCTCTCTTTCTGTCTCTCAGTCTCTCTCTCAGCATCTCTCTCTCTATCTCTTGTAATGTGGTCCTGTAGCTGGGGTCAGGGTCCTATCAGTCCAGTGTGTGTCATCTCATATCAGTAAATACAAGGTAACAAACATGAAAATGCTATTTATATAAACAATAAAAATCCCCATAAAGTTGAGTATAAATATATATGATGAAAAGCCAAATAGAATAAAAATGGGAACAGCCAGTAGGTGCGTATAGATAATCACAATCACCTTTAGCTGCATATGTATACTCAGTCTGAATAACATGGCCCGCAAATGGGGAGAAGGGAAAAAAAGAAGAGATGACATACGGGGGGGGCGCACTTTATTCTTGTGTGATTTTTTACCTCCCCCTTTCTTCTGCTTTCCTCTTTTTTTCCATTCCCCTCTTTAGGGTCTTGTCCAGACAAGAGTATTCCTTTTAGGGTTACCTGGATTCATTCAGGGACCTATTCCCATATGATGGACTCTATACGCATTTACTGGTTGTTTTTATTTTCTGCAATTTGCAGCCCACAGAAAGGGACAGAGACCAGAATCCAAGGGAGATACAACGTGGGGGCCAATGCGGGGGCCATTATACATTTTCGATTACAGCAGGATCATCTGCTGAGGTTCCCCCTATACCCATGATTAAAGTGTGCCACCATAGTTGTAATCAAGGGTTAGGGGCCCACTCAGATGGTTCGCCCCCCCTGAGCTGAACCCTTAGCTACGCCTCTGGAAAGGGTCTTTCTGAATCCGTTAAAGATGTTATGGTGGAGTTCCCCACGCCTGCTGGTCTGAGTGATTCTATGTCTCTGGCCATTCAGATTGATCGGCGCTTGCACGAGCGCAGAGTTGTGCACACTATGGCATTGTCTTCCGAGCGGAGTCCTGAGCCTATGCAGTGTGATAGGATTGTGTCTAGAGCTGAACGACAAGGATTCAGACGTCAGAATAGGTTGTGTTTTTACTGCGGCGATTCTGCTCATGTTATTTCTGATTGCCCTAAGCGTACCAAGAGAATCGCTAGTTCTGTTACCATCAGTACTGTACAACCTAAATTTCTGTTATCTGTGACCCTGATCTGCTCATTATCGTCATTTTCTGTCATGGCATTTGTGGATTCAGGCGCCGCTCTAAATTTAATGGACTTAGAATTTGCCAGACGTTGTGGTTTCCCCTTGCAGCCTTTGCAGAGTCCTATTCCTTTGAGGGGTATTGATGCTACACCGTTGGCTAAAAATAAACCTTAGTTTTGGACACAGCTGACCATGTGCATGGCGCCAGCCCATCAGGAAGAGTGTCGTTTTCTGGTGTTGTATAATTTGCATGATGCTATTGTGCTGGGTTTCCCATGGTTACAGGTGCATAATCCGGTATTAGATTGAAAATCTATGTCTGTGACTAGTTGGGGTTGTCAGGGGGTTCATGGTGACGTTCCTTTGATGTCAATTGCCTCCTCCCCCTCTTCTGAAATTCCTGAGTTTTTGTCAGATTTCCAGGATGTATTCAATGAGCCCAAGTCCAGTTCCCTTCCAACGCATAGGGACTGTGATTGTGCTATTGACTTGATTCCAGGCTGTAAGTTCCCTAAGGGCCGACTTTTCAACCTGTCTGTGCCAGAACATACCGCCATGCGGAGCTATGTTAAGGAGTCCTTGGAGAAGGGGCATATTCGGCCATCTTCTTCACCATTGGGAGCAGGTTTTTTTTTTGTTGCCAAAAAAGATGGCTCCTTGAGACCCTGTATTGATTATCGCCTCTTGAATAAGATCAAGGTCAAATTCCAATACCCTTTGCCTTTGCTTTCTGATCTGTTTGCTAGGATTAAGGGGGCTAGTTGGTTTACTAAGATTGACCTTCGAGGGGCATATAATCTTGTTCGTATTAAGCAGGGTGACGAATGGAAAACTGCGTTTAATACACCCGAAGGCCATTTTGAATACCTTGTGATGCCATTCGGACTCTCTAATGCTCCATCTGTGTTTCAGTCCTTCATGCATGATATATTTCGGAATTATCTTGATAAATTCATGATTGTATATTTGGATGATATTTTGATTTTTTCAGATGATTGGGAGTCTCATGTGAAACAAGTCAGGATGGTATTTCAGATCCTTTGTGATAATGCCTTGTTTGTGAAGGGGTCTAAGTGCCTCTTTGGAGTACAGAAGATTTCTTTTTTGGGCTTCATTTTTTCTCCCTCATCTATAGAAATGGATCCGATTAAGGTTCAGGCCATTCATGATTGGATCCAGCCCACATCCGTGAAGAGCCTTCAGAAATTTTTGGGCTTTGCTAATTTTTATCGCCGTTTCATTGCCAACTTCTCCAGTGTGGTTAAACCCCTGACCGATTTGACGAAGAAAGGCGCTGATGTGACTAATTGGTCCTCTGCGGCTGTTTCTGCCTTTCAGGAGCTTAAACGCCGATTTACTTCTGCCCCTGTGTTGCGTCAGCCGGATGTTTCTCTTCCTTTTCAGGTTGAGGTTGACGCTTCTGAGATTGGGGCAGGGGCCGTTTTGTCTCAGAGGAATTCTGATGGTTCCTTGATGAAACCGTGTGCATTCTTTTCTCGAAAGTTTTCGCCTGCGGAACGCAATTATGATGTCGGCAATCGTGAGTTGTTGGCTATGAAGTGGGCATTTGAGGAGTGGCGACATTGGCTTGAGGGGGCCAAGCACCGTATTGTGGTCTTGACCGATCATAAGAATCTGATTTATCTCGAGTCTGCCAAACGGCTGAATCCTAGACAGGCCCGATGGTCCCTGTTTTTCTCCCGTTTTGATTTTGTGGTCTCGTATCTTCCGGGTTCTAAGAATGTTAAGGCTGATGCCCTCTCTAGGAGCTTTTTGCCTGATTCTCCTGGGGTCCTTGAGCCGGACGGTATTCTGAAGGAAGGGGTGATTCTTTCTGCCATCTCCCCTGATTTACGACGGGTTCTTCAGGAATTTCAGCCTGATAAACCTGACCGCTGTCCAGTGGGGAAATTGTTTGTTCCTGACAGATGGACTAGTAAAGTGATTTCGGAGGTTCATTGTTCTGTGTTAGCTGGTCATCCGGGGATTTTTGGTACCAGAGATTTGGTTGGTAGGTCCTTTTGGTGGCCTTCTTTGTCACGGGATGTGCGTTCTTTTGTGCAATCCTGTGGGACTTGTGCGCGGGCCAAGCCTTGCTGTTCCCGCGCTAGTGGGTTGCTTTTGCCTTTGCCGGTCCCTGAGAGGCCTTGAACGCATATTCCTATGGATTTTATTTCGGATCTTCCGGTTTCCCAGAGGATGTCAGTTATCTGGGTGGTTTGTGACCGGTTTTCTAAGATGGTTCATTTGGTACCTTTGCCTAAGTTGCCTTCCTCTTCTGATTTGGTTCCGTTGTTTTTTCAGCATGTGGTTCGTTTGCATGGCATTCCGGAGAATATTGTGTCCGATGGAGGTTCCCAGTTTGTTTCTAGGTTTTGGCGGGCCTTTTGTGCTAGGCTGGGCATTGATTTGTCATTTTCTTCCGCATTTCATCCTCAGACAAATGGCCAAACCGAGCGAACTAATCAGACTTTGGAAACTTATTTGAGATGCTTTGTGTCTGCTGATCAGGATGATTGGGTGGCTTTCTTGCCATTGGCCGAGTTTGCCCTTAATAATCGGGCTAGTTCTGCTACCTTGGTTTCACCCTTCTTTTGTAACTCTGGTTTTCATCCTCGTTTTTCTTCGGGGCAGGTTGAGCCTTCTGATTGTCCTGGGGTGGACTCTGTGGTTGACAGGTTGCAGGAAATTTGGGCTCATGTTGTTGACAATTTGGTGTTGTCTCAGGAGGGGGCTCAGCGTTTTGCTAACCGTCGTCGGTGTGTTGGTTCCCGGCTTCGGGTTGAGGATTTGGTCTGGTTGTCTTCCCGTCATGTCCCTATGAAGGTTTCTTCCCCTAAGTTTAAGCCTCGGTTTATTGGCCCTTATAGGATTTCTGAGATTATCAATCCAGTGTCTTTTCGTTTGGCCCTTCCAGCCTCTTTTTCCATCCATAATGTTTTTCATAGATCTTTGTTGCAGAAATATGTGCTGCCCGTTGTTCCCTCTGTTGATCCTCCTGCTCCGGTGTTGATTGATGGGGAGTTGGAGTATGTGGTTGAGAAGATTTTGGATTCTCGTTTTTCGAGGCGGAAGCTTCAGTATCTTGTCAAATGGAAGGGTTATGGCCAGGAGGATAATTCTTGGGTTGTTGCCTCCGATGTTCATGCTGATGATTTGGTTCGTGCCTTTCATTTGGCTCGTCGGGATCAGCCTGGGGGCTCTGGTGAGGGTTCAGTGACCCCTCCTCAAGGGGGGGGTACTGTTGTGAATTCTGCTCTTGGACTCCCTCCGGTGGTTGTAAGTGGTAGCGCTGCTGTCTCTGAATCGCAGCATTTATCAGGTGTGTTCACTTTTTGCAAATCTGACTGGGCTATTTAGTCTTGCTTCACCCTTTTGTCAGTGCCAGTTGTCCATTGTTCCTGGAGGATTCACATCTCTGCCTGGTCTCTCCTGCTTTGCAGTTCTTTTCATCAAAGATAAGTTCTGGCCTTGATTTTTTGCTGTCCACATGCTGTGGCCTTATTGTTCAGTTCTTTTCCATGTTTTTTGTCTTGTCCAGCTTGGTCTGTATAAGGATTTGTTTAGCCAAGCTGGTATCTCTGGAGATGCAGATATACCCTCCATATCTTTAGTTAGCTGTGGAGTTTTTGTATTTTCTGTGGTGGATATTTTCTAGTGTTTTAATATTGACCGCATAGTACTCTGTCCTATCCTTTCTATTTAGCTAGAAGTGGCCTCCTTTGCTAAATTCTGATTTCAGTCTGTGTATGTTTTTTCCCTCTCCTCTCACAGTCAATATTTGTGGGGGGCTGCCTATCCTTTGGGAGGCAAGATAGTTTTCCCTTTTCTATCTCTAGGGGTAATTAGTCCTCCGGCTGTGTCAAGATGTCCAGGGAGTGCTAGGTACATTCCACGGCTACTTCTAGTTGCGGTGTTAAGTTCAGGGTCTGCGGTCAGTACAGGTACCACCTTCTCCAGAGTACGTCTCATGCTGCTCTTAGGCCACCAGATCATAACACATACCGTGCCAGGGTTAGAAAGGGAAATTGTTAACAGCCCATTACAAGATGAATCGGACATGGAGTGCACAGATGCACAGCCACAGCTATATTATGATGCTGTTCCACTTACACAGATCACTACATTGCCCTCGCAGTGTACTGAGCCAGAATCTGACCCTGATGAGACTATGTTGCCCCGTCACGAACGCTATAGCACCTTACACGGTGACACAGAGGAAGGTGCACATGACATTGAAGAGGAGGTGATAGATGACCCAGTTGTTGACCCAGATTGGCAGCCATTGGGGGAACAGGGTGCCGCTGGCAGTAGCTCTGAAGCGGAGGAGGATGATCCGCAGCAGGCATCTACATCGCAACAGCTTTCATCTGGCAGGCCCGTATCTGGCCAAAAACGTTTGACAAAACCAAAAACACTTTTAGGACAGCGTGGCCATCCAGTGAAAGTAGCACAGCGCGCAATGCCTGAAAAGGTATTCCATAGTAGGAAGAGTGCAGTGTGGCAATTTTTTAACCAAGATCCGAATAATCAGTCAAAAGTTATCTGTAAGATATGCTCAAAGACCTTGAGCAGAGGGCAGAATCTCCAAAATTTAAATACAACGTGCATGCATAGACATTTAACCAGCATGCACTTGCAAGCCTGGACTAACTACCAAACATCACGTACCGTTGGTGCACCTGCTCAGAATGAAGGTAGTCAGCAACAATACATTGCTTCCCTCACTGTAAGCCCACCGGTTAGGACACCACCAGCAGCAAATGTGTAGGTATCGTCGCAAGGCCAAAGCAGTCAGGGAATCACAAAGTTCTTGGTAGAAAACACCGCATGTAGGCCAACATCAAGAATACCATCATCAACCCTCTCTCAATCTGCCATGTCCACCCCCCCCCCCCCGCTAGTTCAACCATATGCAGCTCTCCAGTCCAGCTCACCATACAAGAGACTCTTGTTAGGAAAAGGAAGTACTCATCCTCTCATCCGCGTACACAGGGTTTGAACGCCCACATTGCTAGACTAATCTCGCTAGAGATGATGCCCTACTGGTTGGTTGAAAGCGAAGCTTTCAAAGCCCTGATGGCCTACGCAGTACCACGCTATGACCTACCCAGTCAATACTTCTCTGCGAGAAAAGCCATCCCAGCCCTCCACCAGCATGTCAAAGATGGCATTGTCCATGCACTGAGGCAATCAGTCAGTGGAAAGGTGCACCACACAACAGATGCATGGACCAGTAGGCATGGCCAGGGATGTTATGTGTCCATCACTGTGCACTGGGTTAATGTGGTGGATGCAGGGTCCACAGGGGACAGCCATAGTGGGACAGTTCTGCCTAGCCCACGGTCTAGGAAACAGTTGGCAGTAGGCGTTCGCCACCCCTCCTCCTCCTCCACCTCCTCTTCCAGAAGCGAAAGCTCGTCCACAGAGCGCAGTCGCATGACCACTCCATCCGCAGCTGCCAGTGTTGCACACGAGGTGTCCCTTTATGGAACAGCTAGTGGTAAGCGTCAGCAGGCTGTGTTGGAAATTAAGTGTTTGGGTGACAACAGACACACCGCGGAAGTACTGGCCGAGTACTTGCAGCAAGAAACTCAGTCATGGCTGGGCAGTGTACATCTTGAGGCAGGCAACGTAGTCAGTGATAACGGAAGGAATTTTATGGCTGCCATAGCCCTTTCAGAACTGAAACACATACCTTGCCTGGCTCACACCTTGAACCTGGTTGTGCAGTGCTTCCTGAAAAATTATCTGGGGTTACCAGCCCTGCTCCTCAAGGTGCGAAGACATTGCTCGCACATCCGCCGGTCGCCCGTACACTCCAGCCGTATGCTGAGCCATCAAAGATCGCTGAATCTTCCCCAGCACCGCCTAATAATCGACGTTGCAACAAGGTGGAACTCCACACTGCACATGCTTCAGAGGCTGTGTGAACAGAGGCGTGCTGTAATGTATTTGTGGGAGGATACACATACACTGGCAGGCAGTTGGATGGCAGACATGGAGTTGTCTGGTGTGCAGTGGTCGAAGCTACAAGACCTCTGTCAAGTCCTTCAGTGTTTTGAGGAATGCACACGGCTGGTAAGTGCAGACGACGCCATCATAAGCATGAGCATCCCACTAATGCGTCTGCTGATGCAAAGTTTGACGCACATTAAGGAGCAGGCGTCTGCAGCCGAGGAGGAGGGAAGCCTTGATAACAGTCAGCGATTGTCAGCTCAGAGGAGGAAGAGGAGGAGGATTATGGGGATGAATATTTATGAGAGGAGGATGCTTCTCAGGGGGCAATAGAAACTGGTGGCATTGCAAGGTCAGGTCCAGGGTTTTTGCGGGACACAAGTGATGTTGATTTGCAAGAAAGTGCTCCTCAACCCAGCACAAGCGGTGAATTGACACCTGGAACATTGGCCCACATGGCTGAGTATGCCTTGCGTATCCTAAAAAGGGACCCCCGCATTATCAAAATGATGACCGATGACGATTACTGGTTGTCCTGCCTCCTGGATCCACGATATAAAGGAAAATTACAAAATATCATGCCACATGAGAACCTTGAGCAAATATTGGCTACCAAACAAGCAACTCTTGTAGACCGTTTGGTTCAGGCATTCCCAGCACACAGTGGCGGTGATGGTTCTCACACGAGCCGTAGGGGGCAACATGGCAGAGGTGTTAGAGGTGCACAAATCCGAAGTGGCGTTGGACAGAGGGGTTTTATGACCAGGTTGTGGAGTGATTTCGCAATGACCGCAGACATGACAGGTAGTGCTGCATCGATTCAAAGTGACAGGAGAGAGCATTTGTCCAGTATGGTTATGAACTATTTTTCCTCCCTTATCGATGTTCTCCCTCACAGGTCATTCCCCTTTAATTATTGGGCATCTAAAATAGACACCTGGCCTGAATTGGCAGAATATGCATTACAGGAGCTCGCTTGCCCAGCTGCTAGTGTGCTATCAGAAAGAGTCTTCAGTGCTGCTGGTTCAATACTGACCGAAAAAAGGACACGTCTGGCTACCCGAAATGTTGATGATCTAACCTTCATTAAAATGAACCAATCATGGATTTCAAATTATTTTGCCCCACCTTCCCCTGCTAACACGTAGCTTGCCTGAAAAATGTCTTGCTTTTGGCCTCCTCTTACTGACTGCTCCAATTCCTCCATTTGCAGCTGCTGAATGTCCACCATAGGCCATTTTTATACCTCCCTAAATGGGCTGACTCCCCCCCACAGGGCCGTGGTCACCACCTGGCGCAAGCACCCGTGCGAGTGCCGTTTGCCTGGACAGGTGGGTGTGCCCACTCTTGGGCGACGGCACTGGCACAGGGTCCCTCATAGTACAATGAAGTGTCTCTGACGGTGGTGTTGCACAACCAACGTCAGACACACCGTCATAATATGAGGGGCCCTGTGCCAGTACCGCCACCCATGAAAGAGTGTTCCCCCCCAGCTTGAACAGTGCTCTACCACTTGCAACACTTACCTCTCCCTGCTCCACCACTGTGTAGTCTGTGCTGTTAAATCCTTCAATGGCACTTCCAATACAAATTTGTTGAAATGATAGATTATAGTAAAAATATACAGGGGCCCTGGCCTCCTTTTAGACCAGTTAATACTTTGCGCCAACTACCACTGTCTGCTACTCAGCAGAGGAGCCCACCCCTGTACCTAGCTATGCCACCTGTTTATTTATGAACATTTTTTGGGCAGACATTTAGCCTACTTACTTATTTGGGCCTAGTAACTGTGTCAGCCAGTCCTTACAGTTGTCCTCCACTGAACAAAGCTATGCGCCTGTGTACTCCTGTTACCAATTTTGAACTGCATTTAGCCTACTTTTTTTATTTTAGGCCTACTACCTGTGTCTGCCTGCGCCACTCCTTACAGTTGTCATCCACTGAACAAACCAATGCCGCCTGTGTACTCCTGTTACCAGTTTTGAACTGCATTTAGCCTACTTTTTTATTTTATGCCTACTAAGTCTGTCTGCGCCACTCCTTACAGTTGTCCTCCACTGAACAAACCAATGCCGCCTGTGTACTCCTGTTACCAGTTTTGAACTGCATTTAGTCTACTTTTTTATTTTAAGGCCTACTAAGTCTATCTGCGCCACTCCTTACACTTGACCTCCACTGAACAAACCAATGTGTCTGCCTCTCCTTGCTTTTCTCCTCCACTGAACAAAGCTGAGCCTCAATTTTCATCCTGTGTCGAAATATTAAACTGCATTTGGCCTACTTGTTTGGTTGGGCCTACTAACGGTGTCTGCCTCTCCTTGCTTTTCTCCTTCACTGAACAAAGCTGAGCCTCAATTTTCATCCTGTGTCGACTATTAAACTGCATTTGGCCTACTTGTTTGGTTGGGCCTACTAACGGTGTCTGCCGCTCCTTGCTTTTCTCCTCCACTGAACAAAGCTGAGCCTCAATTTTCATCCTGTGTCGAATATTAAACTGCATTTGGCCTACTTGTTTGGTTGGGCCTACTAACGGTGTCTGCCGCTGCTTGTTGTTCTCCACTGAACAAAGCAGTGCCACCTGTTTACTCCTGTTACCAATTTTGAACTGCATTTGGCCCACTTTATTACTTGGGCACACTAACTGTGTCTGCCACACATTACAGTTTTCCTCCACTGAGCAAAGCAATGCTGCCTGTTTAGGCCTGTTACCACATTTGAACTACATTTAGCCTACTTTATTATTTGGGCCTATATCTGTGTTTCCTCCTCATCCTGCCCATTGCCCAGCCACTGCTAGATGAGTCTGCTGGTACATTGACCCAGACCACTACATTCCCCTTGCACTCTACACAGCCAGAATCTGACCCTGCTGAAAGTCAGGTTCCCCTTCCCGCATACTATACCACCTTACACGGGGACAAAGAGGAAGGTGCAGATGAAAGTGCAGGTTCCTTCATCAGGTGGGGGGCATACTCGTTGGCGACGTCACTGGCACAGGGCCGCTCATAGTACGCAAAAGTGTCTCTGCCGGTGGTAGGCGCCACCCGCCATCAAACACACCGCCGTACTATGAGGGGCCCTGTGCCAGTGCCGATGCCAACGAGTGCCCCCCCCCCTTTCTCAGGATCACAGCACTTGCAAAGTTGAAATACTTACCTCTCCCTGCTCCACCGCCGTGACGTATTCCGCGTTTCCTGGGCCCACGAAAATCTTGAGCCAGCCCTACCCCCCCACAACTTTAGCCAAATGACCCCCAGTTTTTAATGCCTAACTATTATTATAAAGTAAATTAAGATTTACAAGCTTCAGTAATAAGAATTGATGTTTTTGGCATTAAAATGGGTACTGTAGGTGTTTTCCTGTCCTCCACTCACTGCCGACTTTGATTCCAGATTGACTTGCATTGGGTTTCGTGTTTCAGTCGGTCCCCGACTTTTTGCAATAATCGGCCGATTTCACCCGACCCGACTTTTGAGAAAGTCGGGTTTTGCGAAACCCGACTCGATCCTAAAAAAGTAAAAGTCGCTCAACTTTAGTGGCATTGCTTTCCTCACGGGAAGAGTGATGTCATGCTTGGAAGCAAGGAAGGATCTTCTTTATCAGGTAAACACAAGCATGCCCGTGCTCAGTAGCTGCCTATTTTCTGTGTGCACGTGGGGGCAATGCATGTAAGACTAAGTTTGTAGGCCTACAGAAAATCACCCAGAACGGCAGAGGAGGTAGTAGTTGTAAGCTTTTACTTCGGGTTGAATCTAGATGGATATTCGAGCTACAGTCTGTGTCCCCAATGGGACTCAATGAGGAACTCCTCTTTACGGGCTTTATAGGCTGATGGGTTTTTTGTTTTTTTCCCCATAATTATCATTATCACTGTCTTTTTTTTTTAGGCTACCTTGTAATTAATGGAAGCACTGATTGTTATGTATATAACTCTTGTGATTAGATCCAGAGGCATACTTCCGATCTTTCGAAGCTGCTTTTAGCAGCGATACGCTTGGGGCTCTTTCCCACTCCCCTGCTCCATGTGGACATTTTTGCCCATTTTGGCTGCCACATGATTTCTCCAGAGCCAGTCAGGTAGCTATATTTAAGGACAATTCTATTCATTTTTCAATCTTGACACTGTCATTTTTTTTTACCTCTTGGCTGCTTTCTTGGTTATTATGCCACATAGATTCTACATGTTGTGATTCTATGGGTAATAGGTGTGGATATGGGCCGGCGTTGCTCAATACGGGCTACTTACCCCTTCTACTAACTCATCAGCATTCTTTTTTACAGCCTTTTGCTTGCATATCTATTTTGGTACATTAGCATGTGGTAATCTTAGGCCATGTGCACACGTTCAGTATTTTTCGCGTTTTTTTCACGTTTTTTCGCTATAAAAACGTGATAAAAACGCGAAAAAAATGCTAACATATGCCTCCCATTATTTTCAGTGTATTCCGCATTTTTGTGCAAATGTAGCCTTTTTTTCCGCGAAAAAATCGCATTGCGGAAAAAAAAGCAACATGTTCATTAAAATGCGGAATTGCGGGGATTCCGCACACCTAGGAGTGCATTGATCTGCTTACTTCCCGCACGGGGCTGTGCACACCATGCGGGAAGTAAGCAGGATTATGTGCGGTTGGTACCCAGGGTGGAGGAGAGGAGACACTCCTCCACGGACTGGGCACCATATAATTGGTAAAAAAAAAAAGAATTAAAATAAAAAATAGTCCTATACTCACCCTCTGATGGCCCCCGAAGTGTTCCCGCCTCTCCGGTGCATGCTCGCTCTACCGTTCCTATTGATGGTGTGGTTCAGGACCTGTGATGACGTCGCGGTCTTGTGATTGGTCGAGACCGGTCATGTGACCGCTCACGTGACCGCGACGTCATGGAAGGTCCTGAACCACACCGGCATCTATAGGAACGGACGCCTGCAGGTGAGTATAAACATTTTTTTTATTTTTTTTATTATTTTTAAACATTCTATCTTTTGCTATAGATGCTGCATAGGCAGCATCTATAGTAAAAAGATGGTCACACTTTTCAAACGCTATGTTTGACAAGTGTGACCAACCTGTCAGTCAGTTTTCCAAGCGATGCTACAGATCGCTTGGAAAACTTTAGCATTCTGCAAACTAATTACGCTTGCAGAATGCTAAAAAAACGCGAACAAAACGGAAAAAAAAAGCCAAAAAAAAAATGCGGATTTCTTGCAGAAAATTTCCGGTTTTCTTCAGGAAATTTCTGCAAGAAATCCGGACGTGTGCACATACCCTTAAAGTTCTAATCGCATGTGTTTAAATACCTGCTTTGTCTGACTTTTTTTACTCAGCAGTGGAATTTTGTCCTTTATTGTCTGACATGTCTTTGGCTCAGGGGTGTGATTCATTGTTCCAGAGTTGTTCATGTTTTTAAGTGGTTTTAATACACACTTTGTATGTCCTGGTTTTCTAATAAAAATAATTTGTTTTCATGTTGTTTGGGTGTGCATAACATTATTTGTTTGGTCTGTTTTCTCATTGAATCATGGTTTCCCTCCCGCACAAGGTATTGCACGCCATCTTTATTCTACAAATATTTATTTGTTTATGAATGTAGGTGCAAGCTACAGTACACATTTTTTGTGGTAAACACAAGCATGCAACATGTTCACACTCCAGACCAGAAGCAGGAGCTCTGATCCAGCTTGTGGGTGGCTCCCCTATATATATTCTGGTCTGGAGGGAAAGAGGGAGAGTTCCTGTTCGGCTACGTTCACATTTGCGTTGTGCGCCGCAGCGTCGGCGCCGCAACGCACAACGCAAACAAAAACGCGGCAAAACGCATGCACAACGCTGCGTTTTGCGCCGCATGCGTCCTTTTTTCTATTGATTTTGAACGCAGCAAAAATGCAACTTGCTGCGTCCTCTGCGCCCGGACGCGTGCGCCGCAGTGACGCATGCGGCGCAAAACGCAAGTGCACCGCATGTCCATGCGCCCCCATGTTAAATATAGGGGCGCATGACGCATGCGGCGCCGCTGCGGCGCCCGACGCTGCGGCGCAGACCGCAAATGTGAACGTAGCCTTAGAGAGACAGAGGAGAAGGGAGCAGAGGGGCTGTGCAGCCACGAGAAGTGCTATAGCTCTTAGAAAGAGAAAGCCGAACAGATTGTAGAGATCGTGTAGGAGAAGTGAAGCGCAGGAGAGTGAGAACTGGGGAGAATAGCTGCGACTGGGCTACCTCCCTACAGAGTGCAGACACCCGTAGCCGGAAGACCGAGGTTGTGAGGGACTCCACGGCTCACAGCAGAAACCGGCAGGACAGCTGGATTACAAGTCACCTGTCCGCCCTGACACATGGAGACAAAGTGGCACATAGAGCCTGGGTCATGATAGAGACCCTGTAAAAAGGCTCGAGCCACCTGTCATACGGGTTAGTGTCCTACCTACAAGAAGGACAGAGAGAACACGTAAGGACCTTGTGAGAGGCCTAGGGCAGCAAGGAACTACACCACAGCGCTAGAGAGAAGGCTTCAAACCCCACCTGGTAAGGGGGACTTCCAACTCGCTTCCAAGCCATCTGGACCATTGACACCCATGACCCAGTACCCAGGACTGTGGATGCCAGAACCCTTCAGTAAAGAGGAAACGAGACTGCAACCCCGTGTCCTCCATTTCTTTATGGCACCACACCATCCTTGCCAAACATATCAGGAGCCCTTGGGACCCAGCTTCACCTGTGGGAAGCGATACCATCCCAGCTGCCATAACATCACCCCAGCGGACCCCTTTAAGCAGCGTCGGTCACCCCTGACCAAGTACCACAAGTTGGGTCACAAACACAAACTTTAATTCTCATTTCAAATCCCCTTTTACTTGGCGTCCAGGGCCAAGGACCAGGTCGCCGCCACTGTGACACATACACTTTAAGTACCGGACCTGGTACCAAGTACCCCATGGCCCTGGCGGGCGTTCCACTAACCCTGCAGTAAAAATTCAAACCCTGGGTCATCTATCGGGAAATTTTCCACTTGAAAAGGGAACGTGTCAGGGATGTCCTTTGTCCCCGCTTATATTTGACCTGACACTAGACCCCCTGGCGCAATATATAGAACAACATGAAGTATTTGAAGGCATACTAATAGGGGACATGAAGCTTAGGGCCTCGTACTTTGCAGATAATATAATACACTACATGGCTGAGGTGGCAAGAGATCTGCCAGGGGTCCTAGATCTTATGGAAAATTTTGTTAGGTTTTCGTCATTCACTCTAAATAAAAGCAAATGTGAAATTCTCCACTTAACAGATTAACACTTAACAGAAGTAATATGGTAGAAAAGGAAATATGTGGTATTCCGATATCCAAAACACATATAACATATCTGGGTATCAAGCTGGGTAGAAAACCAGAGTCAATATATATTTTAAACTTTCCTCCAGTCATCTCCAAAATCCAACAGGAATTAGAAAGGTGGCAACATTTGCCTTTGAGTCTTTTGGGCAGGATTCACCTTTTAAAAATGATGAGTATTTCAAAACTCATGTATCCATTACAGACCATCCCTGTTCTCCGAAAGCATGTGGACGTGGGAAAAATATATTCGGCTATTAGGAAATTTATCTGGAAAGGTTGAAGATCCTGTTGTAGTGCAGTGGTGACCTTGGTGCAGTGAGACGGCAGTCACCCAGGAAAAGGTTCAAAATAAAGTCCTGTTTATTGTTCAGCATACTCACAAACAGAACGTAAACGAGTCCTCTGGTACGCAGCTGGGAAAAATGAAGACAGTCCGCAACCAATTGCCGTGAATGAACTACACCACCATGTAATGTACGTTGGGGTATCAGGCTTTAGACTCTGCCTGGCCCTGTGTTGCTCCACACAGAAAGAGCTCTGTACAAGTCTCCTGCTCGGTCTTCTTCCAAGACCAACACGGACACACCTCTTCCCTATACTACAGGTTTTTTAATCAGTCACTGCTTCCCTATTGTAATCACAGCCACAGCTGTGACTGCAATACCCCCTCATGGCCTCACTACTCCTCCGTGCGCATTCTGGACAGCACAAACAGCGCCCCCTAGCTGTTACAGGGTTCACTGCCTCACACTGTATAAAAATGATGGCATCCAAGAAAAATGGGGGGGGGGGGGGACTTGCCAGACATAAGAGGATATAATCTAGTTTGTATTTCTCATCACATAATAGATTGGTTCAAAGACACTAATGGGTTTTCTGATACGGCCCTGTAAAAATCGTATGCATATCCGTGGAACTTAGTAGACTTATTACACACTCCACAAAGCCTAATGCCTAAAAAATAAAAATTCAATAGTGTACCGAGACACAATAGCCACATGGAAGAAACTTAGGAGAAAATTCAAATTATCATGGAAAATCTCGAGAAATGTACCCATATGGGGAAACCCAGGGTTACAGGAAATAGCAGAGAACAAATTATTTCAGGAATGGAGGGTGAAAGGGATCCACAAATTGCTAATCTACCGCATGAAGAAGAAAATAAGTGGCTGAGTAGGGAAGAGTTGATATAAAAATTCAAGCTAAGTGAACAGCAATTCCTACAATTTGGACAAATAAAAGGAATGATTATGACACATTTGATAAATATGAGGGAAGAAACGAGAAGGAATGCAATGGATAATCTATTATTTCACGGAGCAGGCACACTGTCACGCTCGCGCCCAGACTGGTTGGCGCGAGCGTGCGGGGATGTGGCCCCACTGGACCACAGACCAAACTTCCCTGGAAAGGGCGTAACTAAGTAGCTTCCTAGGTGTTCGCTGGAGCCTCTGATGGTGAGGTCAGACTTGTGCAATAGGAAGCTACCAGGTACCACTCCAGGGTGGTGTCTGGCTGTGGCTGCTCTACTCTGCTTCAACTCTGCTGGCACTAGGACATATGAGATCAGGAAACGCATATCTTGTGTTACACGATATGTAGTTTATTTTGCTACGTGCCCCTGTAATCTCATTTATGTCGGTATGACCACCCGCCAGTTCAAGGTGCGGGT
This sequence comes from Ranitomeya variabilis, assembly GCF_051348905.1. Taxonomy (NCBI): domain Eukaryota; kingdom Metazoa; phylum Chordata; class Amphibia; order Anura; family Dendrobatidae; genus Ranitomeya; species Ranitomeya variabilis. The sequence continues at coordinate 386,168,628 of NC_135235.1, read as the reverse complement.
GCGTGAGCACGTGCTGGGGATCCAGGAGGCGGCCGGCCATGAGGGTGACATAGCCACGCTCAGGACAATACCACGCCACTTTAAACTCCACCACAACTGTGACAGCTCTCTACTCAGGGTCAGGGGCATTGATGCCATCATCCCTGGAATCCGTGGTGGCAATCTTAGCCAAAAATTGGCTCGCTGTGAGACAAGGTGGATCTGGGCTTTGGACACTGTCCAGCCCAAGGGGTTAAATGAAACCATCAGTTTTGTTTCTTTTTTATGAAGTAGTTCTCTTTCTCCGGGCCTGTATTTATGATGTATATCTCTTTCCCTGTAATGTGCACATTTAGGCGGTTTTCGTTGGTTTTAATTAGTTTTTTTAATTACTTTTTTTATCTAGCAAGCACCCGTGTCCCGGCTTTTTTGACATATGCAAATATCTGGAGATGCCGGTCTATGCTGGAAGGATGCGATATTACGTCGATTGAACATATGTGGCCACAGGGATATTTGGACTGATCCATCATTATCTGCTGTATTTATATTGTGTTATTATTGTATTTTTTGGTTCTGTATATGTTGATAGCAATATTTATAACATACTATCTTACTTACTATACATGCCATCTTAGGGGAATTGTTATGACATGCTTTAGTGTTATTAATTATTTATTTATGATCTCTCTTCCCTTGCATATTAGTCTCGCACTGTTGTGGTTATACCTCCGCTCCTATTGTCTGCCACCTTGACGCGTGCGCACTGCAGCACCTTGCCCGTTGTTCGGCTTCCGGCGTCTTGCTTGTTGTGGAGGTTCCTCTCCCTCCCGGCCCACTGACGCCGGCGCTGTTCGGCGTCCTCGGTTGCTCCGGTGACGTACGCGTCATCCCAGGTGGGCGTACACTGTTAGGGATTGGTATTTCTTCAGGCTTCATTCTCTGCACGCAGTGCGCCGACATTGTGCGACGCTGTGTTTGATCTCCATGACTACAGCCGCGTCATCGAGGGCGGGCGGATATGATCTAAGCTTGGTTGATGATGTGATCAGACTACAGCGCCGATATCTCAGCATGTGCTAATGGCGGCGCAGTCAATTATATGTGGTCACTGTGTTCCTAACGTGTGCCTTCATTAGTTTCCCGGCATTCTCCTGTTTGTCATTATACAATGCAGCTGATGTTCTGAGCGTGGATTGGAGGGTGTTTGCTATTTTAATGCCCCCACTTCCCTTTACCCATCACCCCTTGAAAAAGGCTCATACGCCGAAACGTGCGTTGGGGTGGGTGCACGCGGTGGACCGTGATTACTTTTTGTGCCTCTGCAGGTAATATATACATGTGGTGTATTTTACATGGTGATTATTGAATGTAATACATTTTGTGCAATATAACTATATTTCAGCCTCTATATATAAAATTGTTTCCACTGTACCTCCCTGCTATGGCACTTTATAGGAATCCGTTAGTGGAACCTAGTTGATGACTAGTCACATTTTCTCATGGTCCACATGCCTGCACCCCTGGCCGTTTCCTGTTGCACTTGTGTTTTGAGGGTTTTTCATCTTTTCCCTCCCTGGTTTTCCCGAAATATCTTCAATATGTTTATTGTATTTCTTATTAATAAAGTATTTTTTGCATCTTAAGAATGTTGGGTGTTTGATCGTTTATTTTCTATGGTTAGTTAGTTTTGGTTAGCGATTATCCCATAGCATATCCATTATGGCCCATTATTTATTTAATTAATATTTATAATTATTGTTATATGGGCATTTTTCTCATGAAGTCGTGGCTTTCATATGTCGTTGCTGTGTTTTGCACAGGTGCTTTATCCTTCTGGGATATGGATTTCCGAGCCAAAGATAAGACCTGGCTTGGCCAAATTGATCAGGTATTCGGGGCCAGTGGTGTGGATCCTCAGCCACTTACAGACCATTCAGTGGAAAATCAGGCCCGTGAGATTGAGAGACTACTCATTAAGAGAACGAAGATTTGGTGGAATCGAGTATTCTTAGAACGTTATATTTCAAATAAACTTATTCCAAGAGGCCTACGTGTGAGGGTCATCCCCTCATTTCCTGTGGAGGATGACGATTTCATTACTAAGTGGGAGGAGGCATGCGGTATTTGTTCATTAACCTTCATGCAATTACTGGTGGACTTGAACACCAAATCAATTTCTAATCTTGATAAAAATATTGATGAGGTGCAAGTCAATTTTAAACAAATATGTCCTGTTGATAAAATTAATGAATATGAATCTAAGATTGAAAAAAGCCTGGATACATGTGTTAAAAAGATTTTGGCCCTACAAGCCTCTAAATTTCAGAGAGACACTGGAGACTTTTCATCAAAGAATGTGTATCATTGGAGGAAGGCCAATTCTCGTGTCCCACGACTAGTAGGTGCTCCATCTGAGGGCTCACTGTCCAATATCAGTGATTCATCAGAATGGTCCACCTCGTCGATGGTGACACGATCAGGGCCTAGAAATAAAAGAACAAGAGATGCGGATTTTCATCCATATAAACGAACACAACATAGATCACCTGATCGGAAAAAGAACAACAATCAGGTAATCAATCTTAGTTCCCATTCACTTACTAATACTGACTTGACTCTGTTGGGTAGGGGTCTTACCTTCTCGCCAAAATCGAGATTTGATATGTTCACAGCAGTTAAGGATTTACATTTGTTCGCTAGAACATTAATATTCAAAAAACATTTTTTTTGATCCTCAACTGCAATCTTTGTTTCCTACAGAAGAGGAACAAATAGCACTACAAGATCTTGAGGAATTGGCTTTGGAACATCAGACTGGGGAAGGAGGTAAGATCCCGTCATCCATTAGAGTCAAGTCTAAAGGCCCCGTCTCACTAAGCGATTTACCAACGATCACGACCAGCGATACGACCTGGCCGTGATCGTTGGTAAGTCGCTGTGTGGTCGCTGGGGAGCTGTCACACAGACCGCTCTCCCCAGCGACCAACGATCAGGGGAACGACTTCGGCATCGTTGAAACTGTCTTCAACGATGCCGAAGTCCCCCTGCAGCACCCGGGTAACCAGGGTAAACATCGGGTTACTAAGCGCAGGGCCGCGCTTAGTAACCCGATGTTTACCCTGGTTACCAAAAAAAACAAACACTACATACTCGCCTTTCGGTGTCCAGGTCCCTTGCCGTCCGCTTCCTGCTCTGACTGAGCCGCCGTACACTGAGAGCAGAGCGCAGCGGTGACGTCACTGCTGTGCTCTCACTTCTCACTGTACGGCCGGGAGTCAGTGAGAGCAGGAAGCAGACGGCAAGGGACCTGACGGACATCAGAAGGCGAGTATGTACTGTTTGTTTTTTTTTACATTTACGCTGGTAACCAGGGTAAACATCGGGTTACTAAGCGCGGCCCTGCGCTTAGTAACCCGATGTTTACCCTGGTTACCAGTGAAGACATCGCTGGATCGGTGTCACACACACCGATTCAGCGATGTCAGCGGGGCCTCAACGACCAAAAAAAGGTCCAGGCCATTCCGACACGACCAGCGATCTCGCAGCAGGGGCCTGATCGCTGGTACGTGTCACACATAGCGAGATCGCTATGGAGGTCGCTGTTGCGTCACAAAACTTGTGACTCAGCAGCGATCTCGCTAGCGATCTCGCTATGTGAGACGGGGCCTTAAGAAATTTCCCCCCTTATCTACATGCACAGCAATAGATCTATTTGTGCAGGTTGTTACTAGGGAATTTGAAAAAATCCCTAGGGGGTTAGGCAGAGACAACCTTACCCGTATTGAACGTGAGAGATTGGAGGCCTTGCGGGAGCTTCCTGGTATAGTGCTAAAGCCAGCTGACAAAGGTGGTAACATCGTTATTTGGCCCAAGACCTCTTATGAAATGGAGGCTTTGCGTCAATTGGGGAATAAGACATGCTACAAGCGGTTGACATTCAACCCTTTGTCGTCCTTTTCGGAACAGCTTAAGAAAATTCTTAAAACTGCGGTCAATAATGAGGTTATCACAAAGGAGCTGGCTTTGGCACTATTGGTGGATGAACCCATGGTTTCCACCATGTATCTGTTACCTAAGATACACAAGAACTGTGAGGCTCCCCCAGGGCGTCCGATCATCTCAGGTTCAGGGAATTATCTTGAGAAGGTTAATTTATGGTTGGACTCTAAACTCCAACCCCTTGTTGGGAGTCTTCCTTCATTTCTATTAGATACTGGGGAGTTCCTTAAGAGGGTGGATGGTCTCCATATTGGACCAGAAACCTTACTTGTAACAGGTGATGTTGAATCCCTGTACACAAATATTAAACATGATGATGGTCTGGCCGCAACTAAATTCTTTTTGGACATGTCCAACTTAAATATGGGGATCATCCGCCTGGTTATGGAACTCCTCCAGTTTGCTCTTACCCATAATTTTTTCACGTTTAAGGGGTCCTTCTACCTACAGGTCCAGGGCACTGCCATGGGTGCGGCTTTTGCCCCGGCATACGCCAATTTGTTCCTGGGCCTGTGGGAGAGGGACCTCCCCCTGTCAGATCAGGGGATGTGGATGGACCGTATCCCATTTTGGGTGCGGTACATCGATGACATCTTCCTGATCTGGCAGGGCAATCAGAATCAATTATCTGAATTCATGGAGGCAATTAATCATAATGATAGGAATATCCATATTACCTATCATTGTAACAGTAATAGTGTGGATTTCCTTGATGTCAAGGTATGGAGGGATGTGGAAGACATCCTACAAACTACCATCTTTAGAAAGGAAACTTCATCAAATATGTTACTGCATGCCTCTTCTGCCCACCCGAAGCCTCTAATAAATTCTATACCGGTCGGACAATTCCTGCGTCTTCGCAGGATTTGTTCTGATGAGAGTGACTTTAAATACAAAGCCCGCGAATTGAGCATGAGATTTCGTGAAAGGGGATACAGTGCACGCTCTATAAAAAGAGCATATAATAGAGCGTTACATTCAACCAGACAATCGCTGCTTTATAAGAAAAAAACCCCTAAGTGTAACCATAAAATTAGGTTCATCACGAGTTATCATGCTCAGTTTGCGCGGATGCGAAATTGTCTCCAAAAGGCATGGCCGATCTTGCAAACTGATCCAGTATTAAACCAACTTTTGCCGCCTGTTCCCAGTATCACAGTGAGACGGTCACGTAACCTCAAAGATCACCTTGTTCACAGCCATTATCAGGGTGAGGCTAAAAGTACGTTTCTTGATGGTGGTCGTCCTGGGTGTGGTTGTGTCCCTTGTGGTCGCTGCGTTGCCTGCCCTAATGTTGAACGCACCCGCACCTTTTTTAACTCTGCTGGCACTAGGACATATGAGATCAGGAAACGCATATCTTGTGTTACACGATATGTAGTTTATTTTGCTACGTGCCCCTGTAATCTCATTTATGTCGGTATGACCACCCGCCAGTTCAAGGTGCGGGTGCGTGAGCACGTGCTGGGGATCCAGGAGGCGGCCGGCCATGAGGGTGACATAGCCACGCTCAGGACAATACCACGCCACTTTAAACTCCACCACAACTGTGACAGCTCTCTACTCAGGGTCAGGGGCATTGATGCCATCATCCCTGGAATCCGTGGTGGCAATCTTAGCCAAAAATTGGCTCGCTGTGAGACAAGGTGGATCTGGGCTTTGGACACTGTCCAGCCCAAGGGGTTAAATGAAATCATCAGTTTTGTTTATTTTTTATGAAGTAGTTCTCTTTCTCCGGGCCTGTATTTATGATGTATATCTCTTTCCCTGTAATGTGCACATTTAGGCGGTTTTCGTTGGTTTTAATTAGTTTTTTTAATTACTTTTTTTATCTAGCAAGCACCCGTGTCCCGGCTTTTTTGACATATGCAAATATCTGGAGATGCCGGTCTATGCTGGAAGGATGCGATATTACGTCGATTGAACATATGTGGCCACAGGGATATTTGGACTGATCCATCATTATCTGCTGTATTTATATTGTGTTATTATTGTATTTTTTGGTTCTGTATATGTTGATAGCAATATTTATAACATACTATCTTACTTACTATACATGCCATCTTAGGGGAATTGTTATGACATGCTTTAGTGTTATTAATTATTTATTTATGATCTCTCTTCCCTTGCATATTAGTCTCGCACTGTTGTGGTTATACCTCCGCTCCTATTGTCTGCCACCTTGACGCGTGCGCACTGCAGCACCTTGCCCGTTGTTCGGCTTCCGGCGTCTTGCTTGTTGTGGAGGTTCCTCTCCCTCCCGGCCCACTGACGCCGGCGCTGTTCGGCGTCCTCGGTTGCTCCGGTGACGTACGCGTCATCCCAGGTGGGCGTACACTGTTAGGGATTGGTATTTCTTCAGGCTTCATTCTCTGCACGCAGTGCGCCGACATTGTGCGACGCTGTGTTTGATCTCCATGACTACAGCCGCGTCATCGAGGGTGGGCGGATATGATCTAAGCTTGGTTGATGATGTGATCAGACTACAGCGCCGATATCTCAGCATGTGCTAATGGCGGCGCAGTCAATTATATGTGGTCACTGTGTTCCTAACGTGTGCCTTCATTAGTTTCCCGGCATTCTCCTGTTTGTCATTATACAATGCAGCTGATGTTCTGAGCGTGGATTGGAGGGTGTTTGCTATTTTAATGCCCCCACTTCCCTTTACCCATCACCCCTTGAAAAAGGCTCATACGCCGAAACGTGCGTTGGGGTGGGTGCACGCGGTGGACCGTGATTACTTTTTGTGCCTCTGCAGGTAATATATACATGTGGTGTATTTTACATGGTGATTATTGAATGTAATACATTTTGTGCAATATAACTATATTTCAGCCTCTATATATAAAATTGTTTCCACTGTACCTCCCTGCTATGGCACTTTATAGGAATCCGTTAGTGGAACCTAGTTGATGACTAGTCACATTTTCTCATGGTCCACATGCCTGCACCCCTGGCCGTTTCCTGTTGCACTTGTGTTTTGAGGGTTTTTCATCTTTTCCCTCCCTGGTTTTCCCGAAATATCTTCAATATGTTTATTGTATTTCTTATTAATAAAGTATTTTTTGCATCTTAAGAATGTTGGGTGTTTGATCGTTTATTTTCTATGGTTAGTTAATATCCGTGGAACTTAGTAGACTTATTACACACTCCACAAAGCCTAATGCCTAAAAAATAAAAATTCAATAGTGTACCGAGACACAATAGCCACATGGAAGAAACTTAGGAGAAAATTCAAATTATCATGGAAAATCTCGAGAAATGTACCCATATGGGGAAACCCAGGGTTACAGGAAATAGCAGAGAACAAATTATTTCAGGAATGGAGGGTGAAAGGGATCCACAAATTGCTAATCTACCGCATGAAGAAGAAAATAAGTGGCTGAGTAGGGAAGAGTTGATATAAAAATTCAAGCTAAGTGAACAGCAATTCCTACAATTTGGACAAATAAAAGGAATGATTATGACACATTTGATAAATATGAGGGAAGAAACGAGAAGGAATGCAATGGATAATCTATTATTTCACGGAGCAGGCACACTGTCACGCTCGCGCCCAGACTGGTTGGCGCGAGCGTGCGGGGATGTGGCCCCACTGGACCACAGACCAAACTTCCCTGGAAAGGGCGTAACTAAGTAGCTTCCTAGGTGTTCGCTGGAGCCTCTGATGGTGAGGTCAGACTTGTGCAATAGGAAGCTACCAGGTACCACTCCAGGGTGGTGTCTGGCTGTGGCTGCTGATCCCACCAGGGAACGGAACATAGACAGGCAAGTGGGCACAGCTGGCACTCTGGCAGACAGGCGGGCACGGCTGGGACACAGGCAGGCAGACGGGTACAACAGAGACACTGGCAGGCAGGCGGTCACGGCTGGCTCTCTGGTAGGCAGGCAGGTACGGCTGGCTCTCTGGCAGGACAGGCGGACAAGGCTGGTACACTGGAAGAACCGGTAGGGACCGGTCTGCAGGCAGGTATGTAAAACAGGTAAGAACCTGTTCAGACAGGAGGACTTAAGAATAGGTAGAGAAAGACTGCAAGAGCGGATGCAGAGCGAAAGCACAGGAGCTAGAGCAAAGAATAGAAACGCAGGAGGCGGAGCCAAGAGCAGGAGGCGGAGCCAAGTGCATAAACACAGGAGGCGGAACCAAGTGCAGAAACACAGGAGGTGGAGCCAAGTGCAGAAACACAGGAGGCAGAGCCAAGTGCAGAAACACAGGAGGCGGAGCCAAGTGCAGAAACGCAGGAGGCGGAGCCAAGAGCTGGTTGCAGAGCCAAGTGCAGAAACGCAGGGGGCGGAGCCAAGAGCTGGAGCCAAGTGCAGAAACGCAGGAGGCAGAGCCAAGTGCAGAAACACAGGAGGCGGAGCCAAGAGCTGGAGCCAAGTGCAGAAACGCAGGAGGCAGAGCCAAGAGCGGGAGAAGTAGAAAGTCAAAGTCAGAGTACAGAGCAAAGTGCAGAGCAAAGCTACAGAGAGCACAGCTGAGAGCAAAGCCACAGAGTGCAGAGTTAAGTGCAGAGCAAAGTCGGAGCGCAGAGCAAGACACAGAGTGCAGAGCCGAGAGCAAAAACACAGAGTGCAGAGCAAGATCACACAATGCAGAGCAAGGATCGAAGCAAGGTTGCAGAGAGCGGAGCCGAAAGCAGAGCAAAGCAAGACACAGAGGGCAGAGCAGAGCAAAGCAAGACACAGAGTACGCACAGCAGAAAAAGCAAACCAAGACAGGGATATAAAATAAACGGACACAGGAACTGGACTAGACTAAGACAGAGTCAGGAACGAGACAAGGCACAGAGACATGGACACAAGCCAGGGTACGACGCCCCTCTGGGTGGCGGACATAGGCCAGGGTACGAAGCCCCGCTGGGTGGCTACACAGAAAACAGACCAGGGTACAACGCCCCCCTGGGTGGCAGACATAGGCCAGGGTACGAAGCTCCGCTGGGTGGCTACACAGAAAACAGACCAGGGTACAACGCCCCCCTGGGTGGCAGACATAAGAGTAAGCGAGACGGGGCCTGGCACCTCAGCAGCTAAGAACTGACTGAGGGAGTAAGTTGCACAGGACCCCACCAATGGGTGGGGATGTCTTAAATACAGGAAGCCTCATGGCGATTGGCCAGGGACACCTTAGCAAGGTGCACACAGTCTCTAAAGAAACAGGAGTTGCCGCCCCCCTAGTATGCACACCGACAGCGCATGCACAGAGCAAACAGCAGACATGAGGCACACAGCATGGAGCTGGCAGCAGAGAGAAGTCACAACAAGGCCCAGAGAAGTAAGTGAGTTTGAGTGTAATGCAGGTGGGGGATGGGAGGCCATGCAGTGATGCCAGCAGTTGTTACACACACAATATATATCGACAATATACAGAGGTTTAAAAGACATCCTTGGGAAAATGAACATAAAGAAAACATGTAGATCCTGGGCTAAACAAATAGAGGGTGGGCAAATTGGAGAAAAAATACTAGCAGGTTGGCAGGCAGAACGGAAAAATATTTTGAGTGAAGTTTGGAGAGACACAATTTAGGATTATGTATAGAGTTATACTGGCCTTCAACATACCAGTATCTAGAACAATGACATGAGAGATCACCTGATACACTGTCCAAAATGTAAACTCAGAGAGTACGATTTACCACACAGACACAGATTCTGGGGCTGCCCTAAAGTACAAGAATTCTGGAAAGACATAAAGCATATGATGGAAAATTTGGGCATTGGGAATACATCATTGCACCCATTACCGTTACTTTTCCATTACTGGAAAGGAGATAGAGCCACACAACAAAAAGGGAAGGGAACATTAACTCCAATGTTCCACTTAATTTGTCTGATAGCCAAAAGCTTATTAAAAGATTGGTTGAGTGATTCCATTAAAAATCAGAAAGCTATAATGTTTCATTTAGAGTGGCTGGAATCATAACGTAACACGTAACAAGGAAAAGAGTATAAAATCACTCATGACAAAGTGAACAGAACAGACCAGTTGGTAAATATTGGGAGACATGAGCGGAACATTGGGGAAGTTGAAAATAACTCATCTGAATGTTGATGGAATAGGTGATAGGGACACTGGTTAAGAAGTAATATAAATTATGGATGCAAACCAGAGGCGTAGCTAGGGTTTTGCTTCGGGGGGGGGGGGGGGGGGTGAAGCTTCTGAGTGGGCCCCTAACCAGGTAACCTTGATTACAACTCGGTGACGCCCCTTAATAGTGGAAGAGAACTTCAGCAGATGACCGCGCTGTTACTGAAAATAATCTCTATATAAAGACCAATATGGATATTACCGCCATATGGTCAGTGGTAGATACCAGCCCTACAGAACATATAAGAGATCACTGCAGTGTTACAGATAATGACTTACCGCTGACGTTCTTTCTGATGGAGTCGTTCATTTTTCCCGTCTTTTCCATCTGGCCCAGACCGACATGACAACTTCTTCCAGTACAACTCGTCTGCAGAGAATATAACAAAAACACATTTAACTTCTCATATTCCAGCCCCATCGCCATCTATTCCCAACCTGAACAAACTCCTCATCCTGCTGATAGCCCAATGCTGAGCCGCTGCTGCCTTATGTGTCCCTATTACTGCACCTGATACCCCGATACTGAGCCGCTGCTGCCGTATGTGTCACTATTACTGCACCTGATACCCAATACTGAGCCGCTGCTGCCATATGTGACCCTATTACTGTACCTGATACCCCAATACTGAGCCGCTGGTGCCGTATGTGTCCCTATTACTGCACCTGATACCCCAATACTGAGCCGCTGCTGCCGTATGTGTCACTATTACTGCACCTGATACCCAATACTGAGCCGCTGCTGCCATATGTGACCCTATTACTGTACCTGATACCCCAATACTGAGCCGCTGGTGCCGTATGTGTCCCTATTACTGCACCTGATACCCCAATACTGAGCCGCTGCTGCCGTATGTGTCACTATTATTGCACCTGATACCCAATACTGAGCCGCTGCTGCCATATGTGACCCTATTACTGCTCCTGCTGTGTGGTTCTCTGTGCCCTCTAAATTCTAAAGCACCCCTCTATAATATAGTAATGCAGGGTGCAAGTGCCCTAGAAAACAATGCCCACATTTTGCCCCCTAGAAAGTAATAATGCCCTGTGTGCTCCTTTGATAATCACAGTAACCTGAGTTCCCCTATAACAATAAGTGCCCACTTTACATTTAATAATGTCCCGAGTCTCCCCCCTGTTCAGCTCCCCTATACACAGCATGATGCTCTCTTATACACAGTATAATGCCCCTTCACTGTATAGTACCACCCACACAGTATACTGGCCCCTTAGTAGCCCCCAAACTGTTTGATGGCTCCAACAATGTATAATGACCCCCACCCTGTAATCTCCTCTCCATACTAGATGATGGCCCCCTAGATAGCCTCCATATACAGTAGCATAATGCACCAAATAGTCCACAATTTAGTATAATGCACTCCCCATAGGCAGACTCTATAGCATACGGCAGCCCCCATAGTCAGACCCTGTAATAAGGCAGCACCCCCATGTAGGAGGCCCTGTAATAAGGCAGCACCCCTATGTAGGAGGCCCTGTAATAAGGCAGCACCCCTATATAGGCAGACCCTGTAATAAGGCAGTACTCCCATAGGCAGACCCTGTAATAAGGCGGCAGACCCTGTAATAAGGCAGCACCCCCATAGTCAGACTGTGTAATAAGGCAGCCCTCATAGTCAGACTGTGTAATAAGGCAGCCCCCATAGTCAGACCCTGTAATAAGGCAGCACCCCTATAGGCAGACCGTGTAATAAGGCAGTACCCCTATAGTCAGACCCTGTAATAAGGCAGCACCCCCATAGTCAGACCCTGTAATAAGGCAGAACCCCTATAGGCAGACCCTGTAATAAGGCAGCCTCCATAGACAGACCCTGTAATGAGGCAGCACCCCCATAGTCAGACCCAGTATTGAAGCAGCACCCCCATAGTCAGACCCTGTAATAAGGCAGCACCCCCATAGTCAGACCCTGTAATAAGGCAACCCCCATAGTCAGACCTTGTAATGAGGCAGCACCCCCATAGTCAGACCCTGTAATGAGGCAGCACCCCCATAGTCAGACCCTGTAATGAGGCAGCACCCCTATAGTCAGACCCTGTAATGAGGCAGCCCCCATAGTCAGACCCTGTAATAAGGCAGCCCCCATAGTCAGACCCTGTAATAAGGCAGCCCCCATAGTCAGACCCTGTAACAAGGCAGCACCCCTATAGGCAGACCCAGTAATGACCCAGTAATGAGGCGGCACCCCTATAGTCAGACCCTGTAATGAGGCAGCACCCCTATAGTCAGACCCTGTAATGAGGCAGCCCCCATAGTCAGACACTGTAATAAGGCAGCCCCCATAGTCAGACCCTGTAATAAGGCAGCCCCTATAGTCAGACCCTGTAATAAGGCAGCACCCCTATAGGCAGACCCAGTAATGACCCAGTAATGAGGCAGCACCGCCATAGTCAGTCCCTGTAATAAGGCAGCCCCCATAGTCAGACACTGTAATAAGGCAGCCCCCCATAGGCAGACCCTGTAATAAGGCAGCCCCCCCATAGGCAGACCCTGTAATAAGGCAGCCCCCATATGCAGACCCTGTAATAAGGCAGTACCCCCATAGGCAGACCCTGTAATAAGGCGGCAGATCCCCATAGGCAGACTCTGTAATAAGGCAGCCCCCCCATAAGGAGACCCTGTAATAAGGCGGCACCCCCATAGTCAGACCCTGTAATAAGGCAGCCCCCCCATAGGCAGACCCTGTAATAAGGCAGCCCTCATAGTCAGACACTGTAATAAGGCAGCACCCCTATAGGCAGACCGTGTAATGAGGCAGCACCCCCATGTAGGAGGCCCTGTAATAAGGCAGCACCCCCATGTAGGAGGCCCTGTAATAAGGCAGTCCCCGCATAGGAAGACCCTGTAATAAGGCAGCCCTCATAGTCAGACACTGTAATAAGGCAGCACCCCTATAGGCAGACCCTGTAATAAGGCAACACCCCCATTTAGGAGGCCCTGTAATAAGGCAGCACCCCCATGTAGGAGGCCCTGTAATAAGGCAGCACCCCTATATAGGCAGACCCTGTAATAAGGCAGTACTCCCATAGGCAGACCCTGTAATAAGGTGGCAGACCCTGTAATAAGGCAGCACCCCCATAGTCAGACTGTGTAATAAGGCAGCCCTCATAGTCAGACTGTGTAATAAGGCAGCCCCCATAGTCAGACCCTGTAATAAGGCAGCACCCCTATAGGCAGACCGTGTAATAAGGCAGCACCCCTATAGTCAGACCCTGTAATAAGGCAGAACCCCTATAGGCAGACCCTGTAATAAGGCAGCCTCCATAGACAGACCCTGTAATGAGGCAGCACCCCCATAGTCAGACCCAGTATTGAAGCAGCACCCCCATAGTCAGACCCTGTAATGAGGCAGCCCCCATAGTCAGACCCTGTAATAAGGCAGCCCCCATAGTCAGACCCTGTAATAAGGCAGCCCCCATAGTCAGACCCTGTAATAAGGCAGCACCCCTATAGGCAGACCCAGTAATGAGGTAGCACTGCCATAGTCAGTCCCTGTAATAAGGCAGCCCCCATAGTCAGACACTGTAATAAGGCAGCACCCCTATAGGCAGACCCAGTAATGAGGTAGCACTGCCATAGTCAGACCCTGTAATAAGGCAGCCCTCATAGTCAGACACTGTAATAAGGCAGCACCCCTATAGGCAGACCGTGTAATGAGGCAGCACCCCCATGTAGGAGGCCCTGTAATAAGGCAGCACCCCCATGTAGGAGGCCCTGTAATAAGGCAGTCCCCGCATAGGAAGACCCTGTAATAAGGCAGCCCTCATAGTCAGACACTGTAATAAGGCAGCACCCCTATAGGCAGACCCTGTAATAAGGCAACACCCCCATTTAGGAGGCCCTGTAATAAGGCAGCACCCCCATGTAGGAGGCCCTGTAATAAGGCAGCACCCCTATATAGGCAGACCCTGTAATAAGGCAGTACTCCCATAGGCAGACCCTGTAATAAGGTGGCAGACCCTGTAATAAGGCAGCACCCCCATAGTCAGACTGTGTAATAAGGCAGCCCTCATAGTCAGACTGTGTAATAAGGCAGCCCCCATAGTCAGACCCTGTAATAAGGCAGCACCCCTATAGGCAGACCGTGTAATAAGGCAGCACCCCTATAGTCAGACCCTGTAATAAGGCAGCACCCCCATAGTCAGACCCTGTAATAAGGCAGAACCCCTATAGGCAGACCCTGTAATAAGGCAGCCTCCATAGACAGACCCTGTAATGAGGCAGCACCCCCATAGTCAGACCCAGTATTGAAGCAGCACCCCCATAGTCAGACCCTGTAATAAGGCAACCCCCATAGTCAGACCTTGTAATGAGGCAGCACCCCCATAGTCAGACCCTGTAATGAGGCAGCACCCCCATAGTCAGACCCTGTAATGAGGCATCACCCCTATAGTCAGACCCTGTAATGAGGCAGCCCCCATAGTCAGACCCTGTAATAAGGCAGCCCCCATAGTCAGACCCTGTAATAAGGCAGCCCCCATAGTCAGACCCTGTAATAAGGCAGCACCCCTATAGGCAGACCCAGTAATGAGGTAGCACTGCCATAGTCAGTCCCTGTAATAAGGCAGCCCCCATAGTCAGACACTGTAATAAGGCAGCCCCCCCATAGGCAGACCCTGTAATAAGGCAGCCCCCCATAGGCAACCCTGTAATAAGGCAGCCCCCCATAGGCAGACCCTGCTATAAGGAAGCCCCCATAGGCAGACCCTGTAATAAGGCAGTACCCCCTGTCATGATTCCCCAATGGCATGGGAACATCAGAAACACAAAAATTACAGACTAGCTCTCGGGTGATGGAAACTCAAGCTGACCGTGACCTAAATCTACCACACAACTAACAGTAGCCAGGGAGCATTCCTACGGCTGCCTAAATGCCACGCGCCAGCCGGAGAACTAACTACGCCTGGAAGAGGAAGGAACAGACCTGGCTTACCTCTAGTGAAATTCCCCAAAGATGATAGTAGCCCCCACATATATTAACGGTGAGTTCAGAGGAAAAGACATACACAGTATGAAGGTAGATTTAGCAAAGCGAGGTCCACTTACTAGATAGAGGAAGGATACAAAAGAGGACTTCACGGTCAGCTGAAAAACCCTTTCAAAAACCCATCCTGAAATTACTTTAAAACTCCTGTGTTGTGAATTTGGATTCTGGGCTCCCCCGGTGGCTACTGGTGGAATTGAACTGGTGTCTTCATCTTCTCTGTTCACCTGTTCCCATCAAGATGTGGGAGTCGCTATATAACCTTGCTGCTTTGTTAGTTGCTTGCCGGTCAACAATGTTATCAGAAGCCTCTCTGTGCTTGTTCCTGCTCCTAGACAACTACTAGATAAGTTGGACTCTTGTCCATGTTTGTTTTTGCATTTTTGTTCCAGTTCACAGCTGTAGTTTCGTTACTGTGTCTGGAAAGCTCTTGTGAACAGGAATTGCCACTCTGGTGTTATGAGTTAATGCCAGAGTTTTAAAGTAATTTCTGGATGGTGTTTTGATAGGGTTTTCAGCTGACCATGAAAGTGTTCTTTCTGTCTTCTGCTATGTAGTAAGTGGACCTCAAATTTGCTAAACCTATTTTCATACTACGTTTTGTTATTTCATCTTAATTCACCGCCAATACATGTGGGGGGCCTCTGTCTCCTTTCGGGGTATTTCTCTAGAGGTGAGCTAGGACTAATATTTTCCTCTGCTAGCATTATTTAGTCCTCCGGCTGGTGCTGGGCATCTAGAATCAACGTAGGCATGCTACCCGGCCACTGCTAGTTGTGTGTTAGGTTTAGTTCATGGTCAGCTCAGTTCCCATCTTCCAAGAGCTAGTTCCTATATATGCTGATGCTATGTTCTCTTGCCATTGAGATCATGACAGTTTGACCGGCCCACAAAGTGTTAATTGTTTGGGCTGAAGCAGGAGATAGAGAAGTGTTTAAGGGAAATTTTTTTTTTTTTTTTTTCCCCTTCAGAGTTTTGCTGCCTAGCCCTTAATTGCTGTCTAGCTGCTTCTTACCTCCTCTTAACCCTTGAATGGCTCTGTGTCCACCTGTTTGTAATGGATCTTCAGCGTGTAACTGCAGGTTTGAATAATCTCGCCACGAAGGTACAAAATTTGCAAGATTTTGTTTGTCATGCACCTGTATCTGAGCCGAGAATTCCTTTGCCGGAATTTTTCTCGGGGAATAGATCTGGGTTTCAGAATTTTCGAAATAATTGCAAATTATTTTTGTCCCTGAAATCTCGCTCTGCCGGAGACCCTGCACAGCAGGTCAGGATTGTGATTTCCTTGCTCCGGGGCGACCCTCAAGACTGGGCTTTTTCATTGACACTAGGGGATCCTGCGTTGCTCAATGTGGATGCGTTTTTTCTGGCCTTGGGGTTGCTTTATGACGAACCTCATTTGGAGCTTCAGGCAGAAAAAACTTTGATGTCCCTATCTCAGGGGCAAGATGAAGCGGAAATTTACTGCCAAAGATTCCGTAAATGGTCTGTGCTTACTCAGTGGAATGAGTGCGCCCTGGCGGCGACTTTCAGAGAGGGTCTCTCTGATGCCATTAAGGATGTTATGGTGGGGTTCCCTGTGCCTGCGGGTCTGAATGAGTCCATGACAATGGCTATTCAGATCGATAGGCGTTTGCGGGAGCGTAAACCAGTGCACCATCTGGCGGTGTCCACTGAGAAGTCGCCAGAGAGTATGCAGTGTGATAGAATTCTGTCCCGAAGCGAGCGGCAGAATTTTAGACGGAAAAATGGGTTGTGTTTCTATTGTGGTGATTCTACTCATGTTATATCAGCATGCTCTAAACGCACTAAAAAGCTTGGTAAATCTGTTTCCATTTGCACCTCACCGTCTAAGTTTATTCTATCTGTGACCCTGATTTGCTCTTTGTCATCTATTACCACGGACGCCTATGTCGACTCTGGCGCCGCTTTGAGTCTTATGGATTGGTCCTTTGCCAAACGCTGTGGGTATGATTTAGAGCCTTTGGAGACTCCTATTCCTCTAAAGGGGATTGACTCCACCCCATTGGCTAATAATAAACCACAATACTGGACACAAGTAACTATGCGTATTAATCCGGATCACCAGGAGATTATTCGCTTTCTGGTGCTGTATAATCTACATGATGATTTGGTGCTGGGATTGCCTTGGCTGCAATCTCACAACCCAGTCCTCGACTGGAGAGCTATGTCTGTGTTGAGCTGGGGATGTAAGGGGGCTCATGGAGATGTACCTGTGGTTTCCATTTCATCATCTATTCCCTCTGAAATTCCTGAGTTCCTGTCTGACTATCGTGACGTCTTTGAAGAATCCAAGCTTGGTTCGTTACCTCCGCACCGAGAGTGCGATTGTGCCATAGATTTAATCCCGGGTAGTAAATACCCAAAGGGTCGTTTATTTAATCTGTCTGTGCCTGAACATGCTGCTATGCGAGAATATATAAAGGAGTCCTTGGAAAAGGGACATATTCGTCCATCGTCATCTCCCTTAGGAGCCGGTTTTTTCTTTGTGTCAAAAAAAGACGGCTCTTTGAGACCATGTATTGATTATCGGCTTTTGAATAAAATCACTGTTAAATATCAATACCCATTGCCGTTGCTGACTGATTTGTTTGCTCGCATAAAGGGGGCCAAGTGGTTCTCTAAGATTGACCTTCGTGGGGCGTATAATTTGGTGCGAATCAGGCAGGGGGATGAGTGGAAAACCGCATTTAATACGCCCGAGGGCCACTTTGAGTATTTAGTGATGCCTTTTGGTCTTTCAAATGCTCCGTCAGTTTTCCAGTCCTTTATGCATGATATTTTTCGCGATTATTTGGATAAATTTATGATTGTGTATCTGGATGATATTCTGATTTTTTCGGATGACTGGGACTCTCATGTCCAGCAAGTCAGGAGGGTTTTTCAGGTTTTGCGGTCTAATTCTTTGTGTGTGAAGGGTTCTAAGTGTGTTTTTGGGGTACAGAGGATTTCCTTTTTGGGATATATTTTTTCCCCCTCTTCCATTGAAATGGATCCTGTCAAGGTTCAAGCTATTTGTGATTGGACGCAGCCCTCTTCTCTTAAGAGTCTTCAGAAATTTTTGGGCTTTGCTAACTTTTATCGTCGATTTATTGCTGGTTTTTCGGATATTGCTAAGCCATTGACCGATTTGACTAAGAAGGGTGCTGATGTTGCTGATTGGTCCCCTGATGCTGTGGAGGCCTTTCGGGAGCTTAAGCGCCGTTTTTCCTCTGCCCCTGTGTTGCGTCAGCCTGATGTTGCTCTACCTTTTCAGGTTGAGGTCGACGCTTCTGAGATCGGAGCTGGGGCAGTGTTGTCGCAGAAAAGTTCTGACTGCTCCGTGATGAGGCCTTGTGCCTTCTTTTCCCGTAAATTTTCGCCCGCTGAGCGGAATTATGATGTTGGGAATCGGGAGCTTTTGGCCATGAAGTGGGCTTTTGAGGAGTGGCGCCATTGGCTTGAGGGGGCCAGACATCAGGTGGTGGTATTGACGGACCACAAAAATTTGATTTATCTTGAGACCGCCAGGCGCCTGAATCCTAGACAGGCGCGCTGGTCATTATTTTTCTCTCGGTTTAATTTTGTAGTGTCATACCTACCGGGTTCTAAGAATGTTAAGGCGGATGCCCTTTCTAGGAGTTTTGAGCCTGACTCGCCTGGTAACTCTGAGCCCACAGGTATCCTTAAGGATGGAGTGGTATTGTCAGCCGTTTCTCCAGACCTGCGGCGGGCCTTGCAGGAGTTTCAGGCGGATAGACCTGATCGTTGCCCACCTGATAAACTGTTTGTTCCTGATGATTGGACCAGTAGGGTAATCTCTGAGGTTCATTCTTCTGCGTTGGCAGGTCATCCTGGCATTTTTGGTACCAGGGATTTGGTGGCAAGGTCCTTCTGGTGGCCTTCCATGTCACGAGATGTGCGAGGCTTTGTGCAGTCTTGTGACGTTTGTGCTCGGGCCAAGCCTTGTTGTTCTCGGGCTAGTGGATTATTGTTGCCCTTGCCTATTCCTAAGAGGCCTTGGACGCACATCTCGATGGATTTTATTTCAGATCTGCCTGTTTCTCAGAAGATGTCTGTCATCTGGGTGGTGTGTGACCGTTTCTCTAAGATGGTCCATTTGGTTCCTCTGCCCAAGTTGCCTTCTTCTTCCGAGTTGGTTCCTCTGTTTTTTCAAAATGTTGTTCGTTTGCATGGTATTCCTGAGAATATCGTTTCTGACAGAGGGACTCAATTCGTGTCTAGATTTTGGCGGGCATTCTGTGCTAGGATGGGCATAGATTTATCTTTTTCGTCCGCTTTCCATCCTCAGACGAATGGCCAGACCGAGCGGATTAATCAGACCCTGGAGACATATCTGAGGTGTTTTGTGTCTGCTGACCAGGATGATTGGGTTGCTTTTTTGCCATTGGCGGAGTTCGCTCTCAATAATCGGGCCAGCTCTGCCACTTTGGTGTCCCCGTTTTTCTGTAATTCGGGGTTTCATCCTCGATTTTCCTCTGGTCAGGTGGAATCTTCGGATTGTCCTGGAGTGGATGCTGTGGTGGAGAGATTGCATCAGATCTGGGGGCAGGTGGTGGACAATTTGAGGTTGTCCCAGGAGAAGACTCAGCTTTTTGCCAACCGCCACCGTCGTGTTGGTCCTCGGCTTTGTGTTGGGGATTTGGTGTGGTTGTCTTCTCGTTTTGTCCCTATGAGGGTCTCTTCTCCTAAGTTTAAGCCTCGGTTTATCGGCCCGTATAAGATATTGGAGATTCTTAACCCTGTTTCCTTCCGTTTGGACCTCCCTGCATCCTTTTCTATTCATAACGTTTTTCATCGGTCATTATTGCGCAGGTATGAGGTACCGGTTGTGCCTTCCGTTGAGCCTCCTGCTCCGGTGTTGGTTGAGGGTGAGTTGGAGTACGTTGTGGAGAAAATCTTAGACTCTCGTGTTTCCAGACGGAGACTCCAGTATCTGGTCAAGTGGAAGGGATACGGCCAGGAGGATAATTCTTGGGTGAATGCATCTGATGTTCATGCCTCTGATCTGGTTCGTGCCTTTCATAGGGCCCATCCTGATCGCCCTGGTGGTTCTGGTGAGGGTTCGGTGCCCCCTCCTTGAGGGGGGGGTACTGTTGTGAATTTGGATTCTGGGCTCCCCCGGTGGCTACTGGTGGAATTGAACTGGTGTCTTCATCTTCTCTGTTCACCTGTTCCCATCAAGATGTGGGAGTCGCTATATAACCTTGCTGCTTTGTTAGTTGCTTGCCGGTCAACAATGTTATCAGAAGCCTCTCTGTGCTTGTTCCTGCTCCTAGACAACTACTAGATAAGTTGGACTCTTGTCCATGTTTGTTTTTGCATTTTTGTTCCAGTTCACAGCTGTAGTTTCGTTACTGTGTCTGGAAAGCTCTTGTGAACAGGAATTGCCACTCTGGTGTTATGAGTTAATGCCAGAGTTTTAAAGTAATTTCTGGATGGTGTTTTGATAGGGTTTTCAGCTGACCATGAAAGTGTTCTTTCTGTCTTCTGCTATGTAGTAAGTGGACCTCAAATTTGCTAAACCTATTTTCATACTACGTTTTGTTATTTCATCTTAATTCACCGCCAATACATGTGGGGGGCCTCTGTCTCCTTTCGGGGTATTTCTCTAGAGGTGAGCTAGGACTAATATTTTCCTCTGCTAGCATTATTTAGTCCTCCGGCTGGTGCTGGGCATCTAGAATCAACGTAGGCATGCTACCCGGCCACTGCTAGTTGTGTGTTAGGTTTAGTTCATGGTCAGCTCAGTTCCCATCTTCCAAGAGCTAGTTCCTATATATGCTGATGCTATGTTCTCTTGCCATTGAGATCATGACACTCCTGTGTCAACTCATCACACAGGAGTGGCAATTTCAGTCCACAAGAGCTTCCAGTAACAGGAAATGACAAAACTGTAAACTGGACAAAAATACAAAACAATAAGGACAAGAGTCCACTTAGCTGATCAGCAGACTAGTAGCAGGAACATGCAACTGAATGACTCAGGTTACAATGATGACCGGCAAGGAAGTGACTGGAGAGCAAGGCTAAATAGGGAACTCCCAAAACTGATGGAAGCAGGTGAGCGAGGCAGAAAAGAACACACAAGTCTCCAGTACCACCAGCCACCACTAGGGGAGCCCAAAAAGCGATCACAACAGTACCCCCCCCTTAAGGAGGGGGCACCGAACTGTTATGACCCCAATGGCGAGGGTCTCAGAGGAACGTGGAAGTCTGCAGAATACAAAAATCCAGCTCATAGGGCAGTGGTAACTGGGTTGACCATATATCTACTCCTAACGCCAACACTAGAAGTAGCCGGGGATCATTCCTACGTTGATTCTAGATGACACGCGCCAGCCGGAGAATCTAACTACCCCTAGTAGAGGAAAACAAAGACCTCTCTTGCCTCCAGAGAAAGGGACCCCAAAGCAGGATAGAAGCCCCCCACAAATAATAACGGTGAGGTAAGAGGAAATGACAAACACAGAAATGAACCAGGTTTAGCACAGAGAGGCCCGCTTACTGATAGCAGAATAAAGAAAGGTAACTTATATGGTCAACAAAAACCCTATCAAAATCCACACTGGAAATTCAAGAACCCCCGAACCGTCTAACGGTCCGGGGGGAGAACACCAGCCCCCTAGAGCTTCCAGCAAAGGTCAGGATACAGATTTGGAACAAGCTGGACAAAAATACAAAACCAAAACAAATAGCAAAAAGCAAAAAGCAGACTTAGCTGATATAACCGGAACCAGGATCAGTAGACAAGAGCACAGCAGATTAGCTCTGATAACTACGTTGCCAGGCATTGAACTGAAGGTCCAGGGAGCTTATATAGCAACACCCCTAACTAACGACCCAGGTGCGAATAAAAGGAATGACAGAAAAACCAGAGTCAAAAAACTAGTAACCACTAGAGGGAGCAAAAAGCAAATTCACAACAGTACCCCCCCCTTAGTGAGGGGTCACCGAACCCTCACCACGACCACCAGGGCGATCAGGATGAGCGGCATGAAAGGCACGAACTAAATCGGCCGCATGAACATCAGAGGCGACCACCCAGGAATTATCCTCCTGACCATAGCCCTTCCACTTGACCAGGTACTGAAGCCTCCGCCTGGAGAGGCGAGAATCCAAGATCTTCTCCACCACGTACTCCAACTCGCCCTCAACCAACACCGGAGCAGGAGGCTCAGCAGAAGGAACTACAGGCACAATGTACCGCCGCAACAAGGACCTATGAAATACATTGTGAATAGCAAACGACACAGGAAGATCCAGACGAAAAGATACAGGATTAAGGATTTCCAATATCTTGTAAGGACCAATAAAACGAGGTTTAAATTTGGGAGAGGAGACCTTCATAGGAACAAAGCGGGAAGAAAGCCATACCAAATCCACAACGCGTAGTCGGGGACCCACACCGCGGCGGCGGTTGGCAAAGCGCTGAGCCCTCTCCTGTGACAACTTCAAGTTGTCCACCACATGATTCCAGATCCGCTGCAACCTATCCACCACAGAATCCACCCCAGGACAGTCAGAAGGCTCCACATGACCCGAAGAAAAGCGAGGATGGAAACCAGAGTTGCAGAAAAAAGGCGAAACCAAGGTGGCGGAACTAGCCCGATTATTAAGGGCAAACTCAGCCAACGGCAAGAATGTCACCCAATCGTCCTGATCAGCAGAGACAAAACACCTCAAATAAGCCTCCAAAGTCTGATTGGTTCGCTCCGTCTGTCCATTAGTCTGAGGATGGAAAGCAGACGAAAACGACAAATCAATGCCCATCCTACTACAAAAGGATCGCCAGAACCTGGAAACGAACTGGGATCCTCTGTCTGACACAATATTCTCAGGGATGCCGTGCAAACGAACCACGTTCTGGAAAAACACAGGAACCAGATAGGAAGAGGAAGGCAGCTTAGGCAAAGGAACCAAATGGACCATCTTGGAGAAGCGATCACATATCACCCAGATAACAGACATGCCCTGAGATAGCGGAAGATCAGAAATGAAATCCATGGAGATATGTGTCCAAGGTCTCTTCGGGACAGGCAAGGGCAAGAGCAAACCGCTGGCACGAGAACAGCAAGGCTTAGCTCGAGCACAAGTCCCACAGGACTGCACAAATGACCGCACATCCCTTGACAAGGAAGGCCACCAAAAGGACCTGGCCACCAGATCTCTGGTGCCAAAAATTCCCGGGTGACCTGCCAACACCGAGGAATGAACCTCGGAAATGACTCTGCTGGTCCACTTATCCGGGACAAACAGTCTGTCAGGTGGACAAGACTCAGGCCTATCAGCCTGAAATCTCTGCAACACACGTCGCAGATCCGGAGAAATAGCTGACAAGATAACTCCATCCTTAAGAATACCAACAGGATCAGCGACTCCAGGAGCATCAGGCACAAAGCTCCTAGAAAGAGCATCGGCCTTCACATTCTTTGAACCTGGTAAATACGAGACAACAAAATCAAAGCGGGAGAAAAACAATGACCAGCGGGCCTGTCTCGGATTAAGGCGTTTAGCAGACTCGAGATACATCAGATTTTTGTGATCAGTCAAGACCACCACACGATGCTTAGCACCCTCGAGCCAATGACGCCACTCCTCAAATGCCCATTTCATGGCCAACAACTCCCGATTGCCCACATCATAATTTCGCTCGGCAGGCGAAAACTTCCTAGAGAAAAAGGCACAAGGTTTCATAACAGAGCAACCAGGGCCTCTCTGCGACAAAACGGCCCCTGCTCCAATCTCTGAAGCATCCACCTCAACCTGAAAGGGAAGTGAGACATCGGGCTGGCACAAAACAGGCGCCGAAGTAAACCGGCGTTTCAACTCCTGGAAAGCCTCCATGGCAGCAGGAGCCCAGTTAGCTACATCGGAGCCCTTCTTGGTCATATCCGTCAAAGGTTTCACAATGCTAGAAAAATTAGCGATAAAACGACGGTAGAAGTTAGCGAAACCCAAGAACTTCTGAAGACTCTTAACTGACGAGGGCTGAGTCCAATCAAGAATAGCTCGGACCTTGACTGGGTCCATCTCCACAGCAGAAGGGGAAAAAATGAACCCCAAAAAGGGAACCTTCTGTACACCAAAGAGACACTTTGAGCCCTTGACAAACAAAGAATTTTCACGCAAAATTTTAAAGACCAACCTGACCTGCTCCACATGCGAGTCCCAATTATCAGAAAAAACCAAAATATCATCCAGATAAACAATCATAAATTTATCCAGATACTTCCGGAAAATGTCATGCATAAAGGACTGAAAAACTGAAGGCGCATTGGAGAGCCCAAAAGGCATCACCAAGTACTCAAAATGACCTTCGGGCGTATTGAATGCGGTTTTCCATTCATCACCTTGCTTAATGCGCACAAGGTTGTACGCACCACGAAGGTCTATCTTGGTGAACCACTTGGCACCTTTAATCCGGGCAAACAAGTCAGACAACAGCGGCAAAGGATACTGAAATTTGACAGTGATCTTATTTAAAAGCCGATAATCAATACAAGGTCTCAAAGATCCGTCCTTTTTTGCCACAAAAAAGAATCCCGCACCAAGAGGGGAAGAAGACGGACGAATATGTCCTTTCTCCAGAGACTCCTTGATATATGAGCGCATAGCGGTATGTTCAGGTATCGACAGATTAAACAGTCTTCCCTTAGGAAATTTACTGCCTGGGATCAAATCTATAGCACAGTCACAGTCCCTATGAGGAGGCAATGCACTGGACCTGGACTCGCTAAAGACATCCTGATAATCAGACAAATACTCCGGAACTTCCGAAGGCGTAGAAGAAGCAATAGACACAGGCAGGGAATCCCCATGAATACCACGACAGCCCCAACTTGACACTGACATAGCCTTCCAGTCCAGGATGGGATTATGGGTCTGTAACCATGGCAGCCTTAAACAACCAAATCATGCATTTTATGTAAAACCAGGAAACGTATCACCTCGCGGTGTTCAGGAGTCATGCACATGGTAACCTGTGTCCAATACTGCGGTTTATTTGCTGCCAATGGCGTAGCGTCAATACCCCTAAGAGGAATAGGATTTTCTAATGGTTCAAGAGTAAAACCACAGTGCTTAGCAAATGACAGATCCATAAGACTCAGGGCAGCACCTGAATCTACAAACGCCATGACAGGATAAGACGACAGTGAGCAAATCAAAGTTACAGACAGAATAAATTTAGGTTGCAAATTACCAACGGTGACAGGACTAACAACCTTAGCTATACGTTTAGAGCATGCTGAGATAACATGTGTAGAATCACCACAGTAGTAGCACAAGCCATTCCGGCGTCTATGAATTTTCCGCTCATTTCTAGTCAGGATTCTATCACATTGCATTAAATCAGGTGTCTGTTCAGACAACACCATGAGGGAATTTGCGGTTTTTCTATCACATTGCACCGAATTAGGTGTCTGTTCAGACAACACCATGAGGGAATTTGCGGTTTTGCGCTCCCGCAACCGCCGGTCAATTTGAATAGCCAGTGCCATAGTATCATTCAGACCTGTGGGAATGGGAAAACCCACCATAACATTCTTAATGGCATCAGAAAGGCCATTTCTAAAATTAGCGGCCAGTGCACACTCGTTCCAATGTGTCAGCACGGACCATTTCCGAAATTTTTGGCAATACACTTCAGCCTCGTCCTGCCCCTGAGACATAGCCAGCAAGGCCTTTTCTGCCTGAATCTCAAGATTGGGTTCCTCATAAAGTAAACCGAGCGCCAGAAAAAACGCATCAATATCAGCCAATGCCGGATCTCCCGGCGCCAGCGAAAAAGCCCAATCTTGAGGGTCGCCCCGTAAGAACGAAATAACAATCTTTACTTGCTGAGCGGAGTCTCCAGATGAACAGGGTCTCAGGGACAAAAACAATTTACAATTATTCTTGAAATTCCTAAACTTAAACCTGTCTCCGGAAAACAGTTCAGGAATCGGTATCTTAGGTTCTGACCTAGGATTTCTGATAACATAGTCTTGTATGCCCTGCACACGAGTAGCCAGCTGGTCCACACTTGTAATCAAGGTCTGGACATTCATGTCTGCAGCAAGCATAGCCACTCTGAGGTAAAGGGGAAGAAGAAAAAAAAAAAAAAAAAAAACTCAGAATCTTCTTTCTTATAATCCCTCTTCTGCAATGCATTAAACATTTAATACTGGCCTGGCAAACTGTTATGACCCCAATGGCGAGGGTCTCAGAGGAACGTGGAAGTCTGCAGAATACAAAAATCCAGCTCATAGGGCAGTGGTAACTGGGTTGACCATATATCTACTCCTAACGCCAACACTAGAAGTAGCCGGGGATCATTCCTACGTTGATTCTAGATGACACGCGCCAGCCGGAGAATCTAACTACCCCTAGTAGAGGAAAACAAAGACCTCTCTTGCCTCCAGAGAAAGGGACCCCAAAGCAGGATAGAAGCCCCCCACAAATAATAACGGTGAGGTAAGAGGAAATGACAAACACAGAAATGAACCAGGTTTAGCACAGAGAGGCCCGCTTACTGATAGCAGAATAAAGAAAGGTAACTTATATGGTCAACAAAAACCCTATCAAAATCCACACTGGAAATTCAAGAACCCCCGAACCGTCTAACGGTCCGGGGGGAGAACACCAGCCCCCTAGAGCTTCCAGCAAAGGTCAGGATACAGATTTGGAACAAGCTGGACAAAAATACAAAACCAAAACAAATAGCAAAAAGCAAAAAGCAGACTTAGCTGATATAACCGGAACCAGGATCAGTAGACAAGAGCACAGCAGATTAGCTCTGATAACTACGTTGCCAGGCATTGAACTGAAGGTCCAGGGAGCTTATATAGCAACACCCCTAACTAACGACCCAGGTGCGAATAAAAGGAATGACAGAAAAACCAGAGTCAAAAAACTAGTAACCACTAGAGGGAGCAAAAAGCAAATTCACAACACCGAACCCTCACAAGAACCGCCAGGGCGACCTGGATGAGCCCTATGAAAGGCACGAACCAAATCCGAGGCATGAACATCAGAGGCAGTTACCCAAGAATTATCTTCCTGACCATAGCCCTTCCATTTAACCAGATACTGGAGTCTCCGCCTGGAAATACGGGAGTCCAAGATTTTCTCTATAACGTACTCCAATTCACCCTCAACCAGCACAGGAGCAGGAGGCTCAGCAGAAGGAACCACCGGCACCTCGTATCTCCGCAACAACGACCGATGGAACACATTATGGATAGCGAAAGATGCCGGGAGGTCCAAACGAAAGGAAACAGGGTTAATAATCTCCAAAATCCTATAGGGACCGATAAACCGAGGCTTAAATTTAGGAGAAGAAACCCTCATTGGGACAAAACGGGAAGACAACCACACCAAGTCCCCAACACGAAGGCGAGGACCAACCCGATGCTGGCGGTTAGCAAACCGCTGAGTCCTCTCCTGGGACAAATTCAAATTGTCCACCACTTGTTCCCAAATCCGATACAACCGATCCACCACAGCATCCACTCCAGGACAATCCGAAGACTCCACCTGACCAGAAGAAAAACGGGGATGAAACCCCGAATTGCAAAAGAAAGGGGAAACCAAAGTGGCCGAACTAGCCCGATTATTAAGAGCAAACTCCGCCAACGGCAAAAAGGCAACCCAATCATCCTGATCCGCAGACACAAAACACCTCAAATACGTCTCCAAAGTCTGATTAGTTCGCTCCGTCTGGCCATTAGTCTGAGGATGGAAGGCAGACGAAAAAGACAAATCAATGCCCAACCTGGCACAGAATGCCCGCCAAAATCTAGAAACGAACTGGGTACCCCTATCAGAAACTATATTTTCAGGAATACCATGCAAGCGAACCACATTTTGAAAAAACAAAGGAACCAACTCAGACGAGGAAGGCAACTTCGGCAATGGCACCAAATGAACCATCTTAGAAAAACGGTCACACACCACCCAGAAAACAGACATCCTCTGAGAGACAGGAAGATCAGAAATAAAGTCCATCGAGATGTGCGTCCAAGGCCTCTTCGGAATAGGCAAGGGCAACAACAACCCGCTAGCCCTAGAACAACAAGGCTTGGCCCGAGCACACACATCACAAGACTGCACAAAAACACGCACATCTCGAGACAGAGATGGCCACCAGAAGGATCTAGCCACCAAATCCCTGGTACCAAAAATTCCAGGATGACCCGCCAGCGTAGAAGAATGAACCTCCGAGATGACTCTACTGGTCCAATCATCAGGAACAAACAGTCTACCAGGTGGACAGCGATCAGGTCTATCCGCCTGAAACTCTTGCAAAGCACGTCGCAGATCTGGGGAAATAGCGGATAATATCACCCCATCCATAAGGATACCTGTAGGTTCCAAATCACCAGGGGAATCAGGCTCAAAACTCCTAGAAAGGGCATCCGCCTTCACATTCTTAGAACCTGGTAGATATGAGACCACAAAATTAAACCGAGAGAAAAACAACGACCAGCGCGCCTGTCTAGGATTCAGGCGCCTGGCAGACTCAAGATAAATCAGATTCTTGTGATCCGTCAAAACCACCACCTGATGTCTAGCACCCTCAAGCCAATGACGCCACTCCTCAAATGCCCACTTCATGGCTAAAAGCTCTCGATTACCGACATCATAATTTCTTTCGGCGGCAGAAAATTTTCGAGAAAAGAACGCACAAGGTCTCATCACTGAGCAATCGGAACTTTTCTGCGACAAAACCGCCTCCGCTCCGATCTCGGAAGCATCGACCTCAACCTGAAAGGGGAGAGAGACATCGGGCTGGCGCAACACAGGGGCAGACGAAAAGCGGCGCTTAAGTTCCCGAAAGGCCTCCACAGCGGCAGAGGACCAATTGGCCACATCAGCACCCTTCTTAGTCAAATCCGTAAGAGGCTTAGCAACACCAGAAAAACCAGTTATAAATCGACGATAAAAATTAGCAAAGCCCAAGAACTTCTGAAGACCCTTTAGAGAAGTAGGCTGCGTCCAGTCACAAATAGTCCGAACCTTGACAGGGTCCATCTCCACAGAAGAAGGGGAAAAAATGTACCCCAAAAAGGAAATCTTTTGAACCCCAAAAACACACTTAGAACCCTTTACACACAGAGAATTCTCCCGCAAGACCTGAAAAACCCTCCTGACCTGCTGAACATGAGACTCCCAGTCCTCAGAAAAAATCAAAATATCGTCCAAATACACAATCATAAATTTATCCAGATATTCACGGAAAATATCATGCATAAAGGACTGAAAAACTGAAGGTGCATTAGAAAGGCCGAAAGGCATTACCAAATACTCAAAGTGGCCCTCAGGCGTATTAAATGCGGTTTTCCACTCATCCCCTTGCTTAATTCGCACCAAATTATACGCCCCACGGAGATCAATCTTGGAGAACCACTTAGCCCCCCTTATGCGAGCAAACAAATCAGTAAGCAGCGGCAACGGATACTGATATTTGACAGTAATTTTATTCAGGAGTCGATAATCAGTACAAGGCCTCAGCGAGCCATCCTTTTTAGAGACAAAGAAAAACCCAGCTCCTAAAGGTGATGAAGAAGGACGAATATGTCCCTTTTCCAGGGACTCCTTAACATACTCTCGCATGGCAGCATGCTCAGGTACAGATAGGTTAAACAAACGACCCTTTGGAAATTTACTGCCTGGAATCAGATCTATGGCGCAATCACACTCTCTGTGGGGAGGGAGAGAACCAATTTTAGGCTCTTCAAAAATATCCCCAAAATCCGACAAAAATGCCGGAATCTCAGAGGGAATAGATGACGAGATAGAACCCAAAGGTATGTCCCCATGAGCCCCCCGACATCCCCAGCTTAACACAGACATAGTTTTCCAGTCCAGTACTGGGTTATGAGATTGTAACCATGGTAATCCAAGCACTAACACATCATGTAAATTATGCAACACGAGGAAGCGAATCATCTCCTGATGGTCTGGAGTCATACGCATAGTCACTTGCGTCCAGAACTGTGGTCTATTACAAGCCAGAGGTGTAGAATCAATACCCTTCAGAGGTATAGGAACTTCCAGAGGCTCCAAATCAAACCCACAGCGCCTGGCGAAGGACCAATCCATGAGACTCAGAGCGGCGCCAGAGTCCACATAGGCATCCACGGTAATAACTGATAATGAACAAATCAGAGTTACAGACAGAAGAAATTTAGACTGTAAAGTGCCAATAGAAACAGACTTGTCAACCTTCCTAGTACGTTTAGAGCATGCTGATATAACATGCGCGGAATCACCACAGTAGAAGCACAAGCCATTTTTGCGCCTATAATTCTGCCGCTCGCTTCTTGACAGAATTCTGTCACATTGCATTTTCTCTGGCGTCCCTTCAGAAGATACCGCCAAATGGTGCACGGGTTTGCGCTCCCGCAAACGCCGATCAATCTGAATCGCCATTGTCATGGACTCATTCAGACCTGTGGGCGTAGGAAACCCCACCATGACATCCTTAACGGCATCAGAAAGGCCCTCTCTGAAAATTGCCGCTAGGGCACACTCATTCCACTGAGTAAGCACAGACCATTTACGAAATTTTTGGCAGTATATCTCGGCTTCATCTTGCCCTTGAGACAGGGCTATTAAAGCTTTTTCAGCTTGAATCTCCAAATTAGGTTCCTCATACAGCAACCCTAAAGCCAGAAAAAACGCATCCACATTGAGCAACGCAGGATCCCCTGGTGTCAATGAAAATGCCCAATTTTGAGGGTCACCTCGCAGCAAAGAAATCACAATCTTAACCTGCTGAACAGGATCTCCAGAGGAGTGAGGTCTGAGAGAAAGGAATAATTTACAATTACATTTGAAATTCAGAAACCGAGATCTATCTCCGGAAAATACCTCTGGTGTAGGAATCTTAGGTTCAGAAATAGGAGTACGTATAACATAATCTTGTAAATTC
This sequence comes from Ranitomeya variabilis, assembly GCF_051348905.1. Lineage (NCBI taxonomy): Eukaryota > Metazoa > Chordata > Amphibia > Anura > Dendrobatidae > Ranitomeya > Ranitomeya variabilis. The sequence goes on along the minus strand of NC_135235.1, from coordinate 386,137,616 downwards.
TGAACCTTCGTAGCAAGATTATTTAAACCTGCAGCCAAACTCTGAGAGTCCATCCTTAAACCGGAGAGATCAGAGCCATTCAAGGATTAGAAGGAGAGAAAGGCAAGGCTGTAAATAGAGCAGAAATACAACTGAGCCAACTAAGTAGCAAACATGAGAGGAAAAAAAATAAAAAATAAAAAAAAAAATCTACAGACTTCTTTTACTCTCCTTTCTTCTGCCAATTACTTTAACAGTGGCCGGTCATACTGTCATGATTCCCCAATGGCATGGGAACATCAGAAACACAAAAATTACAGACTAGCTCTCGGGTGATGGAAACTCAAGCTGACCGTGACCTAAATCTACCACACAACTAACAGTAGCCAGGGAGCATTCCTACGGCTGCCTAAATGCCACGCGCCAGCCGGAGAACTAACTACGCCTGGAAGAGGAAGGAACAGACCTGGCTTACCTCTAGTGAAATTCCCCAAAGATGATAGTAGCCCCCACATATATTAACGGTGAGTTCAGAGGAAAAGACATACACAGTATGAAGGTAGATTTAGCAAAGCGAGGTCCACTTACTAGATAGAGGAAGGATACAAAAGAGGACTTCACGGTCAGCTGAAAAACCCTTTCGAAAACCCATCCTGAAATTACTTTAAAACTCCTGTGTCAACTCATCACACAGGAGTGGCAATTTCAGTCCACAAGAGCTTCCAGTAACAGGAAATGACAAAACTGTAAACTGGACAAAAATACAAAACAATAAGGACAAGAGTCCACTTAGCTGATCAGCAGACTAGTAGCAGGAACATGCAACTGAATGACTCAGGTTACAATGATGACCGGCAAGGAAGTGACTGGAGAGCAAGGCTAAATAGGGAACTCCCAAAACTGATGGAAGCAGGTGAGCGAGGCAGAAAAGAACACACAAGTCTCCAGTACCACCAGCCACCACTAGGGGAGCCCAAAAAGCGATCACAACAACCCCCATAGGCAGACCCTGTAATAAGGCAGCCCCCCATAAGGAGACCCTGTAATAAGGCGGCACCCCCATAGTCAGACCCTGTAATAAGGCAGCCCCCCATAGGCAGACCCTGTAATAAGGCAGCCCTCATAGTCAGACACTGTAATAAGGCAGCACCCCTATAGGCAGACCGTGTAATGAGGCAGCACCCCCATAGTCAGACCCTGTAATAAGGCGGCAGATCCCCATAGTCAGACCCTGTAATAAAGCAGCTCCCCCATAGGCAGACCCTGTAATAAGGCAGCCCCCATAGTCAGACCCTGTAATAAGGCAGCCCCCATAGTCAGACCCTGTAATAAGGCAGCACTCCTATAGGCAGACCCTGTGATAAGGCAGCCCCCTCATAGGCAGACCCTGTAATAAGACAGCACCCCTATATAGTCAGACCCTGTAATAAGGCAGCCCCCCATAGTCAGACCCTGTAATAAGGCAGCCCCCATAGTCAGACCCTGTAATAAGGCAGCCCCCCCATAGGCAGACCCTGTAATAAGGCAGCACCCCTATATAGGCAGACCCTGTAATAAGGCAGCCCCCATAGGCAGACCCTGTAATAAGGCAGCCCCCCCATAGGCAGACCCTGTAATAAGGCAGCAGCACCCATAAAAAAATAAATTAATAAATACTCACCTCTCTTCTTCCTGGTTCCTGCGCTGCTCCCGCTGATCTCCAGATGCCGACACTGACAGGGGGATGATGGGTGAAGGAGCGTAGCGCTCCTTCTCCCATCATTGAGGTCAGTTGTATTGGCTAAATGCCGGTACAACTGATCTTCTGATGACGGCGGGGGGCCCACTGCTGGCACCCCATAGCGGCCGGGTGGCAGAGCAGGGAGATCGAGCTGAGCGTGCCGATACAGTTACAGTAGCGTAGCTCCGGGAGGGCCCCCTCAGAGCACCGGGCCCGGGGCGCCCGCACCCTCTGCCCCCCTGGTAGCTACGCTACTGATGCAAACTACATATTCTATAACGGTTTGGGAATAAGAAGATGCACGTAAAGAAAGGAGAGGTGCGCACAAGAAATATACAATTATTTCCTGCATGTCTGGGAAGAGGGAGGGTGGGGGGAGGGTTATGTATTGTTTATTCTGTATTTTGATCTTTTGTAATGTGATAATCAAAAACTGAAATTAAGAATCTGTAAGCTAAGGAAATGCTTTTGAATGTACATTTCCATATATATGTTAAAAATCAATAAAAATTGTTTAAAAAAGTGAAGCTCATATACTTTGGGGAAAAAAGTATTTAGTCAGCCACCAATTGTACAAGTTCTCCCACTTAACCCCTTTCTGACATTGGACGTATTATTCCATCCATGTGACCTGGGACTTAATTCCCTTGGACGGAATAGTATGCCATAGGCGATCAGCCACTCTCACGGGGGCAGCGCGGCTGATAGCGGCCAGGTGTCAGCTGATTCTCACAGCTGACACCCGGCACTAAGTGCCAGGAGCGATCAAGGACCACTCCCGGCACTTTAACCCCTCTGCCTTTGGATCGGAGACCACGTGGCATGACGCGGGGTCCCGATCGCTGCAATGGAGACCCGATCTCATCATGATGACGTCCGGGTCTCCGGGCCTGAGAGACTTCCTGTCATGGACAGTGATGACCAGGAAGTCTCTCGGTCAGTGTAATAAAAACTGCAGCGCTGACAGCTTCTATAGCATGCAGATCTGCATGCTATAGAAACAATCAGACTGCATAAAATGAATGTCCCATAGTGGGACAAAGCGTAAAACTTAGAATTAATAAAAAAAAAATAGTAATTGTAAACATATTTAACACAATAATAAAAAAGAATAATAAAAAAATCAATATTTATTCCATCAATAAATAAATATTTGAATTAAAAAAAATCTAAACAATAAAAGTAAACATATTTAGTATTGCTACATCTGTAACGACGTGACCTATAAAACTGTCCCACTAGTTGACCCCTTTAGGGTATGTGCACACGCTGCAGATTTGCCTGTGGAATTTCCTGTGCAGATTGTTCCCTCCCTTGCCAGAAAACGCAGGTGCGTTTTTGCTGCATTTTTTTATGCTTTTTTGATGCGTTTTTTCCATGCGGATTTGTATGCGTTTTTGAAAGCTAAATAAAAACCTATTATTGAACGAAAAAAAAAAGATTTGTGATGTCATTTCTTGTCCTACCTCCTCTTTTATTACATTTGTCCAACCCACACTCCATTACACACAGATAGACAGACAGAAAGACAGACAGATAGAAGGAATGAGATAGATAGAAGGAATGAGGCCGGCGTCACACTAGAGAGTTTTACGGATGTATGAGAGGCGCAAAACAATGCATTGCACACAGATCAATGTTTCTCTATGGGGCAGCTCTTATCTGCCATATATTTTGCAGCCGCATTTTACGGACGTAGAAAATCGCAGCATGCTGCTTTTGTCAGCGTATTGCGCAAAAAATCCACCAATGAAAGTCTTGCCAACGAATTACATACAGAACACCGTTTTGGGAACATTTCTGCATATTGCGCCTGTAAAAAACGGACCGTATTTTCCTACGCCAAGTGTGACGCCGGCCTGAGATAGATAGATGGAAGGAATGAGATGGATAGATGTAGAAAGAGATATGGATAGTTAGGCTACTTTCACATATCAGTTTTTTTTCCGTCATGCAGGATCCGGCGAATTTTTTTAAAAAACGGATCCGTTGCAAATAGTGAAAAACTGATGCAACTGATCCGTTTTTTTAAAAAAAGGAGAGAGCGAACAGAAAATGTGCATGATTTGAATGGAAACATGCATGAAAACATGGATTCGGAGGCCGGATTCATCATTTAACATCTCAGTTTCATATGTTTTTCGCCGGATCCGTCGCTGTGCGTTTTTCTGCCGGACAGAAAAACCGTTCCTCTGTACGTTGTTTCCGTCCGGCGGAAACAGGTTTTTTGACGGATCCGACAAAAAACGGATAAAACATGTGGCCATCAGGTTCAATCCTGTGCTAATACAACTCTATGAGAAAAAAACGGATCCAGGAGAAAAAAATCAGTTTTTTTCAAAACTCGCCAGATTGTGCCTGGTGGCAAAAACCTGATGTGTGAAAGTAGCCAGATAGCTATATGGATAGTTATAGCTATCTATCTATAAATATATCTATACATATATCCATAGATAGGCCGATGTTGATTAATGAACATAAAGAAAAAAACGGGAAAAAAATGGCGTGGGCTGTCGCGCAATTTTCTGCGCCAGAGGGGGAAAGCTGACAGCCAGGTGCCAATATTTGTAGCCTGGGAAGGGGGTAATACCCATGGCCCCTTTCCAGGCTATGAATATCAGCCCGCAGCTGTCTGCGTAGCCTTTACTGGCTATTAAATTAGGGGGACCCCCCAAAAAATGAAGTGGGGTCCCCCTATATTTTATAGCCAGAAAGGCTACGCAGACAGCTGCGGGCTGATATTCATAGCCTAGAGAGGGGCCATGGATATTGCCCCCCCCCCCGGCTACAAATACCAGCCTCCAGCTGCCCCCTGTAAGATGCGCCAGTTCCGGCACTTAGCCCCTCTTTTCCCACTCCCCTGTAGCGGTGGGATATGGGGTAATAAGGGGCTAATGTCACCTTGCTATTGTAAGGTGACATTAAGCCGGGTTAATAATGAAGAGGCATCAATAAGACGCCTATCCATTATTAATCCTAGAGTAGTGAAAGAGTTAAAAAAATAAAAATAAAGACACAGCCAGAAAAAAGTATTTTATTATTCTTAATTTATCCATACTTACCATACTCGATCGCCTGTAAAAAATAAAAATAATAAACCATATACTCCCTGTCCGAAGCAGTCCAATTAATAACTAGTGTCCCACGATGATCTCCCCTATAGAACAGTGACATCGGGTGATGTCACCACTCTATAGGGCCTCCAGTGACACACTGACAGGAGTCAATGGCCCCTTCAGTGCATCACTGAGAGGTTACCTTAGTTCACTGGTCTGACTTTATGCCATTGCTGCGTGGGAACTTTCTCACACAGCAGTGCCACAAGTGAGACTAGGGACTATTTTTTACAGTGGCGGAGGAATACAGTGCGGAAGGATACCTCCCTCTCATCATTGTATTCCTGGAGCCCCTGGAGAGCGGTAGCATCAGCTGATGCTGCTGCTCTCCACAGGAGATAGTCGTGGGACACTCGTTTTAATTGGATTTCTGCGGATCAGGGAGGATATTGTTTGTTTGTTATTTTAATATTTTTTACAGGTGACACTGGCTTCGGGGAACAAAGTGACAAGTGATGGTGAGTATGTACTCTATGTTTATTGTACTCTATGTCTGTATGTATGTATTGTATGTAATGTATGAATGTACTTTATGTCTGTATTGTATGTATATATGTATGTATGTTATATATTGTATGTACTGTTATATGTTGTATGTTCTGTCATATGTTGTATGTACTGTCATATGTTATATGTTGTATGTACTGTCATATGTTGTATGTTCTGTTGTATGTTCGTATTTTTTTTTACATTCAACACATTAGTCGGATGATGGGACTACTACTGTCCCATCATTGGCTAATGTGTCAATCACTGCCACCGTAGCAGGCATAGCCCGATGGGACTTGTAGTCCCATCGGACAATGCCTGCACGCGCACACATCCCCAAGGATCCCCGACAGCCCGCCGCAGATGCCCGACAGCCCGCGGTAGACCCCCCGACAGCCGCACAGACCCCCGACAGCCTGCCGCAGACCCTTGACAGCCCGCCGCAGACCCCCAGCAGCCCCGTACAGACCCCGACAGCCCGCTGCAGACGCCTGACAGCCCGCCGCAGACCCCCGACAGCCCGCCGCAGACCCCCGACAGCCCGGCGAAGACCCACAGCAGCCCCGCACAGACCCCCGTCAGCCCGCCGCAGACCCCCAACAGCCCGCTGCAGATCCCCGACAGCCCGGAGCAGACCCCCAGCAGCCCCGCACAGACGCCTGACAGCCCCGCGATCCCCGCGATCGCTGCAGACACACACAAACACCCGCACACAGACACGCATATCTTCCCTGCACACAGAGTCTCCGCCCACACACACACAGTCTCTGCCCACACTCCGCCCACACACTCTTCCCCCCTCCCGATCTGCGTTTCTAGCAGCAAAACCACAGATCTTTTTTAGATCTGCGGTTTTGCTGCGGATGTGCCCGACTCAATGCAAGTCAATGGGTGCAGAAACACTGCAGATCCGCACAAATAAATTACATGCTCCTTCTTTTAACCCGCAGCGTTTTCAGTGCGGAGTTTTGCGCACCATTAGCACAGCATTTTTTTTCCATTGATTTACATTGTACTGTAAATCACTTGCGGATCTGCAGCGTTTCCGCGCGTATAAAAATGCTGCAGATCCGCAACGTGTGCACATGGCCTTTGTGAACACCATTAAAAAAAAAAAAGGTAAAAAAAACAATGCTTTATCATCATACCGCCGAACAAAAAGTGGAATAACACGAGATCAAAAATACGGATATAAATAATCATAGTACCGCTGAAAAAGTCATCTTGTCCCGCAAAAAAACAGGCTGCCATATAGCTCCATCACAGGAAAAATAAAAAAGTTATAGCTCTCAGAGTAAAGTGATGCAAAAATAATTATTTTTTATACAAAATAGTTTTTATTGTATAAAAGCGCCAAAACATATAAAAAAGATATAAGTGACATATCGCTGTCATCATACTGACCCGAAGAATAAAACTGCTTTACCAATTTTATCACACGCAGAACGGTATAAACGCCCACCCCAAAAGAAATTCATGAATTGCTGTTTTTTTCCCCTACAGCCCATAGTCACCAAACAGCCACTTGAACTGGTGGCCTTAGACCATGTGAAGCTAACTCCAAGCTGGTCAGGCTATGTCTATGCTCTGACCATTGTGGACCATTACTCAAGATTCCTGGTAGTCGTGCCTGTCAAGGACCAGACAGCGAAGACGGCAGTCAAGACCTTCCAACAACACTTTTGTCGACCACATGGTCACCCTGAGAAGGTACTTACCGACCAAGGCCAAGCCTTTGAAGCAGAAGTGTTCCAGGAGTTCTGCAACCTGTATGGATGCAAGAAGATAAGAACAACTCCATATCATCCACAGACTAACGGTATGTGTGAAAAAATTAATCAAGTGGTAATCGACCTGTTGAAAACCTTGCCTTTGGAAGAGAGAAAATTATGCCAGAGAAGTTGCCAGACTTGGTAGATCTGTACAATCACATCCCAGTGAATTCCACGAACTGCACTCCAGCCTACTTGATGAGAGGAAGATCTAGCAAATTACCTGTTGATCTTGAAATCGGAGTCCTCACACCCGAAGCAACATCACCAGATGCAGATTGGGATACTGAGCAACAGCAGAAATACCGCCAAGTACAAGAGTGTGTGGAGAGAAGCTTGTCCCAAGCAAGACAAAAACAAGAGAGAAACTATAATCAACGTGCCCCTGCAATTCCCTTGTCACCAGGTGAACAAGTTCTGAAGCAGAACAGGAGAATGCACAAACTTGATGACCAGTGGGAAGCAGAACCATATACCATCTTACCATCAAACTTTGACAATACTAAAGTGTTCTAATAAGCAAAGATGGAGGAGAAACCTCAACTGCGGTATCAAGGGATCATCTTAAAGTGTGCCCTGACAAACTGAGAAACAAGGAGAAAGACCCAGGTACTTCTCAACCCATGGAGGAAAAAGAAGAGAGAATCCATACTGTTCTTGGAGACTTTCCCCAGTCATGGACCCAAGTAAATCAAGCGATAGTGGTGCCTGTTTTGACTTTTCCCCAGTTGGAAATACCAGAACAAAATGTGATTCAAAACCATCCTGAACCAGAAGAGACTCTACACCAGCGGGCTCAAGCAGCAGACGTCACACCAGCAGTGGAACGAGAGAATCTACCCCCTGCTATAAGTGAATCTGTCATGCCCACAGTGAGCAACAGTACACTTAGGAGATCAAGTACACCTGTGCTACCTAGAATCCCCAGTAGCATAGCCTTAAGAGAGCGCATAACACCAGTGATAGCCAGCCTAGTGAATCTGGTCAGATCACCCTCAATGCCTGTGCTGCGTATATCTAGTAGTTCCAGAGGTCAGATCCCAGCCCGTTACGGGGACTACTGATCGGTCAATAATTGTTGTTATCTGTTTTAAAATGTTTGCTTATGCTTTTTGAAAAAACTTTAAATGGACAATAGGGTAATGGACAGTGAATTACCCAAAAACTGTTACTGTAAATAGTTGGCACCTCCTAGGTGCACCTTTGGTTCTACCCACATTGCCAGTGTGCGTAGGGCCTTGCTTGTTCTACAGACCTGAAGAGAAAAAACATCTGGCGCGGCTGAACACCGGGTCTGGATATACGCCTTGTAGCCCACCCAATACCTATGTTGGGGGTTTATGACGGATCCCCTGCATCGGTACTGTTGTTAATGAAGAAGGACACCCTGGTATAAGACCAGTTGTACTTATATAAATTCTGTTTTTGCAACGTCTAAGCCAAAAGTGCCTCCCATAAAGGGAAGAAAAAGTTTGTACCTGTTTAACCTGTTGAAATGTTTTTCAAAATGTTTGCATCTTTCCTAACCTGTTTGTGTTTTCTTTTCCCAGCCTGGGAGTACTGGATTTAACGGGGGGATGGAATATGGCACCCCAGGAATTCAGTTACCGCAGTGGTATTGCCTTCCTCTCATGGAGGGTAGTAATGCCATGCCTGGAGACAGGAGGAATCCCTTTGGCAGGTAACTTTACATGCAACACGTTCTGGCTCCAGGCCAGAAGGGGAAGCTCTAAACACGGTTCAAGGGGAACTTCCCTATAAACATCCTGGTCTGGAGAAGTCAGTAGTCTGGTGCAGACAAGCGGACAGTTGACAGTTGGTAGCAGACAGTGAAGGAGCACAGAAGGATGTAGGAGCTAGAGGAGGGCTGCGACTGGGTCTCTCTAAGCTGAGTGAAGAAACCGGGCACGGGAGCCTGAGGTCGTGAGGAACTACAGGTCCCACGGCAGAACCGGAGGGGAGGAAATTAAAAGGGACTTGCCCACATAATACCTGAGGTACAGCAGCAACCAGAGTCGAAGTCACCATAGACAGAGACCCCAAAGAGACGTATCAAGTTGCCTACCATGCAGGTACTGTCCCTGGATATGGGAAAAAGAAGACCTTGTTAGACAACTACAGGCAGCAAGGGACTACAGACCAGCGCATAGTGGAAGGCTCCCAAACTGACCTGTCAAAGGGATTTCCACTTGTCTTCAGGCTGCCCGGACTCAATCTACACCTGTTGCCGGTACCCTGTACTGAGACTGCTTAACACCAATAAACCAGGTAAAGACTGCAACCCTGTGTCCTCTATTTATTTGCCAGCATTCACCATCCCTGCCAAATACACCGGGAGCCCTGGGGACACCGCTTCACCTGTGGGAAGCAACATCATATTAGCTGCAGCACCATCGCCCCCAGAGGATCCTTTTAACCCCTTTCTGTCATTGGACGTACTATTCCGTCCATGTGGGGTGGGCCCTAATTCCCAAGGATGGAACAGTACGTCCAGCACGATCGGCCGCGCTCACAAGGGGAGCGCGGCCGATCGCGGCCGGGTGTCAGCTGCCTATCGCAGCTGACATCCGGCGCTATGTGCCAGGAGCGGTCACGGACCGCCCCCGGCACATTAACCCCCGGCACACCGCGATCAAACATGATCGCGGTGTGCCGGCGGTACAGGGAAGCATCGCGCAGGGAGGGGGCTCCCTGCGGGTTTCCCTGAGACCCCCGGAGCAACGCGATGTGATCGCGTTGCTCCGAGGGTCTCCTACCTCCTTCCTCGCTGCAGGTCCCGGATCCAAGATGGCCGCGGCATCCGGGTCCTGCAGGGAGGGAGGTGGCTTACCGAGTGCCTGCTCAGAGCAGGCGCTGGTAAGCCTGCAGTGCTGTGAGGCAGATCGGTGATCTGACAGAGTGCTGTGCAAACTGTCAGATCACCGATCTGTGATGTCCCCCCCGGGACAAAGTAAAAAAGTTTTAAAAAAAATTTCCACATGTGTAAAAAAAAATAAAAAAATAAAAATCCTAAATAAAGAAAAAAAAATATATATATTATTCCCATAAATACATTTCTTTATCTAAATAAAAAAAAACAAACAATAAAAGTACACATATTTAGTATCGCCACGTCCGTAACGTCCCAACCTATAAAACTGTCCCACTAGTTAACCCCTTCAGTAAACACCGTAAGAAAAAAAAAAACAGGCAAAAAACAACGCTTTATTATCATACCGCCGAATAAAAAGTGGAATAAAACGCGATCAAAAAGACAAATATCAATAACCATGGTACCGCTGAAAGCGTCATTTTGTCCCGCAAAAAAAGAGCCTCCATACAGCATCATCAGCAAAAAAATAAAAAAGTTATAGTCCTCAGAATAAAGCGATGCCAAAATAATTATTTTTTCTATAAAATAGTTTTTATCGTATAAAAAATTATATAAATGAGGTATCGCTGTAATCGTACTGACCCGAAGAATAAAACTGCTTTATCAATTTTACCAAATGCGGAACGGTATAAACTCCTCCCCCAAAAGAAATTCATGAATAGCTGGTTTTTGGTCATCCTGCCTCACAAAAATCGGGATAAAAATCAAAAAATGTCAAGTGCCCGAAAATGTTACCAATAAAAACGTCAACTCGTCCCGCAAAAAACAAGACCTCACATGACTCTGTGGTCTCAAATATGGAAAAATTATAGCTCTCAAAATGTGGTAACGCAAAAATTTTTTTTTGCCATAAAAAGCGTCTTTCAGTGTGTGACGGCTGCCAATCATAAAAATCCGCTAAATAACCCACTATAAAAGTAAATCAAACCCCCCTTCATCACCCCCTTAGTTAGGGAAAAATTAAAAAAACGTATTTATTTCCATTTTCCCATTAGGGCTAGGGTTAGGGTTAGGATTAGGGTTAGGGCTAGGGTTAGGGTTGGGGCTAGGGTTAGGGCTAGGGTTAGGGCTAGGGTTAGGGCTAGGGTTGGGGCTAGGGTAAAGGCTACAGTTAGGGTTGGGGCTAAAGTTAGGGTTGGGGCTAAAGTTAGGGTTAGGGTTTGGATTACATTTACGGTAGGGATTAGGGTTAGGGGTGTGTCTGGGTTAGAGGTGTGGTTAGGGTTACCATTGGGATTAGGGTTAGGGGTGTGTTTGCATTAGGGTTTCAGTTATAATTGGGGGGTTTCCACTGTTTAGGCACATCAGGGGCTCTCCAAACGCGACATGGCATCCGATCTCAATTCCAGCCAATTCTGCGTTGAAAAAGTAAAACAGCGCTCCTTCCCTTCCGAGCTCTCCCGTGTGCCCACACAGGGGTTTACCCCAACATATGGGGTATCAGCGTACTCAGGACAAATTGGACAACAATTTTTGGGGTCCAAGTTCTCCTGTTACCCTTGGGAAAATACAAAACTGGGGGCTAAAAAATAATTTTTGTGGGAAAAAAAAGGATTTTTTATTTTCACGGCTCCGCGTTATAAACTGTAGTGAAACACTTGGGGGCTCAAAGTTCTCACAACACATCTAGATAAGTTCCTTGGGGGGTCTAGTTTCCAATATGGGGTCACTTGTGGGGGGTTTCTTCTGTTTAGGTACATTAGGGGCTCTGCAAACGCAATGTGACGCCTGCAGACCAATCCATCTAAGTCTGCATTCCAAATGATGCTCCTTCCCTTCCGAGCTCTGCCATGCGCTCAAACGGTGGTTCCCCCCCACATATCAGGTATCAGCGTACTCAGGACAAATTGGACAACAATATTTAGAGTCCAATTTCTCCTGTTACCCTTGGAAAAATACAAAACTGGGGGCTAAAAAATAATTTTTGTGAAAAAAAAAATTTTTTTTATTTGCACGGCTCTACGTTATAAACTGTAGTGAAACACTTGGGGGTTCAAAGCTCTCACAACACATCTAGATGAGTTCCTTAGGGGGCCTACTTTCCAAAATAGTGTCACTTGTGGGGGGTTTCTACTGTTTAGGTACATTAGGGGCTCTGCAAACGCAATGTGACGCCTGCAGACCATTCCATCTAAGTCTGCATTCCAAATGGCGCTCCTTCCCTTCCGAGCCCTCCCATGCGCCTTAACGGTGGTTCCCCCCCACATATGGGGTATCAGCGCACTCAGGACAAATTGGACAACAACTTTGGGGGTCCAATTTCTCCTGTTACCCTCGGAAAAATACAAAACTGGAGGCTAAAAAATAATTTTTGTGGGAAAAAATTTTTGTTTTATTTTTACGGCTCTGCATTATAAACTTCTGTGAAGCCCTTGGTGGGTCACTTGTGGGGGGTTTCTTCTGTTTAGGTACATTAGGGGCTCTGCAAACGCAATGTGACGCCTGCAGACCAATCCATCTAAGTCTGCATTCCAAACGGCGCTCCTTCCCTTCCGAGCTCTCCCATGCGCCCAAACAGTGGTTTACCCCAACATTTGGGGTATCAGCGTACTCAGGACAAATTGTACAACAACTTTTGGGGTCCAGTTTCTTCTCTTACCCTTGGGAAAAGAAAAAATTGGGGGCGAAAAGATAATTTTTGTGAAAAAAAAAGGATTTTTTATTTTTACGGTTCTGCATTATAAACTTCTGTGAAGCACTTGGTGGGTCAAAGTGCTCACCACACCTCTAGATAAGTTCCTTAGGGGGTCTACTTTCCAAAATGGTGTCATTTGTGGGGGGTTTCAATGTTTAGGCACATCAGTGGCTCTCCAAACGCAACATGGCGTCCCATCTCAATTCCTGTCAATTTTGCATTGAAAAGTCAAACGGCGCTCCTTCCCTTCCGAGCTCTGCCATGCGCCCAAACAGTGGTTTACCCCCACATATGGGGTATCGGCGTACTCAGGAAAAATTGTACAACAACGTTTGGGGTCCATTTTCTCCTGATACCCTTGGTAAAATAAAACAAATTGGAGCTGAAGTAAATTTTTTGTGAAAAAAAGTTAAATGTTCATTTTTATTTAAACATTCCAAAAATTCCTGTGAAACACCTGAAGGGTTAATAAACTTCTTGAATGTGGTTTTGAGCACCTTGAGTTGTGCAGTTTTTAGAATGGTGTCACACTTGGGTATTTTCTATCATATCGACCCCTCAAAATGACTTCAAATGAGATGTGGTCCCTAAAAAAAAATGGTGTTGTAAAAATGAGAAATTGCTGGTCAACTTTTAACCCTTATAACTCCCTAACAAAAAAAATTTTTGGTTCCAAAATTGTGCTGATGTAAAGTAGACATGTGGGAAATGTTACTTATTAAGTATTTTGTGTGACATATCTCTGTGATTTAATTGTATAAAAATTCAAAGTTGGAAAATTGCGAAATTTTCAAAATTTTCGCCAAATTTCCTTTTTTTTCACAAATAAACGCAGGTAATATCAAAGAAATTTTACCACTATCATGAAGTACAATATGTCACGAGAAAACAATGTCAGAATCACTGGGATCCGTTGAAGCGTTCCAGAGTTATAACCTCACTAAGGGACAGTGGTCAGAATTGTAAAAATTGGCCCGGTCCATAACGTGCAAACCACCCTTGGGGGTAAAGGGGTTAAGCAGCGTCGGTCACCTCTGCCCGAGAACTACAGGTGGCGTCACAAACTTTCATTATTTCTACAACCCCTTTAAAGACCGTCCCTTTTACTTGGGCACTCAGGGCCACGGAACGGGTCGCTGCCTCCGTGACCACCCCATTAATTGTGACCGGACCAGGTACTGAGTACCCCACGGTCTTAACAAGTGACTCAACTCTCCTCTGAAGGGAGTAGTACACTCCGTTGTAGGAAATCTTCAGTTTCTTTGCAATTTCGCGCATGGAATAGCCTTCATTTCTAATAAGAATAATAGACTGTCGAGTTTCACATGAAAGTTCTTTTTTTCTGGCCATTTTGAGAGTTTAATGGAACCAACAAATGTAATGCCCCAGATTCTCAATTAGCTCAAAGGAAGGTCAGGTTTATAGGTTCTCTAATGAGCCAAACTGTTTCCAGCTGTGCTAACATACTTGCACAAGAGTTTTCAATGGTATTCTAACCATCCATTAGCCTTCTTACACAGTTAGCAAACACAAAGTACCATAAGAACAATCGAGTAATGGTAGTTGGAAATGGGCCTCTATATACCTATGAAGATATTGCATTACAAACCAGACGCTTGCAGCTAGAATAGTCATTTATCACATTAACAATGTATAGATTGTATTTCTGAATTATTTAATGTTAGCTTCATTGGAAAAAAACGGTTTTCTTTAAGAAATAAGGAAATTTCTAAGTGACCCTAATCTTTTGAACGGTAGTGTAAAAAATAATTATTTTTGCATCGCTTTATTCTGAGAGCTATAACTTTTTTATTTTTTGCTGATGACGCTGTATGGTGGCTCGTTTTTTGAGGGACAAGGTGACGTTTTCAGCGGTACCATGCTTATTTATATCTGTCTTTTTGATCGCGTGTTATTCCATTTTTGTTTGGCGGTATGATGATAAAGCATTGTTTTTTTGCCTCATTTTTTTTTTATGGTGCTCACTAAAGGGGTTAACTAGTTGGACAGTTCTATAAGTCGGGCCATTACGGACGCGACGATACTAAATATATGTATTTTTTATAGTCTTTTTTATTTACATCTGAGAATGGAATGGATAGAAAAAAGTAGAGGAGAACGTCCTCGGTCGCTACACCATGAAAAGTAAGTCTTCCAAGTGCGATGATAGATACGCATAGACGTAGGCTTTCTAGCCCTGATCATGGTAGCTATGACTTCTGGAGAGAAACCTGCCTGGGTTAGGACCCAGGACTCAACGGCCATGCCGTCAAAAACAGGGCCTCTGAGTTCTGTTGGTAAAAGGGGTCCTTGAGATAGCAGATCTGTGCGATTCGGTAATCGCCAGGGAAAGTCGGCAACTAGTTGAAATAGTTCCGCGTACCACGCCCGGCGCGGCCAATCTGGCGCAATCAGGAACCCTCTCCGCTCTGATTTTCTTGATGACTCTCGGCAGGAGAGGAAGCGGGGGAAATATGTAAGGAAGCCAAAAATGATGCCACGGGAGTACAAGAGCGTCTGCCCTGATGGCTGCCGGATTGTGGGACCGAGCCATGAAGTCGGGGACCTTGGAATGCAGCCGTGAGTCCATCAGATCCATGTCCGGGGTTCCCCAACGACAGCAGATCTGGTGGAAGATCTCCGGATGGCGAGACCACTCCCCGGAGTCGAGGCATTGCCGACTGAGGAAGTCTGCCTCCCAATTGTCCACTCCCGGGATGTGAACCGCAGAGATCATTGAGCGGTTTTCCTCGGCCCATCGGAGAATGTGGCCTACCTCTGTCATGGCCGCCCTGCTGCGGGTTCCCCCTTGGCGGTTGATGTATGCCACTGCAGTGGCATTGTCGGACTGAATCCTGATTGGGTGACCTGCTAGGAAGGGATGGAACTGGAGAAGTGCCAGCCTGATCACCCGGATTTCCAAGATGCTGATTGGAAGGCGTGATTCCTGGGGGGACCAGCGGCCCTGAGCAGTGTGATGAAGGAACACCGCCCCCAGCGTAGAAGACTGGCGTCTGTCGTCACAACCAGCCAGTGTACTGGAAGAAAAGACTTCCCTTGATTCAGGGAGGATTTCAATGTCCACCACCTGAGAGACTGTCTGACTCGCTGGGGAAGGAGGAACCAACAGTCTAGGGAGAACGGGTTCCTGTCCCAAACAGCCAGGAGTGCATGCTGTAGGGGACGGAGGTGTAGTTGGGCAAATGGAACCTCCTCCATAGCTGCTACCATGCTGCCAAGGACTCTCATACTGAAGCGCAGAGAGTGAGAGCGAGGCTGAGAGAGCTTCTGAGCTTCTCGCTGTAAGACTGAGATCTTTTCCGGGGGAAGAAGAAACCAACCCCTGGGACAAGTCAAGTATCATTCCTAGGAAGGAAATTCACTGAGCCAGTACTGGGGAAGATTTTTTTAAATTTATCTTCCAACCCAGGTGAGAAAGGGTATCTATTGTGATGGCCACGGCTTCCTTGCGGGAGCGGAAAGAGGGGCCTTTCATGAGGATATCGTCTAAATACGGGAGCGCCACCACTCCTCGGGTGTGGGGTATGGCCACGGCAGCCGCCATGACCTTGGTGAATACCCTGGGAGCGGTGGCGATGCCGAAGGGCAGAGCAATGAATTGGAAGTGATCTTCCTGAACTGCGAAGCGAAGAAACCTTTGGTGAGAAGGTAAAATAGGAATGTGGAGGTATGCGTCCTGGTTGTCTATAGACGCCAGGAACTCGCCTTTTTCCATGGAGGCGATGACAGAACGAAGCGATTCCATCCAGAACCGTCGCACCCTGACGAACTTGTTCAGCAGTTTTAGGTCCATTATGGGCCGTACTGTACCGTCCTTCTTTAGAACAATGAAGAGGTTTGAATAAAAACCTTGAAACCCTTCGCTTTGAGGGACCGGAATAATAACTCTGTCTTTTCTCAGAGAGCTTATAGCTTTGAAGAACTCTGATGCTTTTGCCCTGGGAGGAGAAGACAGGAAAAAACAGTTTGGGGACGAGATAAGAGATCTATCTTGTATCCGGAGGACACTAGATCGCGGACCTACTCGTCGTGAATGACCGAGAGCCGCGCGGCACTGAAGGAAAGCAGGCGGCCACCTACTTTGAGGGTGTCCCCCGGATACCGCAGGTAGTCATTGTGTGGAAGGTCTGCCCGTTCTGGCGCCTCTGGATCCCGGCTGCCTTGGCCTGCCTCTCCATGAAGGGGAAGGCTTAAAAGAGGCCTGTGAACCTCTGTCTCCGCGTTGTGCCTGGTTGAACCCGGGTGATGTGGAAGTAGAGGACCAGTTTGAGTTGTAACGAAAAAAAAAAATCGGGACCGAGCTTGTGGTTGCAGGTTCCGAAAGGGCTGAGAGGGTCTCTGTTGTGGAAGAAATTTACTCTTCCCTCAAATGTACTTATGGGAAAAATATTTACATATTTTTTTCTTGATTTAGGAATTAAAAAAAAATATTACACATGCTAATATTTTTTTAAAACTTTTTTACATTGTCCCAGGGTGGGAAATCACTATATAAAGTCAGATCGCTGATCTGACACTTTACACTTCACTGTATCAGATCAGCGATCTGACAGGCAGTGAAGGAGGCTTGCCAGTGCCTGCTCCCAGCAGGCACTGAGAAGCCACCTCCCTGCAGGACCTGGAAGGACCTCGTGGCCATCATGGAGCCGGGGGTCTGAAAGGAGAACTTCTGGACAACGTGATCACATCGCGTTGTTCTGAGGGAAGTGTGGCACACCAGGAGTTTGGGTATCACAGTGATACTGCCTTCCTCTTGGGGAGGGTGATGCCATGCCTGGAATCTAGGAGGATCCCTTTGACAGGTAATCTGTACATGCAACACTTTCTGACTCCAGGCCAGAAAGAGAGCTCTAAGCCTGTTTTCAGGGGAGCTTCCCTAGATAGATATACATTCTGGTCTGGAGGAGGAGTTAGTCTGTAGCAGACAAGGAACAGAGAAGGAGCACAGGAGAAGTCAGGAGCTAGATGAGAGCTGCGAGTGGGCTCCCTCTAAGCTGAAGAGCAGAAACCGGGCACCAGGAGCCCGAGTGTTGTGATTCGGTTCGTGGGCTCCCCCGGTGGTCTCTTGTGGTACTGGTGTCCTGCAGGCTTTGCCTTCTCAGTTCACCTGTTCCTATCAGGATGTGGGAGTATCCTATTTAACCTTGCTCCTCAGTCATTCTAATGCTGGCCATCAATGTATCCAGAGTGATTCTGTTGCATGTTCCTGCTCCCAGTTTTCTGCTCAGCTAAGTTGGACACTTTAGTCCTTAAGTCTATTTTTGTATGTTTTGTCCAGTTTGCACTTATGTGAATCTCTGCAGCTGGAAGCTCTTGTTGGGCTGAAATTACCACTCCAGTGGCATGAGTTGTCACATGAGTTAAGGTAATTTCAGGATGGTGTTTTGAAGGGTTTTGCAGCTGACCGCGAAGTCCTCTGTTGTATCTTTCTGCTATTTAGTTAGCGGGCCTCTCTGTGCTAAATCTGCTTTCATACTACGTGTGTCTTTTCATCTGCTCTCACCGTTATTATATGTGGGGGGCTGCTATCTCCTGTGGGGACATTCTCTGGAGGCAAGCCAGGACTGTGTTTTCTTCTACCAGGGGTAGTTAGTTCTCCGGCTGGCGCGCGGCATCTAGAGACAACGCAGGAATGCCCCCTGGCTACTTCTAGTGTGGTGTGTAGGTTTAGCATCGCGGTCAGCTCTAGTTTCCATCACCCGAGAGCTTGTCCGTTTATTCTATGCTTCTGATGTTTCCTTGCCATTGGAAACCATAACAGTATGGCCAGCCCAAATGTTTCATCTATAGGCTGAAGCAGGAGAGAAAAGGAACTGT
The DNA here is from genome assembly GCF_051348905.1 of Ranitomeya variabilis. Lineage (NCBI taxonomy): Eukaryota > Metazoa > Chordata > Amphibia > Anura > Dendrobatidae > Ranitomeya > Ranitomeya variabilis. The sequence continues at coordinate 386,119,195 of NC_135235.1, read as the reverse complement.
GTGAAACCTTTTTTTTTTTTTTTTTCCTTCCTCTGAAGTTGCACTCCAGCTCTAATTGCAGTCTCCTGTTTTCCTCTCCTCTTAACCCCTGAATGGCTCAGACTTTATCTGTTGAAATATGGATCCCCAGAGTCTGGCTACCAATTTGAATAATCTTGCCTCTAAAGTTCAGAATATGCAAGATTTTTTGTTACATGCTCCTCGGTCTGAACCTAAAATTCCTATACCGGAGTTTTTTTCTGGAGATCGATCTTGTTTTCTAAATTTTAAATACAATTGTAAATTGTTTCTTTCGCTGAGATCTCATTCTGCTGGAGATCCTGCCCAGCAAGTAAAAATTGTTATTTCTTTACTGCGGGGTGACCCCCAAAATTGGGCATTTTCATTGGCACCAGGGGATCCTGCGTTGCTCAATGTGGATGCGTTTTTTCTGGCTTTGGGGTTGCTTTATGAGGAACCAAATTTGGAGATTCAGGCTGAGAAAGCCCTAATAGCCCTCTCTCAGGGGCAAGATGAAGCCGAAATATATTGCCAAAAATTTCGAAAATGGTCTGTGCTTACTCAGTGGAATGAGTGCGCTCTGGCGGCAATTTTCAGAGAAGGTCTCTCTGATGCTGTAAAAGACGTCATGGTGGGGTTTCCTGCGCCTACTGGTCTGAATGAGTCCATGACAATGGCAATTCAGATTGATCGGCGTTTACGGGAACGCAAACCTGTGCACCAGTTGGCGGTGTCTTCTGAAGAGGCACCACAGAGTATGCAATGTGATAGCTTTCTGTCCAGAAGCGAACGACAGATTTATAGGCGCAAAAATCATTTGTGCTTCTATTGTGGAAATTCTACTCATGTTATATCAGCATGCTCTAAACGAACAAAGAAAGTTGATAAATCCTCTGCTATTGGCACTTTGCAGTCCAAGTTTATTTTGTCTGTAACTCTAATTTGTTCGTTATCTTCTATTGTTGCGGATGCGTATGTGGATTCTGGCGCCGCTTTGAGTCTTATGGATTGGTCCTTTGCCAGGCATTGTGGGTTTGATCTAGAGCCTCTGGAAGTTCCTATACCTTTAAAGGGTATTGATTCTACACCATTGGCTAGTAATAAACCACAATACTGGACACAAGTGACTATGCGTATGACTCCAGACCATCAAGAGGTGATTCGCTTCCTTGTACTGTATAATCTACATGATGTGTTGGTGCTGGGATTGCCATGGTTGCAGACTCATAACCCAGTCCTTGACTGGAAAACAATGTCTGTACTAAGCTGGGGATGTCAGGGAAATCATGGGGACACATCTTTGGTCTCCATTGCTTCATCTATTCCCTCTGAAATTCCTGAGTTTTTGTCTGATTATCGTGAGGTTTTTGAGGAATCTACTCTTAATTCTCTTCCTACTCACAGAGATTGCGATTGCGCCATAGATTTGATCCCTGGCAGTAAATTTCCTAAGGGTCGTCTATTCAATCTGTCTGTACCTGAACATGCTGCCATGCGAGAGTATATTAGGGAGTCCTTGGAAAAGGGACATATTCGTCCTTCTTCGTCTCCTCTTGGAGCGGGATTCTTTTTCGTAGCTAAAAGCGATGGTTCTTTGAGACCTTGTATTGATTATAGACTCTTGAATAAGATCACAGTCAAGTATCAGTATCCTTTGCCATTGCTGACAGATTTATTTGCTCGCATTGAGGGGGCGAAGTGGTTCTCTAAGATTGATCTTCGCGGTGCGTATAATTTGGTGCGAATTAAGCAGGGGGATGAGTGGAAAACCGCATTTAATACGCCCGAGGGCCATTTTGAGTATTTGGTGATGCCTTTTGGTCTGTCAAATGCCCCTTCGGTCTTTCAGTCTTTTATGCACAATATTTTCCGTGAATATCTGGATAAATTTATGATTGTGTATTTGGACGATATCTTGATTTTTTCGGATGACTGGGAATCTCATGTTCAACAAGTTAGGAGGGTTTTTCAGGTTTTGCGGACCAATTCTCTGTTTGTTAAAGGTTCAAAGTGTGTTTTTGGGGTTCAGAAGATTTCTTTTTTGGGGTACATTTTTTCCCCCTCTTCTATTGAGATGGATCCTGTGAAGATTCGGGCTATTTGTGACTGGACGCAACCGACTTCTCTTAAGGGCCTTCAGAAATTTTTGGGCTTTGCTAACTTTTATCGTCGATTCATAACTGGTTTTTCTAGCGTTGTCAGGCCTTTGACTGATTTGACTAAAAAGGGGTGCTGATGTTGCAGATTGGTCTCCTGCTGCTGTGGAGGCCTTTCGGGAGCTTAAGCACCGTTTTTCTTCTGCTCCGGTGTTGTGCCAGCCTGATGTTTCTCTTCCTTTTCAGGTGGAAGTTGATGCTTCCGAGATCGGAGCGGGGGCGGTTTTGTCGCAGAAAAGTTCAGATTGTTCAGTGATGAGACCTTGTGCGTTCTTTTCTCGAAAATTTTCGCCCGCCGAGCGAAATTATGACGTCGGTAATCGGGAGCTTTTGGCGATGAAGTGGGCATTCGAGGAGTGGCGTCATTGGCTTGAGGGTGCTAAACATCAGGTGGTGGTCTTGACTGATCACAAAAATTTGATTCATCTTGAGTCGGCCAGACGTCTGAATCCTAGACAGGCGCGCTGGTCGTTGTTTTTCTCCCGGTTTAATTTTGTGGTTTCGTATCTGCCAGGTACTAAGAATGTGAAGGCGGATGCCCTTTCTAGGAGTTTTGAACCTGATTCCCCTGGTGATTCTAAACCTACGGGTATACTTAAGGATGGGGTGATATTGTCTGCTGTCTTCCCAGACCTGCGACGTGCTTTACAAGAGTTTCAGGCGGATCGGCCTGATCGTTGTCCGCCTGGTAGATTGTTTGTGCCGGATGAGTGGACCAATAGTCATCTCGGAGGTTCATTCTTCTGCGTTGGCAGGTCATCCGGGAATTTTTGGTACCAGAGATTTGGTGGCTAGGTCCTTCTGGTGGCCTTCCCTGTCTCGGGACGTGCGTACTTTGGTGCAGTCTTGCGATGTTTGTGCTCGGGCCAAGCCTTGTTGTTCTCGGGCTAGTGGGTTGTTGTTGCCCTTGCCTGTTCCTAAGAGGCCTTGGACACACATCTCTATGGATTTTATTTCTGATCTCCCTGTTTCTCAGAAGATGTCCGTCATTTGGGTGGTGTGTGACCGCTTTTCTAAGATGGTTCATTTGGTGCCCTTGCCCAAGCTGCCTTCCTCATCTGAGTTGGTGCCCCTGTTTTTTCAGAATGTGGTTCGGCTGCATGGTATTCCGGAGAATATCGTTTCCGACAGGGGATCCCAGTTTGTGTCCAGATTTTGGCGGGCGTTTTGTGCCAGGATGGGCATTGATTTGTCTTTTTCGTCTGCATTTCATCCCCAGACAAATGGCCAGACGGAACGTACTAATCAGACCTTGGAGACTTATTTGAGGTGTTTCGTGTCTGCTGATCAGGATGACTGGGTCTCCTTTTTGCCGTTGGCTGAGTTTGCCCTTAATAATCGGGCCAGTTCTGCCACTTTGGTCTCCCCTTTCTTTTGCAATTCAGGGTTCCATCCTCGTTTTTCATCTGGTCAGGTGGAGTCTTCGGATTGTCCTGGAGTGGATACCATGGTGGATAGGTTGCATCGTATTTGGGGGCAGGTGGTGGACAATTTGGAGTTGTCCCAGGAGAAGACTCAACGTTTTGCTAATCGCCATCGTCGTGTTGGTCCTCGTCTTCGTGTTGGGGACTTGGTGTGGTTGTCCTCCCGTTTTGTCCCTATGAGGGTCTCTTCTCCTAAGTTTAAGCCTCGGTTCATCGGTCCTTATAAGATTTTGGAAATTCTTAACCCTGTGTCTTTTCGTTTGGACCTCCCAGCATCCTTTGCTATCCATAATGTCTTCCATCGGTCATTATTGCGGAGGTATGAGGTACCACTTGTGCCTTCTGTTGAGCCTCCTGCTCCTGTGTTGGTTGAGGGTGAATTGGAGTACGTGGTGGAGAAAATCTTGGACTCCCGTGTTTCCAGACGGAGACTTCAATATCTGGTGAAATGGAAGGGCTACGGTCAAGAGGATAATTCTTGGGTTACAGCTTCTGATGTTCATGCTTCTGATTTGGTCCGTGCCTTTCATAGGGCTCATCCAGATCGCCCTGGTGGTTCTTGTGAGGGTTCGGTGCCCCCTCCTTAAGGGGGGGGGTACTGTTGTGATTCGGTTCGTTGGCTCCCCCGGTGGTCTCTTGTGGTACTGGTGTCCTGCAGGCTTTGCCTTCTCAGTTCACCTGTTCCTATCAGGATGTGGGAGTATCCTATTTAACCTTGCTCCTCAGTCATTCTAATGCTGGCCATCAATGTATCCAGAGTGATTCTGTTGCATGTTCCTGCTCCCAGTTTTCTGCTCAGCTAAGTTGGACACTTTAGTCCTTAAGTCTATTTTTGTATGTTTTGTCCAGTTTGCACTTATGTGAATCTCTGCAGCTGGAAGCTCTTGTTGGGCTGAAATTACCACTCCAGTGGCATGAGTTGTCACATGAGTTAAGGTAATTTCAGGATGGTGTTTTGAAGGGTTTTGCAGCTGACCGCGAAGTCCTCTGTTGTATCTTTCTGCTATTTAGTTAGCGGGCCTCTCTGTGCTAAATCTGCTTTCATACTACGTGTGTCTTTTCATCTGCTCTCACCGTTATTATATGTGGGGGGCTGCTATCTCCTGTGGGGACATTCTCTGGAGGCAAGCCAGGACTGTGTTTTCTTCTACCAGGGGTAGTTAGTTCTCCGGCTGGCGCGCGGCATCTAGAGACAACGCAGGAATGCCCCCTGGCTACTTCTAGTGTGGTGTGTAGGTTTAGCATCGCGGTCAGCTCTAGTTTCCATCACCCGAGAGCTTGTCCGTTTATTCTATGCTTCTGATGTTTCCTTGCCATTGGAAACCATAACACCCGAGGCGTGTGGAACTACATGTCCCACGGCTTAAACGGAGAGCAGGAAATTGAAAGTGACTTGCCTACATTATACCCTGAGATACAGCAACATCCAGAGTCCGGAGTTACCGTGGATAGAGACCCCAATGAAAAGGCTCGCGTTGCCTACCATGCAGTAACTGTCCCTGGACAGGGAGTAAGAGAGGACCTTGACAGAAGCCACAAGCAGCAAGGGACTATTATCTAGCGCATAATGGAAGGCTCCCAATCTGACCTGGCAAAGGGAATCCCACCCGTTTTCAGGCTGCCTGGACCCCATCGACACTTATTGCTGGTACCCTGGACTGAGGCTGTCTACCATCAGTAAACCAGGTAGAGACTGCAACCCTGTGTCCTCTCTTTATTTTCCAGCACCACACCATCCTTGTCAAACACACCGGGAGCCCTGGGGACCCAGCTTCACCTGTGCCATAACATCACCCCTGAGGACCCCTTTAAGCAGCGTCGGTCACCCCTTACTGAGTACCACAGGTTGCGTCAAACTTTTATTATTTCACAAACCCCTTTAAAGACTGTCCCTTTTTCTTGGGCGCCCAGAGCCACAGAACGGGTCACTGCCGCCATGACACATCCCTTTAAGTACCGAACCTGGTACCGAGTACCCCACGGCCCTTCCAGAAGCACGCAGGGAACCCCCTCCCTGCGCGATGCTTCTCTATGCCTCTGCCAGCACCGAAACAGTTCGATCTTGTTTGATCGTAGTGTTCCAGGGGTGAAACTGCCGGGACCGCTCCTGGTACTTAGTGCCGGGTGTCAGCTGTAAGAATCAGCTGACACTCGGCTGCGATCAGCCACGCTCCCCCCCGGGAGCGCGGCTGATCGCATTGGACGCACTATTCCGTCCATGGGGATTAAGTCCCAGGTCACATGGATGGAATAGGACGTCTGATGGCAGAAAGGAGTTAAATATTGGGGTCAGTGGTCCACACTGCAGATGCACACAGAGTGGGGAGTTTTTGTATGTTGGGAATAGATGGAGACAGCGCTGGGAATGTGAGAAGTCAAATGTACTTTTGTTGCAATCTGTGCAGACGAGTCCAGGTTGGAGAAGTTCTAATGTCAATCAGTGCCAGATAGAAAAGACAGGAAAAGTGAACCACCCGAATCAGAAAGAATGTCATGTGTAAGTTACTATTTCTAACTGTACTGTAATCTCTTGTTCTGCGGAACTGGTATCTACCAATATACGGCTACTGTAAGGTTGTAATATTGCTCTTTCTAGTAGCATTTTTTTAATTTAGTAGCAGCTTAATATAATTCAGTCATTATAGTAAAAGGTGTACGGTGGTATAATTGGTCTTTGCATAGAGTGTAGTTTCATGTAGAGGTAATGGTGATATTATAATATTATGTATTCGCTGTGGTGATAGTAGTAGGCACTGTGTAGCCGTATTGTATATATGTTTGTAAATAAGCTCAGTTATGGCACCATATCTAAGCAGTAAGCTTGGTTCTGGTACTGTATCAATGTAGTAGTCTAGATTATGGTACCGTATGTATGCTGTGTGCTCGGTTTTGCTCCTGTTTCTATGTAGCAGGCTTGGTTCCATGTAGTAGACTTATTAAGCTTGGTTCTGCTACCTTATCTTTAGGTAGTAAGTTTGTTTCTGCTACCTTATCTCTGTAGTAACATAGTAACATAGTTATTAAGGTGGAAGGAAGACTTTAAGTCCATCTAGTTCAACCCATAGCCTAACCTAACATGCCCTAACATGTTGATCCAGAGGAAGGAAAAAAAAACCCATGTGGCAAAGAGTAAGCTCCACACTGGGGAAAAAAATTCCTTCCCGACTCCACATACGACAATCAGACTAGTTCCCTGGATCAACACCCTAACAAGGAATCTAGTATATATACCCTGTAACATTATACTTTTCAAGAAAGGCATCCAGTCCCCTCTTAAATTTAAGTAATGAATCACTCATTATAACATCATACGGCAGAGAGTTCCAGTCTCACTGCTCTTACAGTAAAGAATCCGCGTCTGTTATTATGCTTAAATCTTCTTTCCTCCAGACGTAGAGGATGCCCCCTTGTCCCTGTCTCAGGTCTATGATTAAAAAGATCATCAGAAAGGTCTTTGTACTGTCCCCTCATATATTTATACATTAAAATAAGATCACCCCTTAGCCTTCGTTTTTCCAAACTAAATAGCCCCAAGTGTAATAACCTATCTTGGTATTGCAGTAAGCTCGGTTCTGCTCCCTTATCTCTGTAGTAAGCTCGGTTCTGCTCCCATATCTCTGTAGCAAGCTTTGTTCTGCTCACATATCTCTGTAGCAAGCTTGGTTCTGCTCCCTTATCTCTGTAGTAAGCTCGGTTCTTCTTCCTCTTTTCTTTAGTAAGCTCGGTCCTGCTCCCATATCTCTGTAGTAAGCTCAGTTCTGCTCCCATATCTCTGTAGTAAGCTCGGTTCTGCTCCCTTATCTCTGTAGTAAGTTCAGTTCTGCTCCCATATCTCTGTAGTAAGCTCGGTTCTGCTCCCTTATCTCTGTAATAAGCTCAGTTCAGCTCCCATATCTCTGTAGTAAGGTCGGTTCTGCTCTCATGTCTCTGTAGTAAGCTCGGTTCAGCTCCCATATCTCCGTAGTAAGGTCGGTTCTGCTCTCATGTCTCTGTAGTAAGCTTGGTTCAGCTCCATTATCTCTGTAGCAAGCGCCGTTCTGCTCCCATATCTCTCTAGTAAGCTCTGTTCTGCTCCCATATCTCTGTAGTAAGCTCGGTTCTGCTCATATATCTCTGTAGTAAGCTTGGTTCTGCTAACTTATCTCTGTAGTAAGCTCGGTTCAGCTTCCATATCTTTGTAGTAAGGTAGGTTCTGCTCCCATATTTCTGGAGTAAGCTCTGTTCTGCTCCCATATTTCTGTAGTAAGCTCGGTTCTGCTCCCATACTGCTGTAGTAAGCTCCGTTCTGCTCCCATATTTCTTGAATAAGGTCAGTTCTGCTCCCATATCTCTGTAGTAAGCTTGGTTCTGCGCTTATATCTCTGTAGTAAGCTCGGTTCTGCTCCAATATCTCTGCAGTAAGCTCTTTTCTGCTCTTATATCTCTGTAGTAAGCTTGGTTCTGCTCCATTATCTCTGTAGTAAGCTCAGTTCTGCTCCCACTTCTCTGTATTAAGGTTGGTTCTGCTCCAACATCTCTGCAGTAAACTCTTTTCTGCTCTTATATCTCTGTAGTAAGCTCGGTTCTGCTCCATTATCTCTGTAGGAAGCTCGGTTGTGCGCCCATATCTCAGTAGTAAGCTCGGTTCTGCTCCAATATCTCTGCAGTAAGCTCGTTTCTGCTCTTATATCTCTGTAGCAAGCTCGGTTCTGCTCCATTATCTTTGTAGTAAGCTCGGTTCTGCTCCCATTTCTCTGTAATAAGGTTGGTTGTGCTCCCATATCTCTGTAGTAAGCTCGGTTCTGCTCACATATCTCTGTAGCAAGCTCTGTTCTGCTCACATCGCTCTGTAGTAAGCTTGGTTCTGCTTCCTCTTCTCTTTAGTAAGCTCGGTCCTGCTCCGCTATCTCTAACAAGAACCAATAAAAAAGCAGTCATACGTCCAATTGTATGCAAATCACATAAAGAACTTTATTGAAAATAGAAGGTGAAAAACGGCAAAGAGAGGATCCCCCATGATATCATCAGCACAAAAAAACAGGGCATAAGTGGGTACACATCCTAATATCCATTATTCATGATGTTCACAGTATTAGCTTATCATGTATATAAGTAGTGCAGCCAAATAGTTAACATATATTGCAGACAGAGGAGTGTCGGAGGTACTCACATATACATATAGGGTACATACCCGTAAGTTAGACGTGTGGGTAGATGTGCACCCAGTTCCTGCCCACCCTTTATCTCTGTACTATACTCGGTTCTGCTCCCATATCTCTGTAGTAAGCGCCGTTCTGCTCCCTTATCTCTGTAGTAAGGTCGGTTCTGCTCCCATATTTCTGTAGTAAGCTCTGCTCTGCTCCCATATCTCTGTACTAAGCTCGGTTCTGCTCCATTATCTCTTTAGTAAGATCAGTTCTGCTCCCATATCTCTGTAGTAAGCTCGGTCCTGCTCCCATTTCTCTGCAGTAAAGTTGGTTCTGCTCCCATATCTCTGTAGTAAGCTCTTTTCTGCTCATATATCTCTGTAGTAAGCTTGGTTCTGCTCCCTTATCTCTGTAGTAAGCTCGGTTCTCCTTCCTCTTCTCTTCAGTAACCTTGGTCCTGCTCCGATATCTCTGTAGTACACGCGGTTCTGCTCCCATATCTCTGTAGTAAGCGCCGTTCTGTTTCCATATCTCTGTAGTAAGGTCGGTTCTACTTCCATATCTCTGTAGTAAGCTCAGTTCTGCTCCCATATCTCTGTAGTAAGCTCTGTTCTGCTCCCATATCTCTGTACTAAGCTCGGTTCTGCTCCCTTATCTCTGTACTAAGCTCGATTCTGCTAACTTATCTCTGTAGTAAACTCGGTTCAGCTTCCATATCTCTGTAGTAAGGTGGGTTCTGCTACCATATCTCTGGAGTAAGCTCTGTTCTGCTCCCATTTCTTTGTAGTAAGGTCGGTTCTGCTCCAATATCTCTGTAGTAAGCTCTTTTCTGCTCTTATATCTCTGTAGTAAGCTCGGTTCTGCTCCATTATCTCTGTAGTAAGCTCGGTCCTGCTCCCATTTCTCTGTAGTAAGGTGGTTCTGCTCCCATATCTCTGTAACAAGCTCGGTTCACCTCCGATATCTCTAGTAAGCACGGTTCTGCTCCCATTTCTCTGTAGTAAACTCTGTTCTGCTCCCATATGTCTGTTGTAAGCTCGGTTCTGCTCATATGTCTCTGTAGTAAGCTTGGTTCTGCTCATATATTTCTGTAGTAAGCTTGGTTCTGCTCCCTTATCTCTGTAGTAAGTTCGGTTCTGCTAACTTATCTCTGTAGTAAACTCGGTTCAGCTTCCATATCTCTGTAGTAAGGTAGGTTCTGCTCCCATATCTCTGGAGTAAGCTCTGTTCTGCTCCCTTATTTCTGTAGTAAGCTCGGTTCTGCTCCCATACTGCTGTAGTAAGCTCCGTTCTGCTCCCATATTTCTGGAGTAAGGTCGGTTCTGCTCACATATCTCTGTAGTAAGCTCGGTTCTGCGCCCATATCTCTGTAGTAAGCTCGGTTCTGCTCCAATATCTCTGCAGTAAGCTCTTTTCTGCTCTTATATCTCTGTAGTAAGCTCGGTTCTGCCCCATTATCTCTGTAGTAAGCTCGGTTCTGCTCCCATTTCTCTGTTGTAAGGTTGGTTCTGCTCCAATATCTCTGTAGTAAGCTCTTTTCTGCTGTTATATCTCTGTAGTAAGCTCGGTCCTGCACCAATTTCTCTGTAGTAAGGTTGGTTGTGCTCCCATATCTCTGTAGTAAGCTCGGTTCTGCTCACATATCTCTGTAGTAAGCTCGGTTCTGCTGCCATATCTCTGTAGTTAGCTCGGTTCTGCTCCCATATCTCTGTAGCAAGTGCCGTTCTGCTCCCATATCTCTCTAGTAAGCTCGGTTCTGTGCCCATTTCACTCTAGTTAACTCGGTTCTGCTCCCATATCTCTGTAGTAAGCTTGGTTCGGCTCCCATAGCTCTGTAGTAAGCTCGGTTCTGCTCCCATATCTTTGTAGTAAGCTCGGTTTTGCTCCCATATCTCTGTAGTAAACTCGGTTCTGCTCCCATATCTCTGTAGTAAACTCGGTTCTGCTCCCATATCTCTGTTGTAAGCTTGGTTCTGCTCCTATATCGCTGTAGTAAGCTCGGTTCTGCTCCTATATCCCTGTAGTAATGTCGGTTCTGCTCCCATATCTCTGTAGTAAGCTCGGTTCTGCTCTCATACCACTGTAGTAAGCTCGGTTCTGCTACCATACCGGTGTAGTAAGCTTGGTTCTGCTCCCATATCTCTGTAGTAAGCTTGGATCTGCTCCCTTATCTCTGTAGTAAGCACTATTCTGCTCCCGTATCTCTGTAGTAAGCTTGGTTTTGCTCCCACATTGCAATAGTAAGCTTGGTTCTGGTCCCGTACCGCTATAGTAAGCTCGTTTCTGCTCCCATATCTCTGTATTAAGCTTGGTTCTGCTCCTTTAACTCTGTAGTAAGCTCGGTTCTGCTCCCATACCGCTATAGTAAGCTCTGTTCTGCTCCCATATCTCTGTAGTAAGATTGGTTCTGCTCCCACATCTATATACCAGCCTGTTTGTAAACCCTGCTACCTCTGCTGCTTTAGTGCAATGGCCAGAGATAAACAGGCAAAATTAGGGCCACGGCCTTGTGAATGCCCCCCCAGGCTGAAAAGTGCCAGCCTGCCCGTTTAGAACCCTAGCAACGCCCCCTGGTTATGATGCTATGGCTTGCACAGTTTCCAGCTCCATGCCTGTGGCACATTTTATTTATAGTCTGAGGCCCCTCATATGGATTCTGTAAACCCCATTTCCTTGCTGTTGTGGCATGCTGGGACTTGTAGTTCCACAATAGAAGCGCTTATATGAATCAATGGCTGCCCCTCCTCCAGTCCTGAACACAACTCGTGACTTCAGACCTTTCCAAACCACAAAACTTCCTCATTCCGTCCCGGCCTGGCTGTAGCTCTGCCCACCTGCTCCGTGCAATGAACTTATGGCGCCCTTTCCCCGCCTCTTCTCCTCCCACGGGGCAGGAACACTGAGTGGAGGAAGTTGTGCTGTTTAATGCAAACCCCTCAGCTGTAGGAAACGATCCGTGATACTAATCTCGTCCCGTTCTCCTGGTGTCGGTGCTTCTCCCACAGGTGCCTGACCCATATAACTATAGGCGGCAACAGCTGTCCACATCAGTGTGCGCTCGGCCCATAAGCCGCCATCTAATGCCTTCATCCATTCATGGCTCTTACAGGCGCCGAGATGGGCTCCATGTTCCGCGGGGAGGAGATGTGCCTGGCCCAGCTGTTCCTGCAGTCCGGCTGCGAATACCAGAGTGTCAGTGAGCTGGGCGAGCTGGGGCTGGTGGAGTTCCGGGACGTAAGTATATAGTGGGGGCTCTCCGGTGCTCTGCCTCCGGCCGGTCTCTGCTCCCCCCCTCCCGGCCGGTCTCTGCGCCCCCTCCCGGGCGGTCTCTGCTCCCAAACCCCCCCCCCTCCCGGGCGGTCTCTGCGCCCCCTCCCGGGCGGTCTCTGCGCCCCCTCCCGGGCGGTCTCTGCGCCCCCTCCCGGGCGGTCTCTGCGCCCCCTCCCGGGCGGTCTCTGCGCCCCCTCCCGTGCGGTCTCTGCGCCCCCTCCCGAGCGGTCTCTGCGCCTCCTCCCGGCCGGTCTCTGCTCCCAAACCCCCCCCTCCCGGGCGGTCTCTGCGCCCCCTCCCGGGCGGTCTCTGCGCCCCCTCCCGTGCGGTCTCTGCGCCCCCTCCCGAGCGGTCTCTGCGCCTCCTCCCGGCCGGTCTCTGCTCCCAAACCCCCCCCTCCCGGGCGGTCTCTGCGCCCCCTCCCGAGCGGTCTCTGCGCCCCCTCCCGAGCGGTCTCTGCGCCCCCTCCCCTCCCGGTCTCTGCGCCCCCTCCCCGAGCGGTCTCTGCGCCCCCTCCCCGAGCGGTCTCTGCGCCCCCTCCCGGGCGGTCTCTGCGCCCCCTCCCGGGCGGTCTCTGCGCCCCCTCCCGGGCGGTCTCTGCGCCCCCTCCCGGGCGGTCTCTGCGCCCCCTCCCGAGCGGTCTCTGCGCCTCCTCCCGGCCGGTCTCTGCTCCCAAACCCCCCCCCCTCCCGGGCGGTCTCTGCGCCCCCTCCCGAGCGGTCTCTGCGCCCCCTCCCGAGCGGTCTCTGCGCCCCCTCCCGAGCGGTCTCTGCGCCCCCTCCCGAGCGGTCTCTGCGCCCCCTCCCCTCCCGGTCTCTGCGCCCCCTCCCCTCCCGGTCTCTGCGCCCCCTCCCCTCCCGGTCTCTGCGCCCCCTCCCCTCCCGGTCTCTGCGCCCCCCTCCCCGGGCGGTCTCTGCGCCCCCTCCCCTCCCGGGCGGTCTCTGCGCCCCCTCCCCTCCCGGGCGGTCTCTGCGCCCCCTCCCGGGCGGTCTCTGCGCCCCCTCCCGGGCGGTCTCTGCGCCCCCTCCCGGGCGGTCTCTGCGCCCCCCTGGTCTGTCTGTCTCTAAACCGTGTACACGTGACCTAGGTGGCAGAGAGTATTCTACCAGGTGACTGCCGATTCCTGAAGTATTGCGGTTCGGTGCCATAATTCTGTTGCCTTTCTGCCTTCAGCTCAATCAGAACGTTAACGCCTTCCAGCGTCGCTATGTGTCGGAGATCCGGCGTTGTGATGATATGGAGACAACGTTTGGTGAGCTGCTGCTGCCGCTGTCCCGTGGTTCCATATACCGTATGTTTCCGACACGACGGCTCACAGTTGTGCTCCTCCTCTCAGGGTACCTGGAACAGGAACTGCGCAAGGCTGGCATGAAGGTGCCGGACTCCTCCGAATCGCCACCCGCCCCTTCACCTAAAGATGCCCTGAGGATACAAGAGGAATCGGAGCAGCTGGCTAACGAGCTAAAAGAGGTCTCCAGCAATAGACAAACCCTGCGAGAACGTCTGCGGGAGCTGCGGGAGTACGCCAACATACTGCGGGAAAGTCAGCGCTTCACTGGCCCCCTGGTGAGTAGCACAAGCGTCTAGGTGTCCGCCACTCCCTGCCCAGCTTCTGTGATCACTGTGTATTCAGCTGAGCATTGGACCGACCTCCATCTTGGCGCTCTCTTTCATACACAGGATCACTCCGGTGTCCTCTAATCCAAAGCTGCTGCCTGACACGGTGGCTTGGCTCGCAGGGAACTGGAATCTCCCGACCATCAGTTGGCTGGTTCGGCCGACATTAGATTACTGTGCCTAGTCAACATCCACCTTTTCGGGATGGAGCTCTCCAATACTATGTATTTTATACACGTTTTCCTTTATGTAAAGCGGAAGCGTACAAACCCTACGGGCTGCAATGCAATGTCAGAAGCATTACATCCGAAATAGCTAGTACGTGCCAATTCCTGTTATTTTACCCTTGCGCCTATTCCGTAGCACTTCACAATCCAGATATGTTGGCGCTCATCTATAAATAATCGGGAGGATAGAGGTCCTCTTCTCTCCCATCCGTAAGCCCAGAAAGGAAGAGGCCATGGATTCAGCTTTCTCCATTGTAGTTTGTGAGACGCTGCCAGTCAGTGTTTCAGGGCACCTAAGGCCGCAGGTTGTGCACCCCTGACTTAAGGACACGCTGTTATTTATTTTTTCTTTTTGCATAACTCGTTAGTACATATGGTCTATTCTTTTTGTCTTACATAGTTTCATGAATTTTAAGGTTCAATGTAGACATTAGTCCATAGAGTTCAACCTATAACATACTGATCCAGAGGATGGCAGATACAAATGGCTCCATATTAGGGGAAAAGTCCACATACAGCAGTCAGACTAGTTCCCTGGATCAGTGTCCCATCACAGAGTCTAGTACCCGTAGCCTTTACTCAGTGGCGTAACTACAAAGTTATGGGCCCCGGTGCGAACTTCCAAATGGGCCCCGCCCCCCCCACCTTCTCCTAGATACGCCTTGGACTGTCGCAGGAATCTCCTGCACTGCAACATGGTGTTGGGTGCCAGCACAGCCCGCACAGTGATATATCCAGCACAGTGGTATATACAGCACAGCCCGCACAGTGGTATATCCAGCAGAGCCCTCACAGTGGTATATCCAGCACAGCCCGCACAGTGGTATATCCAGCACAGCCCGCACAGTGGTATATCCAGCACAGCCCGCACAGTGGTATATCCAGCACAGCCCGCACAGTGGTATATCCAGCACAGCCCGCACAGTGGTATATCCAGCACAGCCCGCACAGTGGTATATCCAGCACAGCCCGCACAGTGGTATATCCAGCACAGCCCGCACAGTGGTATATCCAGCACAGCCCGCACAGTGGTATATCCAGCACAGCCCGCACAGTGGTATATCCAGCACAGCCCGCACAGTGGTATATCCAGCACAGCCCGCACAGTGGTATATCCAGCACAGCCCGCACAGTGGTATATCCAGCACAGCCCGCACAGTGGTATATCCAGCACAGCCCGCACAGTGGTATATCCAGCACAGCCCGCACAGTGGTATATCCAGCACAGCCCGCACAGTGGTATATCCAGCACAGCCCGCACAGTGGTATATCCAGCACAGCCCGCACAGTGGTATATCCAGCACAGCCCGCACAGTGGTATATCCAGCACAGCCCGCACAGTGGTATATCCAGCACAGCCCGCACAGTGGTATATCCAGCACAGCCCGCACAGTGGTATATCCAGCACAGCCCGCACAGTGGTATATCCAGCACAGCCCGCACAGTGGTATATCCAGCACAGCCCGCACAGTGGTATATCCAGCACAGCCCGCACAGTGGTATATCCAGCACAGCCCGCACAGTGGTATATCCAGCACAGCCCGCACAGTGGTATATCCAGCACAGCCCGCACAGTGGTATATCCAGCACAGCCCGCACAGTGGTATATCCAGCACAGCCCGCACAGTGGTATATCCAGCACAGCCCGCACAGTGGTATATCGAGCACAGCCCGCACAGTGGTATATCCAGCACAGCCCGCACAGTGGTATATCGAGCACAGTGATATATAGAGCAGAGCCCGCACAGGGATATATAGAGCAGAGCCCGCACAGGGGTATATAGAGCAGAGCCCGCACAGGGGTATATAGAGCAGAGCCCGCACAGGGGTATATAGAGCAGAGCCCGCACAGGGGTATATAGAGCAGAGCCCGCACAGGGGTATATAGAGCAGAGCCCGCACAGGGGTATATAGAGCAGAGCCCGCACAGGGGTATATAGAGCAGAGCCCGCACAGGGGTATATAGAGCAGAGCCCGCACAGGGGTATATAGAGCAGAGCCCGCACAGGAGTATATAGAGCAGAGCCCGCACAGGGGTATATAGAGCAGAGCCCGCACAGGGGTATATAGAGCAGAGCCCGCACAGGGGTATATAGAGCAGAGCCCGCACAGGGGTATATAGAGCAGAGCCCGCACAGGGGTATATAGAGCAGAGCCCGCACAGGGGTATATAGAGCAGAGCCCGCACAGGGGTATATAGAGCAGAGCCCGCACAGGGGTATATAGAGCAGAGCCCGCACAGGGGTATATAGAGCAGAGCCCGCACAGGGGTATATAGAGCAGAGCCCGCACAGGGGTATATAGAGCAGAGCCCGCACAGGGGTATATAGAGCAGAGCCCGCACAGGGGTATATAGAGCAGAGCCCGCACAGGGGTATATAGAGCAGAGCCCGCACAGGGGTATATAGAGCAGAGCCCGCACATCTCATCTCCCCCCCCCCCCCCGATAATGGCCCCACAGTCCAGTTAAAAAGAAAAAAAAAAAAAAACTCCTCACCTTTCCTTTTGCCCGCGCTGCTCCCGGCGGCTGCAAACTGCCCAGGACACTGCAGGTGCGTGATGATATGACGTCATCGCGCACCCGCAGTGTACTGTCAGGCAGAGCGGGGAATGATGGGAGAGGGGGCGTTAGCAGACGCTCTCTCCTCCATCATTGCATTGAACTATACCGGTGTCATAGACGCCGGTATAGTTAAATGCGGCGGCACTGGCGGGGGGCGGAACACTGCAGCGGCCCACTACTGGCACCGGCTCTTCTGGCATTTGCCAGAAGTGCCCGATGGCCAGTCCGGCCCTGCACTGACCTGCCAACCCGGGGCCCCTGACCTGCGGGGCCCGGTCGCAATGGCGACCGCTGCGACCGCGGTAGTTACGCCCCTGCCTTTACTAATATATCAATCAAGTAAGGCTCGTAGTGCTTGTTTAGTGAGTCCGACCATTACAACATCATGTGGCAGAGAGTCCCATCATCTCACTGCTCTTACAGTAAAGAATCCACGGCTGTGATTATGATTGACCCTGTCTTCCTCTAGATGTAGGGGGTGCCTCTTGTCACCATCACAGGCGTAGGGGTAAAAGCTCATTAGAGAGATGTGTGAACTGTGCCCTCGTGTATATGTACATTGTACTAAGACTTCAATGTCCCCTATTGGATAATATGTGGCAATAAATGCCGCAGGTGTACTGGATGTCACTCAGCCTGGGGGGGGGGTTGTTTTCTCACATCTGCTGTATGGAATGGCTGTTAATCCTATTCTTGGTTTTTCTGTAGCCGGAGTCTGAGTCCTGGAAAGAAAGTGCTGATGCGGACCCCCTGATTGACCCTACAGTAACCTCCAGGAGCGACCTCAGAATTAGGTGCGTTACATGGAGCGGAATCTGCTTTCTAACAGGAGCTCGTATATAACAGTCTATTGTAGTATATGGTCAAATGATCAGACAATTAACGCCAATAAAAGTGCAAAGAGAAGTGAACAAAATGTTGTCTTCTCTTAGTAAAAGGAAAAACCCTTATACAGCTGTGTGGATGGAAAAATAAAATGAATGGCTCCTTGAAGGAGGAGAGGAAAGATGTTACATGTCTTGGTTTTTGGTCACAGCTTTTTCGTTTAGAAACGTTATTAAATGTTCAGTAGTCTATTGCTGTTACATAACTGGTATCTAGTTCTGCAGTTTTCTCATTTCCAGTTGTGAGAAATGTCAGTGCATGTAAGGTAAGGGCTCCTGCAGACGTCTGGATCGTTGTCTGATCACGGCCCGCAATGCACTGACTGGCCGCTGGTCTGCCGACCGGAGCATGGCCGCTTCATGTGTTTCTATGACATTGTCACGCTCTGTATATGTAAAGAACAATCACAGGCACAAGTCTCCATAAGGAATGAAACTTTTTTTTTTTTTAACCCCTTTAATGTATAGCTCCTCTGAGTCTGAAAATCTCCAGAGTCTTGGCTTCTCTGTCTCTCTCTCTCGTACCATCCCCGGCCCTCTGCCTAATCTTCATGAATAAAAATTGACTGCCTCATACACAATGCACCACCTGAGGCTGGCTGTCAAAAATTCATAACAATATTGTCCGCCAATTAACATAACAAGAATATAATTACATGACTGACAGGCCATCTGTGACGCTAGTAACAACCCACAGACAGGCCGTGAGTCAGTGAAGTAAGACGTTCCGGGGTCAATACCAAATGAGGATGTAGTAAACCAAGGGAAAATACGAAGTCATAAATCAGGTCACCAGAGAACTAGCGGATAAGCAAAGGGGCACGAACAAACACGGTCCAAAGGTCAGCAGCAGTAGATCAGAACTTACAACACAGGGATCAGGCGAGCACAGGCTTAGAACAAGCTCTCGACTGGTAGTGACCTGGGCCAGACAGCTCACCTAAATAGCAGCAGGGCAATTACCAAGAACATGGAGTACCTGTGGAAAAACACCTTCTAGTCTCAGGTCAACCGAGCTTTCAGTCAAATCACCAACAGCTCAGCACGCCCCATCACATGATAGGATAACAGAGCTGTCCATCACTGAGTCCCAGACACTCTGAGCAGAGGAATCGTGACACCATCACAGTATTGTTATCCGTTAAATTTATACACTAACCAGTTATATAAACATGTTAATATCTTATTTATTAATCATTATACAAATATAAACCAATAACCCCCCCCCCCCCCCCATAACATAACAGAACAAACTACGCACATACATTACAATATTTCAATATACCACATCCCCACGCCCAGTGGGAGTGGGGAGCAGTGAATATTCATTTCTATGTTTCCAACGTACAGCAGCATACGAACTCACTTTTTCCTCTATATTACACCTGAAACCAACAAAGTTCAGTAAGTCCCTTAGTCTACATGCAAACGTCTCTATTGCCCAACCCCATTTTTCTCAGGACCTCCCATAAATAATTCCACTCGACGCTGTCAAATGCTTTCACAGCATCCAGGGATGTTATTGCTCAATGCCCTGTTTCCGTTCTACACATTTGCAAGTTAAGGTATAAGTGTCTGCTATTAACCTCTTAACGACCACCGATACGTCTTTCAACATATTAATGGTCAATGGTACTTATTCATCAGTGCCGATTTCCAGTGGTGCTGAGAAATAAGGGTATAGTACCAGCCAGTGTTGGAAAATCTCCATGGTCTAAGCTACCAGGGGTGATTAGGGCCGGGTTTTATGGTCCCCTGTATTCACCGAATAACTGCGATTACCAAAACCCCAAAAAGTCAGATTTAAAATTAATTTCTCTCTTCTCTGCTATGAGCTAACATAACAGAGAAGAGAAAAATGGGGTCTCCAGATACCTCCGCCATCCCCTGACCCTCCTGCTCCGTCTCCCAGCCCTCCGTGTCATCTTCATGGGAAAAATGGCATGCGCAGTGTGCTTGCCGAGATGTGCCAGGCAGTACCCGGCAGCAATAGAATCCCAATAAAAAAGTAAATCAAATGCCCCTTTGTCACCACCTTAGTTATAACAAATTTCATACATTCTTGTATATATATTGTTTTCCATTCTTTGTGGTTGGGATTAGAAATGGGAGGTGTTTTTTTTTTCACAATTAAAAAAAAACCAAACAAACTATATGACGGCAAGTGCTCGCTACTCAAGTTTACATCGGGTGCTTGGGTATGCACGGAATATAGCGGATATCCGCATGTTGTGTGGTTTTTTTTTGGTTTTTTTTTTGGGGGGGTCAAACAGCTGTGAAACATACGGAGCGGAGACTCGAGCACCCGCAATATTTGGTGCATACCCGAGCACCCAATGCAAACTGGTGTGTGTGTGTGTGTGTGTGTGTGTGTATATATATATATATATATATATATATATATATATATATATATATATATATATATATATATATATATATATATATATATTCCACAATCTAGGTATACATGGCCCCCTCATCCCCTTTCCCAGTAGGCATGGCCTTGTCATCCCCCCCTTCCCGGTAGGCATGGCCTCCTCATTCCCCTAACGCCGACCCTGCCTGCAGGCCACATGAAGCAGCCTCGGGGGGCCATGAGTTTGAGACCCCTGGTTTAGACCAACTGCTGACAGTGGAAAAGTTGAAGGAGACTCTGTGTAAACTCCTAAATGAAAAGGCCCCAGGGTCTGACACTCTTCCCATAGAATATTACAAGGAATGCAGGGAGATTTTGCTTCGTTATCCACTGAAGGTGCTGGATGTAGTGGTAACAGGAGTTTACCTGCCTTAATGAATGATGCTATTGTCCTGCTATTGCAACTGGGAATAAAATCCTGGATTCCCCGATTCCTACAGACCCAAACTACTTCTTCCGGTAGATGTAAATGTATGTGCTAAAGTACCAGCCATGAGACTTAATGAAGTGATATTGAAGTTGATACAGGATGACCAAACAGGTTTTAAGACTAAAAGGCCCACCGCTATTAAAATGCTTTTCACAGTTTTAAATATTTCTTGAATAAAGATTTACATATTTTATTATATTTGGACTTTATTGCTTCCCCCTGTCTTGGGATTATATGTAATTGTACTGACCAGAAGAAGATCCCAATCCCGCTCAACTTTGCCACAGAATAGACAAAAATATGGCAATATTGCAATGTTTGTTTGCTTTTTTTTATTTGCAACTTCACTGTGCTGTTTTTTTTTTTTTTTTATTTTTTTTTTTTTTATTACAAGTAAAATGATTTAATTTAAAACTCTTAATCCTGCAAAAGAAGAAAAACACAAGCCCTCATGGCTATATCATTGGAAAAATAAGTCACCGAGTGCCTGTGGTGGGAAGGCATTAGAGATTTTATTACTTGTGTACTTGTCAGTCTCTTCCCCCCCCCCCCCCTTTTTTTTTTTCTTTTCTTTTTTTAAATTTTTATCTAAAATCGTGTATTTAACCCTTGTTTTCAGCTTCATGGCCGGAGTCATACACCCATGGCGCATGAATTCTTTTGAACGTCTGTTGTGGCGAGCCTGCCGAGGGTACCTCATTGTCAACTTCGTGGAGATGTCTGAACCTATGGAGGACCTTGTAACAGTAGGTTGCTGCTGATGTTTCCATTCTGTCACGGTGGGTGTAAGACTGGTACAGCGCTTATTAGACGACTGACCCTACATTCGAAGATGCACAAGCTCCAATACGCTGATCATTCCAAACGTCGACTGTCGTGGAAAGTGACTCTTTTACTGGCCTTGGATGTGTTCATGTTTATACCCAGGTTATAGAATGTTATAAGGAGGCCATAGATGTTTAATACTGCAATCATATGGCCTATGTAGTGTCCCTGATTGTTCGGACTTTAAAGATGTCCATTTTAGAATTGCTCTCAGACAAGTATGTGACTACCAATAACTTTGTGAGAAGCCACATTTTTTGTTCACATTGGTTGTTGACACTGCGTGAAACTGAGCTGTCATTCTGTTTTGTACAGGGGGAGAGTGTAACACAGATTATATTCTTAATTTCCTACTGGGGGGAGAAGATAGGAGAGAAGATTAGAAAGATTGCAAACTGGTGAGTGCGTATAGAGCCTGACTAGATTCTGGTAAGTGGGTTCCTGCAGTCCCGTGTTTCTCATCTCCCCCTTTTTTTTTTTTTCTTTCTTTTAGTTTTCACTGTCACGTTTACCCCTATGCGGAAGATGAAACTGTCAGGCTTGACACGCTGAAGGATCTCTTGGTGCGGATCCAAGACATGCAGAAGGTGAGCAATCAATCTGATCACTGTTAATATAGTGATGCTATAATTTACCTTTTTAGGATTGCTTATATATTTCAGCAGTGCTAGTTTCCTTTGTTACCTACCATGTGGCTAAAGGTGGTCTGCTGATGAGCCCTATTTCCAGTACCATTCTTGCCTGTGTAACAAAGGATTTTACACAAACTGAGGACTCCTGGGACATAAAAAGGATCATTTTGGTAACCGAGAATTACAATTCATGCTCAAAATGCATTTATTATACAATTTCCCGCCCCTCAATAGATTATTATGGAGTCTCTGGGTTCCATTATGTGTCCATTTTTGGAACAGAAAAAAAGTCCTATTTGCATCAGTCACTTTTAGCCAGGGCTGTGGAGTCGGTAACCAAACCTCTGACTCCTCAATGTCCATGACTCCGACTCCACCAAAATGGGCTACGATTCTGACTCCACAGCCCTGACAGGACTGTGGATTCAGTAAGCCAAACCTCCGATGACTCAATTTCCATGACACCGACTCCACCAAAATGGACTCCGACTCCGACGCCACAGCCCTTCTTTTTGCCATGTTTTCTGCTTGTCTGAATAAGTTTGACCCCAGCATCATGTCCTCGAGTTCAGAAGGCTAACTCTTGAATGTTCTGCTGCTGTGCTATAATATATCACTTTCAGACTGCTACTCTAATGCAGGATACATTTTATATAGGAGCAAACTAATGTTATGAGACTTTCAAATGGTTGCCGGTGTTGGAGCTACGGTCAGTGTCTCAGTGATGGGTCCGGTAGAGATGGTTTATTGTCCGAGATGAGTTTGGCCCAAATGTAAAAAGTACAAGCTCAAAACCCCATAATGAATTGGGCCCTAAGTGTCTGACAAATAACCCATTAAAGGACTTCCAGTTTTTCTCAGTGTTAGACCAGGGTACAAAGTGCCAACCAGAGGAGATGACTCTACGGGTCTGTTTACGTGGACCGACCTGCCGCACGATACAACTGCTGATCAGTTACACAGGCAGTTTACTGTATGTGATGTACACTGAACGATGTAGAGTACAGACCAAAAGTTTGGATACACCTTCTCATTTAAAGATTTTTCTGTATTTTCATGACTATGAAAATTGTACGTTCACACTGAAGGCATCAAAACTTTGAATTAACACATGTGGAATTATATACTTAGCAAAAAAGTGTGAAACAACTGAAATTATGTCTTATATTCTAGGTTCTTCAAAGTAGCCACCTTTTGCTTTGATGACTGCTTTGCACACTCTTGGCATTCTCTTGACGAGCTTCAAGAGGTAGTCACAGGGAATGGTTTTCACTTCACAGGTGTGCCCTGTCGGGTTTAATAAGTGAGATTTCTTGCCTTATAAATGGTGTTGGGACCATCAGTTGTGTTGTGCAGAAGTCTGGTGGATACACAGCTGATAGTCCTACTGAATAGACTGTTAGAATTTGTATTATGGCAAGAAAAAAGCAGCTAAGCAAAGAAAAATGAGTGGCCATCATTACTTTAAGAAATGAAGGTCAGTCAGTCCGAAAAATTGGGAAAACGTTGAAAGTGTTCCCAAGTGCAGTGACAAAAACCATCAAGCGCTACAAAGAAACTGGCTCACATGAGGACCGCCCCAGGAAAGGAAGACCAAGAGTCACCTCTGCTTCTGAGGATAAGCTTATCCGAGTCACCAGCCTCAGAAATCGCAGGTTAACAGCAGCTCAGATTAGAAACCAGGTCAATGCCACACAGAGTTCTAGCAGCAGACACATCTCTACAACAACTGTTAAAAGGAGACTTTGTGCAGCAGGCCTTCATGGTAAAATAGCTGCTAGGAAACCACTGCCAAGGACAGGCAACAAGCAGCAGAGACTTGTTTGGGCTAAAGAACACAAGGAATGGACATTAGACCAGTGAAAATCTGTGTTTTGGTCTGATGAGTCCAAATTTGAGATCTTTGGTTCCAACCACCGTGTCTTTGTGCGACGCAGAAAAGGTGAACGGATGGACTCTACATGCCTGGTTCCCACCGTGAAGCATGGTGGAGGTGTGATCGTGTGGGGGTGCTTTGCTGTTGACACTGTTGGGGATTTATTCAAAATTGAATGTACACTGAACCAGCATGGCTACCACAGCATCTTGCAGCGGCATGCTATTCCATCCAGTTTGCGTTTAGTTGGACCATCATTTATTTTTCAACAGGACAATGACCCTAAACACACCTCCAGGCTGTGTAAGGGCCATTTGACCAAGAAGGAGGGTGATGGGGTGCTACGCCAGATGACCTGGCCTCCACAGTCACCAGACCTGAACCCAATGGGTGAGCTGGACCGCAGAGTGAAGGCAAAAGGGCCAACAAGTGCTAAGCAACTCTGGGAACTCCTTCAAGATTGTTGGAAGACCGTTCCCAGTGACTACCTCTTGAAGCTCATCAAGAGAATGCCAAGAGTGTGCAAATGAGTAATCAAAGCAAAAGGTGTCTACTTTGAAGAACCTAGAATATAAGACATAATTTCAGTTGTTTCACACTTTTTTTGTTAAGTATATAATTCCACATGTGTTAATTCATAGTTTTGATGCCTTCAGTGTGAATATACAATTTTCATAGTCAGGAAAATATAGAAAAATCTTGAAATGAGGAGGTGTGTCCAAACTTTTGGTGTGTACTGTATACATAAAAAAATCAAAAATAATAATTTTATTTATATAGCGCCAACATATTCCGCAGCGCTTTACAAATTATAAAGGGGATTTGTACAGACAATAGACATTACAGCATAACAAAAATCAGTTCAAGATAGATACCAAGAGGAATGCCTTCAGTGTGAATGTGCAATTTTCATAGTTATGAAAATACAGAAAAATCTTTAAATGAGGTGTGTCCAAACTTTTGGTCTGTACTGTATACTGGAGTATGCGGTACGCAGACTGCCATGGTTCTCGGTGGAGCAGGTCCTTATATACACTGCTGTGGCTGAATATTGTCTGTGCTGTGCAAAAGCTCATTTTACCCAATGATCAAGTGTTTACCTTGTTCTTTGTGCGATCTGCAACCTGTTTACACAGCAGGATAGTCGGGAAATGAGTTTAAAAAATCCCCTGCACAGCTGTGCTTACACTGCTGAGATATTGAGTTGCCCAGCAGGTCCCACATGCAAGAACTGTCTGATTACTTTATCTGTAATATATGAGCAGGGCAGATGTTTCTTACCTCTCTTCTCACTTTCCATTCTGCCACAGGTGCTGTCCCAAACAGAGGGCTTCCTGACACAAGTCCTTACCCGGGCTGCTGCAGTTTTGCATAATTGGAAAATCCGTGTGAGAAAAATGAAGCACATCTATCAGATTCTGAACCTGTGCAGTGTGCGGGAGCGATGCCTGATAGGTGAAGTGTGGTGTCCAGTGGCTGATCTACCCGTACTCCAGGGAGCCCTCGCTCGAGCATCGGTGAGACTAGATTTTGATAAGCAACTAAAAAGTTCATTATTTTTTATTTATTTTTTTTAATTTTTGGGTGATGGAGACCATGAATTCTTTTTATATATCACTTCTGGCAAAATATCAAGAAGTGATAACAGACCATAACCTACGCAGTTTTTCAAATGCATGCAAATAAGAAAAATGTTTAATGCACAGCCAGATGATCGGTCTCAAGCAAACTTGGCTGAAGAAACGCCACAGCATGAGACTTCAGGTGCCCATATACATGAACCTGGCTCGGCTCGATGTCTCTTTACGGGCGAGCGGCGTAAGCAGCTGCCGTACACTACTGGCGGGGCTCATGCCGCTGGAGAATGAAGGGTTTGGGCATTTGAATTCAAACTACCTGACTCTTATCTCTCTCAAACTGTCCAGTGTTTTGATAAGTCTGTAGTCACACTGTGACTGCAGACTTCGGAAACCATACAGCATGTGTACTGCTGTTCTTTTGTACACCAGTCTTGAGTCCATTGCAGTAAGAAAGGCATTAGCAATACGTACTGCTGACTAATGACCATAGCTCAGCTTCAGCAGTGATCCAGGGCTCGTGCTGAAGCTTAGATTATCGACGTAGCCATGAGGCAGTAAAAGATATCACAAGTCGGGCCATAGTCACCTGTTCAGTATTTGGTCAGTATTTTACCTCATTATCTGTAAGCCAAAACCAGGAGTGGAACAATCTGAGGAAAAGTATAATAGAAATACATCACCTCTTATGTATTTTTTTTTTTTTTTTTACACACTCCTGATTTTGGCTTACAAATAGTGATGTAAAATACTGAATGAATGTGGCCTTACAGTGAGAGTTGGAATGACCGCTACAGACACATGCTGGTCTCACTTTACCTCGTGATAGATCATGCTGGTTTGTGAGAGCTCACTGTTGCAGCTGCCATCCAGCCCGAGAGCTCACTGTTGCAGCTGCCATCCAGCCCGAGAGCTCACTGTTGCAGCTGCCATCCAGCCCGAGAGCTCACTGTTGCAGCTGCCATCCAGCCCGAGAGCTCACTGTTGCAGCTGCCATCCAGCCCGAGAGCTCACTGTTGCAGCTGCCATCCAGCCCGAGAGCTCACTGTTGCAGCTGCCATCCAGCCCGAGAGCTCACTGTTGCAGCTGCCATCCAGCCCGAGAGCTCACTGTTGCAGCTGCCATCCAGCCCGAGAGCTCACTGTTGCAGCTGCCATCCAGCCCGAGAGCTCACTGTTGCAGCTGCCATCCAGCCCGAGAGCTCACTGTTGCAGCTGCCATCCAGCCCGAGAGCTCACTGTTGCAGCTGCCATCCAGCCCGAGAGCTCACTGTTGCAGCTGCCATCCAGCCCGAGAGCTCACTGTTGCAGCTGCCATCCAGCCCGAAAGCTCACTGTTGCAGCTGCCATCCAGCCCGAGAGCTCACTGTTGCAGCTGCCATCCAGCCCGAGAGCTCACTGTTGCAGCTGCCATCCAGCCCGAGAGCTCACTGTTGCAGCTGCCATCCAGCCCGAGAGCTCACTGTTGCAGCTGCCATCCAGCCCGAGAGCTCACTGTTGCAGCTGCCATCCAGCCCGAGAGCTCACTGTTGCAGCTGCCATCCAGCCCGCGAGCTCACTGTTGCAGCTGCCATCCAGCCCGAGAGCTCACTGTTGCAGCTGCCATCCAGCCCGAGAGCTCACTGTTGCAGCTGCCATCCAGCTCGAGAGCTCACTGTTGCAGCTGCCATCCAGCCCGAGAGCTCACTGTTGCAGCTGCCATCCAGCCCGAGAGCTCACTGTTGCAGCTGCCATCCAGCCCGAGAGCTCACTGTTGCAGCTGCCATCCAGCTCGAGAGCTCACTGTTGCAGCTGCCATCCAGCCCGAGAGCTCACTGTTGCAGCTGCCATCCAGCCCGAGAGCTCACTGTTGCAGCTGCCATCCAGCCCGAGAGCTCACTGTTGCAGCTGCCATCCAGCCCGAGAGCTCACTGTTGCAGCTGCCATCCAGCCCGAGAGCTCACTGTTGCAGCTGCCATCCAGCCCGAGAGCTCACTGTTGCAGCTGCCATCCAGCCCGAGAGCTCACTGTTGCAGCTGCCATCCAGCCTGAAAGCTCACTGTTGCAGCTGCCATCCAGCCTGAAAGCTCGCTACTCTCCCTGAAGTCAGCTAGCGAGTGGGGAAATTTGGGAAGAGCTAACAGGCTGCAGGGACAGAAGAGAGATTTTTATTGTCCCTGTGTAAGAGTAATGGTGTGATTCACACCTCCAGTTATGAAAAGCTGGCAATTTATGGCTGCTTGGCTTTGAAATATTTGAATCAAAAAGTCAGCAGTGCAAAATTACAGATTGTCCCTTCATAAACAAGCACATCATGTACTTCCACCACCAACAAAATAACATGGCTCTTAAAATATGGCAACACACGTGTATTTTTTAACCCCCATAATGAGTGAATAAACTATACATATTTGGTATTGCCATGTCAACAAGGAGCCAGACTATATAGCATAAGCACGCTAGTTAACCTGACTAGTGAACTTTTTTTCTTTTGCTTTTTCTATGTCACATTGACTGTCTCACAAAAGATAATGAAAAGCATTCATACACCACCTTGTTCTTAAAAAAACAAAAACAAACTTCATACTTCTCCGCTCAATCAACAGAAAAGTAACAATGACACTTTTCTAAGAATATGCTAAAAACCTAGGAAAATATGAATAAAACTATGTAGACTTGTTACTTTTGCTAACCATACTGACCCACCAAAGAGAGGCAATATATCCCTTGTCACACAGGCAACCCTCTAACTTGGGGGTACGGGATACCCATTTTCACTTTTTCCCATCTGCTGCATATTCATTTTTTTGAAGACCATTTTTGTGCCCGATCTATTCTTGATAATTGCCTTTTAATGGTAGTTTCCATAAATGGGAAATTTCTGGGGCGATTCCTCTGTTCAAATACCTCGGGCTCTGCAATATGGAGACGGGAATCCATGCCAACAAAATGAACTCTAAATGGTGCTCCTTACCTACTGAGCCCATCACATAAGGCATTTCCATACTCCAAATACATTATACTTGTATGGTGTCTTTCTGAAAATGAAAAGTTTGTGGCTAAAACTAAATTTAAATGGAAAAAAAATAATTTCGCTTTGCATTAAATCATAATTTGCAAGCTTATTAAACATGATTGTGAATACTATTCATTTTTTTCATGGTGTAATTTGTTGTGGGGTGTGGGAGTTAATATACTTGCCCCTCAGAGGAACTTGAGAACTGAACTGACTCCCTCCAATAAGTTTGAATTATTACTCCGAAGTGTATAAACAACCTAATGTCCCAGTAAAATAAATGCATGTAAAAAATTCAAAAATTTGTTAAAATATCAATTTTTTTTTTTAAAGACCTTTTAAACATAACGTGTTGATTTAAATTTGCTGTTTGTGTAAAGTACAATGTATCATAAAACCTCCGAACCAAAGCAAATATGTTAGATGGATATTCCCATCTCCAAGATCCGATGCCAATATGAATTGAGTGTAGTAGTAATAATAATAATATTATTCCTACTACATGTTGGGATCGGATCTTGGAGATGGGAGAATCCATTGAAGGTACTCCATAGTTATTGCTTCATAAGTGACACATGCCAGATATGATTTTTCCAGTGTAAAATTTGACTTTTTTTTTTTTTTTTTGGTTTCTCCAGGTCTAATGATTTTATGAAGATGCATAAAATCTAGGCCTAGGTGGTATGTATGGATTCTGCATGGTAAACTAAAGTGTATGTTAACATTCTGCATGCCTATCTAGGTGGACAATGGTGGGGGTGGAGAATCGTTTTGTCACCGGATTCCCTGTTCTGTCAGTCCTCCCACCTTAATTCGCACCAATAAGTTCACCTCTGGATTTCAAGGAATCGTGGATTCATACGGTGTAGCCAGTTATCAAGAAGTCAACCCTGGTGAGTGTACCCTATTGATTAGGTGTAAAGAGATGTTACCAGAATCGTGAAGTGGTCTAATAATTATGTACATTTGTGTCAATGTACCTATAGTATTATTAAATCGGCCCTATTTTGCCAATATCTCATATCTAATGAAGCCCTTCAGAACTCTCCAATTGTCAGTGGATCCATCCTCCAGTGCCATAGGATGAACATGCAGAGTTTTTCCTGTTCTCCAATAGTTTGCCTCTGTATCGGTGTTTGCCCGAGCACTGCTCCTCATCTGGGGGGGGGGGGGGGAGGTGAGTTCACACTTAGCATTCCAGACAGCCCTGCTGAAAACCACTCTACTAACCTACTACTTGAAAAGATTAGAGTACATGCCTCTGTACACCCTTATTCCTGGGGACACATTTTATCTCTAGACATATTTATCTATTGAGCCAGGACCTAATAGTGATAAACTGATGTAAGTAAAAAAACAAAAGTAAAACAAAGTACAGAAAATTACAAGTTTGTCTCTATACTGTACAGCAATCTATATCCCAGTGCATCGCCCCCTTTTGTTCACCGATATACAAATTTATATTCATCTGTCCTTGAAATAAATGTGTAAGGGCAACACCCTGGACAAGAAGCAACTGTAGCTTATGATGTGAACGAATACAGGAGCTGCCAAAAACCGCAAGTGTGAACATTCCCTAAGACTAGGTTCAGACTTCATATTTGTCGAACACCGGGCACATACACTCAGGATGTAGGGCTGATACCTGGGGTATAGCCATTCCTCCTTAGCTCATTTGTCAGGTACCATGTATGTGTTTGTTGATTTTTAAATAGTCCAGAAAAAACAAAAACATTTCGGCAGCCCATCATTATGATCAAGCAGAACACGCACAGAATGATTATATTAGGGATTGTTCTGTTCACATGGAAGTGTGGTCAGCTGGTCTAAGCAGGCCATTAAAGACCACCAATTGGCTTGCAATGTAGCCGATAAGTGATTGTTTCATAGCAGTGGTTGACATGTTGTCATGTTATTTATTTTCCCTCTCCGTGTGTGTTCAGACCATACATACCCAGTAGGCAAAGAAAATATGAATAGCCTAATGGAATATTTATTTTATTCACTTGCTAGTCAGTAAAAAAAAATACTCATTTAAGATAAGTTCCTGCTGTATATTGGCTATATTGGTCAATGTCAAATGAAAAAGTGCAATTGTCTCCAGGTAATGCCAAGCCACGTACATTAATCAGCTTATTAATCACCCCTATTATAAACCTACATCAGACAGTGGTATCTGACCACCCACACTTTATGGAAGCCATACCTCCTGTATGACCACAACAGTGGTGACATCCCCAGTCGCTCCAACCTCCCCCACTGTGACCTGCACAGCATGGCGAGACCTGCATGTACACTGGCTATATTCACACATGCCAGTATGAGCAGTAGCTGCCATTTAATCATAGCATGGACTCTCCCATCTCCAGTAATGTCTCAAACTTGCAAAACAGAATCAACCATGAACTGACTGGCCTGCATCTATTCTAACGTGCTAGTTCCAGAATTAGACGTCCTCAGCTACTACTGTCCTGTGGACGTATGCAGGAGGATATCTTCAAGATTGCACTACAGGAAGAAAGGTCATTCTGTTGATCCTCCCCTTGTGGATAATCTTATCCTAGTCCAAAACGTGATGTCTTTAGGGTGCAAAGTAAACTTAAACTAGAAACTGGTTTGTGAGGCTGGGTGCGAAGAAGGGCAAGAGGGAGAGTTAACAAGAAAAACTTAGTCTTTGTTGGACTGACAGCTGATGCATGCTGCTCAAACCACTGGCTGCATGAGTCAAGACCCTGCATGCATCATTTCCGCCAGGTAGCGTTTCAGAGGAAAGCATACTTTAAAAGCCACCAGGGACGAAGCAGCATGGAGACTAGTTGGACAGGTGGGTCCCTAATGGCTTCTCAACTCCTTGAGTGACAGGACTCTCCCAGCTTGCATGTTTAGGGAGACGCCTGTCAGTCACCTTTGGGGACCCGCCTGTTTGACTAGTGTCTTGTGCGGCTTGGTCCCTGGCAGCTTTTAAATTATGCTTTTATGTGAAATGTCAGTGCCTGATGCATGCTGCCCGTGGATCGCGCACCATGTGTCGAAACAATAGTTATGCTGATGCTGTGCTTTTTGAAAAATATTGCAATTGTGAGAATAATCTTCAATGGATTTAGAATGTCTAAATTAGTTAATCTTGATAGTAGGTGTCTGTAGATATCACATGTAGGAAATCTAGGCACAAAACTGTCTCTAATCCAAACGTTAAGAGCATCAGTCAAAAAATGGAAACTTAATTTGTCTAAAATCTGTTCTTATTTCAGCTCTCTACACAATTATAACATTTCCATTCTTATTTGCTGTGATGTTTGGAGATGTTGGCCATGGACTCCTCATGGCCCTATTTGCTGTTTGGTTGGTTCTTGGTGAGAACAACCCGAAGCTTAAAAACTCTGACAATGAGGTAAGAAGCATCAGTGTGTGGGGTGGGCCAAGTCTTGCAAAGGAGACCTCTAACTTGTCATGAACTTATCTTTGCAGATTTTTTCCATGTGCTTTGGTGGCCGTTACCTAGTCCTCTTGATGGGAGTGTTATCTATATACACAGGATTTATTTACAATGAGTGCTTCAGCCGGGCCACCGTGATTTTTCCTTCAGCCTGGAATGTGACTGAAATGGTGGGCGCAAAGAACTGGACGTAAGTTGGCTGTTTTATCTCCGAGCATTTTCAAGTGTCTGTGCAGGTTGTTAAAATTATATTTCTCTAAATCAGACGTGAATTCTTGTCTACATCCACTCTTGCTCCGCTGGATCCTAACATTACCAGTGTCTTCACCGCAGTATACCCTTTTGGCATTGATCCGGTGAGAACATCTTCCTTAATACTTTCACGTTGCAGCTACTTTTGGCTTATCTTATAGAGGTGTGTGGGTTTGTTTTTTTTTGTGATGCAAATAGGAGTGTTAATGTTGTTCCCTCAAATCATAAAAGATATCTGGGGATATCCATAGGAACCTTAGCTTTGCTAGGACTTGGCAGCTCTGACATGCTTTCAGAAACCTGGCAATCCATGTGATCACTAGGTCTTTCAGAAGCCTCAGCCATGTCGTAGCTCTCACTGAATGTTGTGTAGACAGTAAAGGAGAAGATAGAAGTTGTAACAATGAGCTTCTGTCTTCTCCATGGGGTCCATGGCTGTGTCTGACAGCTGATGGATAGACCTGCTTCTGCTAGATTATAGCATGGTGGTAAAATTTACAATGGCATGGGTTAAAAGCTAGGACCAAAAAAAGGAAATTTACAGCTCTTGGACGTTCGAATTAAAGGGCTATAAGTCTGTTTTTGTTATTTTGATGAGAGCTCCTTTCCATTGTTTTATAAGCTAGTTATATTAGCAGTGAATGTGTATTTATACTATATTGTTTGGATGAAATGCCTTAGAGCATTCTGAAAAGAATGGTGACTGAAGACTATGGGCGCCGGAGAACACTGTAAGGGCTTGCACACACTAACCTATAACTTGGACAGATGCTATTCGATGTTTTATCAGATGGCACTCTCCCAATATTATATTATGAGTCAGAGCAGATCTGCCATTATTTTCTCATGCCAATTCTGCATGAGAAAACAATTGCGGCATGCTGCATGTGGCTCCGATATCCGGATCACGCACACCCATACAAGTCTACGGGTGCATATAGGACCTGTTTTCAAGTGCGTCAGTTTGAAACCAGTACACGATGCTTCAGCTGACAGACATTTCTGCAGTCTCTCCCATACACAGGAGTGTTTTTGTCCGCGTGCCCCTGTGCTCACTATGGAAAAAAACTCCAACGGACATCTGTCAGCGGCTTATCTCCAGGAAAACAAATCGAT
Source organism: Ranitomeya variabilis (assembly GCF_051348905.1). NCBI lineage: Eukaryota > Metazoa > Chordata > Amphibia > Anura > Dendrobatidae > Ranitomeya > Ranitomeya variabilis. Next base: position 386,086,371 of record NC_135235.1, on the reverse strand, counting down.
CGGTAGTGTGAAGTTGGACATTCACGATTGATTCCTTTCCCCAACAATCTCGTCCGCTGCCCCCATACACATTGATGTCGGGTCAATACCATTGATGTTGGCAGGTGCTGCTCAACGTTGGTTTATGGCATACATGTCAAACTCTGGTCCCTTGGCCAAATCTGTCCCACAACACCAGCAACCCCCCACACCCACCCGGCATCACAATTGTATCTATGTAGGAATCCGGGATGCCGATACAGTTGAAAACCATGATGGAGGGAGCGTCAACTGACGCTCATCCTCCATCATTCTGCCTTTGTGTCGTGACATCTCAGCGCAGAGGGTGCGATGGCATCACTGTGCAAAGCAGTGAAGAAATTCCGATCGGTCGCTGGCGAGACTGGTGCAGCGGGGAAGCAAGGAGAGAGTGTGTGTGTGTGTGTGTGTGTGTGTGTGTGTGTGTGTGTGTGTGTGTGTGTGTGTGGATAGATAGATAGATAGATAGATATAGATATTTTCTTCTTGCGTGGGGGAGTATGAGCAGTCTTGGGTCATCATACATTGCCAGTAGGGTTGAAGGGGAGTTACGGTAGGGTCATCATACTGTGCGTGTGGAGGAATTCACTGTGGGGGTATCATATAATATTTGGGGGGCACTTTTGTTGGAATCATACTTTATGGGGCAATCCAGGATCTTCAATGGGATGAAAAATTACTTTGCAAGGGTACAAAGGAAAATACCCGATGCTTCGGTCATGTGATCTGACTGTTAGTACATTTTAATTAATAAATCTTATGTTCTTGGGACATCCCCTTTTAAAATTTTGTCAATATGAAAAAGGTTCATTGTTGTTTTTGATGAAGAAAACGTCCCCATTTGTAGTCTCATTTCTTTCTCGCTTCATTGGGGGACACAGGTAACCATGGGTGTATGCTGTTGTCACTAGGAGGCTGACACTATGCAAATAAAGAAGAAGTAACTCCTCCCCGGCAGAGTCTGTGGGAGGCGGACCTGGATCTAACACCAGATCCGCATTTCTTTTACAGGGATTTGTTTTGTTTATTAACCTTTTCCCTTTTTCAGATTTTTCCTTCAGGGTAACTGGGTGCAGTTTTCTCACCCTGTTTTCCCCACTTTGAGCGACCGAGAGAGCAGTGTGGTTTCACCTACATCGCACCCTCTCGGACCCGCTGGGCAGGACCTTGTCCCCTGTCACCCATTCGGGTGTTCAGGGTGACCCTCTTCCTCAGTGGCCAGTCCTGCCCGTTTTCCCCTCCTCATCCCTCTCCTCGGAGTGGGCTGAGAGGAAGACGGCGGTCACTTCCAGTCTTCTGCGCCGGAGAGTTCGTGGCGCGGGAAGGAGGACTTCTTCCAGGACCCTCTAGTCTACAAGGGATCCTGATGGTTCCTCCTCTCCAAGAAAGGGATCTTCAATCAACAAAGCCCCCCCCCCCTTCCTTCCCTCACCCTGCCCGGCAGCGAACTCCATATAGTTTACCAGGCTTCCCCTGTGATAGGAGAGAGGGTCGCATTTTCAGGCGCTGGGACACGCTAAACCGCGGGGAAAGGCTTCACATTAACGCCGGCATTCTTTCCCTCCTTTTTATTTAAACTTGCAGGCGCGGGCCCGCCATTTTTTTTCTGTCTCCCCCGACTTTCCTCCTTTTTGGCGCTTGAGCGCCCTCTAGTGGCAGCCGGCATTATTGCGGCCAGGATATTTTTCCTCTCCTGTCTTTTTCTTCGCTTTCTTTTTGGCGCTTGAGCGCCCTCTGGTGGCGGCCGGCATTATTGCGGCCGGGAATCTTTCAGCGCTGTTGGAGGCGCTTCTTCTGCTTCCCCCTTCAGCGCTTGTGCCCGACCACAGCGTCGCGCTGTCTCAGCGCTCTTTTTACCACTTCCTGCTCCCTGTCAGCGTCTGCTCACCGCGTGGGACAGAAGTTTTTCGGGGGAACACAGACACCTGCGGCTGCAGCTGTCACTGTTTTTCTTCAGCAGGCTCAGCGCTACTGCTCTCTCGGGCTCTACTCCTCCCGGCAGTACTTCTCCGCTCCAGGACAAGGTAATATCCACCTATGTCCGACCCCACCCCGGCCTTTGCCACTACGGCCATCCATTACGCCTGCGCTCACTGTAAGAAAAAGTGGGCCTCAGGTCAGCCTTCACCCTTCTGCCCATCCTGCGTTCCTCCCATCATGTCAGCCCCTCAAGAAGCTCCTAGGTCCCGGGATGAGTGCACCCCCCCCCTCCCATGGAGTGGGCTGTTGCAATGTCTCAATCAGTGTCCGACCTGACTAAGGTTTCTCAGTCCCTGGTCCAGGCACTTGAACATATCCCGCTTCTCTCTAATGCCACCAGTGCCACGAACGCCTCACACGGCGATTCGCTCGCACCTGTCCTAGACCCTCACAGAGGCAGACCGGACAAAAGAGACAGAAAACGGACCTTATCTAGATCCTCGTCCAGTTCCCTGGACGGGATTCCCCTATCTGCCCGTTCCCCCTCCTCGCAGGCGGACGTCGGGTCTGATCTATCCTCAGTCGGAATCTGACTCTGATGCAGATCAGACTTCCGAAACACAGGAGATGGTTGATAGCCTTATTTCGGCTATCATTCAGACGCTTGATCTTAAGGAGGATGAAGCGAGCTCTCAGGACGTCTTCGTTGCGTTTAAACGGATTAAACGTACTTCTAGGTTTTTTCCTAACCACAGGGAGTTCGACAACACTACCTCTACACACTGGGAAAACCCTGGCAAGCGTTTCCCTGGCAGGAAACGGCTTGACGTATTATACCCTTTTCACTCCGACCTTGTCTCCAAATGTAAGTAGAAAATACTTGGCACTCAGAAGAGTTTTTTTGCAAACTTGAGAAATAGATTTTTATTCGGTGCATCCAGTTCAATATTTAAACGTTTTCGGTCTTATACAATCAGACCTTCATCAGAAATAGTTGTGAAACTGGAGACCACAATCACAAAATAAGCGGATATAACCATACACTGGTTAGGAGTCAGCAGGGGAGCAGGAGCGCAGGGCGTCTTATAGCAGGCGGTGATGGGTGACCAATACGCTGAAAAGGGCAACAGACTGGCCGGGACAGAAGGCAGCCCTGGAGCGCATTTTCCTCGCGGTACGGCGTCCTCTACACTGGCGGTTACAGCGCTTCTGTCCCGGCCAGTCTGTTGCCCTTTTCAGCGTATTGGTCACCCATCACCGCCTGCTATAAGACGCCCTGCGCTCCTGCTCCCCTGCTGACTCCTAACCAGTGTATGGTTATATCCGCTTATTTTGTGATTGTGGTCTCCAGTTTCACAACTATTTCTGATGAAGGTCTGATTGTATAAGACCGAAAACGTTTAAATATTGAACTGGATGCACCGAATAAAAATCTATTTCTCAAGTTTGCAAAAAAACTCTTCTGAGTGCCAAGTATTTTCTACTTATATTTGACGGGTTGGATACCTAACTTGAGCACCTCCAAGATACCTTGAGTGCCGTGGCTTATATTTCTACATGTTGTCTCCAAATGGTCCGAGTCTCCTAAGGTTGACCCGCCCGTCTCCAGGCTATCCTCGCAGACGGTTCTGTCTATCCTGGACGCGGCTTCCCTTAAAGACCCCACGTTCAGGCAAATCGAGGCATTAGCAAAATCGGCATTTGAGGCTTCCGGAGCCTCCCTTTGCCCTAGTTTCGCCTCGTCCTGGGTAGCCAAGGCTGTGTCAGCCTGGGCCAAAACCCTGCGCAGGGGCATTTTGGCCTCTGCTCCTGCTGAGGAACTGTCTGATTTGGCGGATCAGATTTCTCTTGCAGGAAAATACCTCATGAATGCCTCCCTTGATGCAGCGGCCTGCTCCACCAGGGCTAACAGCAACATTGTGGCCATTCGCCGGATTCTCTGGCTAAAAGCGTGGAACGCAGATCCCGCTTCTAAAAAATCCCTCACTGGTCTGCCCTTCCAGGGTTCTAGACTCTTCGGCACACAGCTGGATCAAATGATCTCGGACGCTACTGGTGGTAAGAGTACCTCTTTACCCCAGTCCAAGCCTAAACGTCCCTTCAACAGGAGGGGCCCCCAGTCCTTTCGGTCCTTCGCCTCAGGAAGCCCCAACCAGGACCGTTCTTCCTCGCAAGGGGACCGAAGGAAACCTTCTTTCAGGCCTCCACCGTGCTGGAGAGCTAAGAGCCACCCCGCAAGACCATCTGGATCTCGGGGCCACAGATTCTCTAATAAATGACGGGTCGCCCCCACCTGGAAATCCCTCCAGGGTGGGAGGCCGACTTCTCCTGTTCTCAGAGGTGTGGCTATCGGTAGTCGACGCCTGGGTCAGGGAGATCGTCACTTCGGGCTACAAGATAGAATTTTCTTCGCCCCCAGGAAGACGTTTCCTGCTTTCTCGTCCTCCCAAACAGCCCTCCCACCTCTCAGGACTTCTCCAGGCCGTCGATTCGCTCCTCGCCTCAAGAGTCGTAGTTCCGGTGCCTCATCGCGAGAGGTTTTTGGGTTTTTACTCAAACCTGTTCGTGGTTCCAAAAAAGGACGGTTCTCTCCATCCAATTTTGGATCTCAAGCGGCTGAACCGCCATCTCCGGATTCGGCGTTTCAGGATGGAATCTCTACGCTCGGTGATCGCGTCCATGGAACCGGGAGAGTTTCTGTGGATATCCGAGATGCGTACCTTCACGTCCCTATTTGCGTACGACATCAGAGATTCCTCCGGTTCGCGATCCAAGGTCATCACTATCAGTTCACGGCCCTCCCTTTCGGTCTGGCGTCTGCGCCCAGGGTCTTTACGAAGGTCATGGCAGCTGTCATGGCCATCCTACGTTCAAAGGGGATTCTGGTAATCCCATACCTCGACGACCTCTTGATCAAGGGTTCGTCCCGTCGGGATTGCAGCCAGAGCCTCCAGCTTACTCTGGACACGCTTCTTCGCCTCGGTTGGATAATCAATTACCAGAAGTCTTCCCTGATTCCATCTCAGCGGCTGGAGTTCCTAGGCATGGAATTCGACACCTCTCAGGCTCAGGTCTTTCTTCCCAAAGAGAAGTTCCTAGTTCCTTTCTCTTCGTCGGGGGGGTCAGGGCACTAAAGAGCCCGAATCCTCCGTTTCTCCGCCTTGCCTTGAGGGTTCTGGGGAAAAACAGTCGCCTCCATGGAAGCGGTCCCCTATGCCCAGTTCCACTCTCGTCCCCTCCAGTTGGCTCTTCTGTCGGCCTGGGACAGGAATCCACTTTCCCTGGACCGTCTGTTTCGCCTCTCACCCAGAGTGAAACAGTCTCTCTCCTGGTGGACGCTGTCCATCTCCATTCTGCGCGGGAGGTAATTTCTCCCTCCCCGCTGGCAGGTGATCACCACCGACGCCAGTCTCCAAGGTTGGGGAGCAGTTTTTTCCACCTCACGGCCCAGGGCCGCTTGGCTGCTCATCCCTATCAACCTCTTGGAAATCAGAGCCATCTTCCTAGCCCTCATCCACTGGGAGTCTCTCCTTTCAGGGCAACCGGTCCGCATTGTCGGACAACGCCACGGCCGTGGCTTACATAAACCATCAGGGAGGGACTCGCAGCACACAAGTCATGGCGGAAGTGGCAAAAATTCTGCGTTGGGCGGAGGATCACGTTCCCTCTCTGTCAGCCGTCCACATCCCAGGGGTGGACAATTGGGAAGCCGACTTTCTCAGTCGCCAGGGCATCGTGGTGGGCGAGTGGTCTCTTCTTCCCGCAATCTAAAGCCAGATTTGCTAGCGGTGGGGCGTCCGACGTCGACTTCATGGCCTCCCGGGCAAACCACAAGGTTCCCCAGTACGTCTCTAGATCTCGGGATCCGATGGCCGTCGGATGCGACACACTCATGATCCCGTGGACTCAGTTCCAGATGCCCTATCTGTTCCCACCCCTCCCCTTGATCCCAAGGGTCATAAAAAAGATCAAGACAGAAGGGGTCCCCGCACTCTTAGTAGCTCCAGATTGGCCTCGCAGGGCCTGGTATGCGGAACTGGTGAACATGCTATCAGACGTTCCATGGAGGCTTCCGGATCGTCCGGACCTTCTTTCGCAGGGGCCCCTCTTCCACCTGAATTCTCGGTCTCTGAATTTAACGGTATGGCCATTGAGGCCGCGGTCCTGAAGGACGCGGGTTTTTCTCATAGCATCATCGAGACTATGATAAGGGCGAGAAAACCGGCTTCCTCGCGTATTTATCACAGGTGTTGGAAGGCCTTTTTCCGGTGGTGTCAGGACAACAATCTGTTTCCTATGACCTTTTCCCTTCCATCTCTTCTCAGTTTCCTTCAAGCGGGTTTAGATGCGGGTCTTTCCCTTAGCACCTTGAAGGGTCAGATTTCCGCTCTGTCCATTCTTTTTCAAAGAGACCTGGCCTCCCTGCCTCAGGTGCGAACCTTCATCCAGGGGGTCGCTCATATAACTCCCCCTTATCGTCCTCCTGTCGAGCCTTGGGACCTCAACCTCGTTTTGGACGCCCTCCAGCGTGCGCCCTTTGAACCGATTCAGGACATTTCCTTCTCGTTTCTATCCTAAGGTGGCCTTTTTGGTCGTCATCACCTCCATTAGAAGAGTGTCGGAGCTGGTTGTCTTATCCTGTCATCTCCCTTTCTAGTCCTGCATCAGGACAAAGTGGTTCTTCGTCCGGTTCCTTCCTTTCTACCAAAGGTGGTTTCGCCTTTTCACATCAATGAGGACATTGTCCTCCCTTCCTTGTGCCCTTCCCCGGTTCATCCCTTGGAGAAATCTCTTCACAAGTTGGATGTGGTCAGGGCTATCCGAATTTATCTCGCCAGAACTGCCTCTTTTCGTCAGGCCGATTCTCTGTTCATCTTCTCGGAAGGGCGGCGAAAGGGGCTCCCCGCCTCCAAGTCCACAATTGCTCGTTGGATCTGTTCGGCGGTTCTGGAGGCATACCGTGTTCGAGACAAACGGCCTCCGTTGGGAGTGAGGGCTCACTCTACCCGGGCTGTGGGAGCTTCCTGGGCAGTTCGTCACCAAGCTTCAGCCTCGCAGGTTTGCAAGGCCCAACGTGGTCATCCATTCACACCTTTGTCAAATTCTACAAGGTGCATACTCAGGCTTCTGCGGTTGCGAGCCTGGGTAGGAGGATACTGCAGGCGGCGGTTTCTGACCGGCCGACCTAACTCCTTTTTTTTCTGCAGAATATCCCACGCTAGGGACTGCTTTTGGACGTCCCATGGTTACCTGTGTCCCCCAATGAAGCGAGAAAGAAAGAGGGATTTTTGGTTCTTACCGTAAAATCTTTCTTGGAGCCTTCTTTGGGGGACACAGCACCCTCCCTTAAAGTTGTACCGTGTTGGCCAATTGGCCGTTGTTGTGGGTTGGTACATAGGTTGAGTTTTATATTACCTGTTCCTACTACTGCTTTTGCACAAACTGAGTTGCCTGGTGCCTGTCGGAGGGTGTATACTGCCGGGGAGGAGTTACTTCTTCTTTATTTGCATAGTGTCAGCCTCCTAGTGACAACAGCATACACCCATGGTTACCTGTGTCCCCCAATGAAGGCTCCAAGAAAGAGATTTTACGGTAAGAACCAAAAATCCCTCTTTATTAAAAAAAAATCAAGGTTGGCCTGTGACTTGATCAAAGTTTTTAATTCTGGCCCTCTGTGTATTTGAGTTTGACATCCCTGGTCTAGGGTGTATTCAGCTAAGAAGTGATATTACCACAACAGTGTCAGACTCGTGAAACAACTGGCCAGTCTGAGTTATGTTTTACGGTTTTTCATGATGTACTAGTTTTGGACTGGTTGATAGGTGACATATGAACCAGAAATCTCTAGTGTACATACAATAAGCCAAATAACTTCTTAATTTTTAAATGGTGTTTTTCTCTCGTTCATTTCAGATCTGGAGTTTTGCTTCAAATCGCCTGACATTCCTAAACTCCTTTAAAATGAAAATGTCTGTCATTTTGGGGGTTTGCCACATGTCCTTTGGAGTTTTTCTAAGCATCTTCAACTTTATGTAAGCTTTATTACAATTTAACTAAACCTGTCACTGTGCAATTGTATGTTATACCTGTATCCTTCCCACAGTATCTTGGGTCATTAAATCCATACTGTAGTGGCACTTTTTTGGGGAGCAGATTTTGAAATGGATTTTAGTGGTCATGAAGAAAATCTAAAGCGTGAAAAACAGACATGTATTTCCTTTTTTCCCTCCAATTGCCTATTAACCCCTTCATGACCCAGCCTATTTTGACCTTAATGACCTGGCCGTTTTTTGAAATTCTGACCAGTGTCCCTTTATGAGGTAATAACTCAGGAACGCTTCAACGGATCCTAGCGGTTCTGAGACTGTTTTTTCGTGACATATTGGGCTTCCCGTTAGTGGTAAATTTAGGTCGATAATTTTTGCGTTTATTTGTGAAAAAAATGGAAATTTGGCTAAAATTTAGAAAATTTCACAATTTTCAAATTTTGAATTTTTATTCTGTTAAATGAGAGAGTTATGTGACACAAAATAGTTAATAAATAACATTTCCCACATGTCTACTTTACATCAGCACAATTTTGGAAACAAAATTTTTTTTTGCTAGGAAGTTATAAGGGTTAAAATTTGACCAGCGATTTCTCATTTTTACAACGAAATTTACAAAACCATTTTTTTTAGGGACCACCTCACATTTGAAGTCAGTTTGAGGGGTCTATATGGCTGAAAATACCCAAAAGTGACACCATTCTAAAAACTGCACCCCTCAAGGTGCTCAAAACCACATTCAAGAAGTTTATTAACCCTTCAGGTGCTTCACAGCAGCAGAAGCAACATGGAAGGAAAAAATGAACATTTAACTTTTTAGTCACAAAAATGATGTTTTAGCAACAATTGTTTTATTTTCCCAAGGGTAAAAAGAGAAACTGGACCCCAAAAGTTATTGTACAATTTGTCCTGAGTACGCTGATAACCCCATATGTGGGGGGGAACCACTGTTTGGGCGCACGACAGGGCTCGGAAGGGAAGGAGCGCCATTTGACTTTTTCAATGAAAAATTGGCTCCAATCTTTAGCGGACACCATGTCGCGTTTGGAGAGCCCCTGTGTGCCTAAACATTGGAGCTCCCCCACAAATGACCCCATTTTGGAAACTAGACCCCCCAAGGAGCTTACCTAGATGCATAGTGAGCACTTTAAACCCCCAGGTGCTTCACAAATTGATCCTTAAAAAGAAAAAGTACATTTTTTTTCACAAAAAATTTATTTTAACCTCAATTTGTTCATTTTCACATGGGCAACAGGATAAAATGGATCCTAAAATTTGTTGGGCAATTTCTCCTGAGTACACCGATGCCTCATATGTGGTCACAAACCACTGTTTATGCACACGGCAAGGCTCGGATAGGAAGGAGCACCATTTGACTTTTGAATGAAAAATTAGCTCCAATCGTTAGCGGACACCATGTCGCGTTTGGAGAGCCCCTGTGTGCCTAAGCATTGGAGCTCCCCCACAAGTGACCCCATTTTGGAAACTAGACCCAAGGAACTTATCTAGATGCATAATGAGCACTTTGAACCCCAAGGTGCTTCACAAATTGATCCGTAAAAATGAAAAAGTACTTTTTTTTTCACAAAAAATTTCTTTTAGCCTCAATTTGTTCATTTTCACATGGGCAACAGGATAAAATGGATCCTAAAATTTATTGGGCAATTTCTCCTGAGTACACTGATAGCTCACATGTGGGGGTAAACCACTGTTTGGGCACACGGCAGGGCTCGGAAGGGAAGGAGCGCCATTTGACTTTTTGAATGAAAAATTAGCTCCAATCGTTAGCGGACACCATGTCGCGTTTGGAGAGCCCCTGTGTGCCTAAACATTGGAGCTCCCCCACATGTGACCCCATTTTGGAAACTAGACCTCCCATGGAACTAATATAGATGTGCGGTGACCACTTTAAACCCCCAAGTGCTTCACAGAAGTTTATAACGCAGAGCCGTGAAAATAAAAAATACTTTTTATTTCCTCAAAAATTATTTTTTAGCCCGCAATTTTTTATTTTCACAAAAGTAACAGTAGAAATTGGACCCCAAAAGTTGTTGCGCAGTTTGTCCTGAGTACACTGATACCCCATATGTGGGGGTAAACCACTGTTTGGGCATACGTCAGGGCTCGGAAGGGAAGTAGTGACTTTTGAAATGCAGACTTTGATGGAATGGTCTGGGGGCATCATGTTGCGTTTGCAGAGCCCCTGATGTGCCTAAACAGTAGAAACTCCCCACAAGTGACCCCATTTTGGAAACTAGACCCCCCCCAAGGAACTTCTCGATATGTGGTGAGCACTTTGAACCCCCAAGTGCTTCACAGAAGTTTACAACGCAGAGTCGTGAAAATAAAAAATCATTATTCTTTCCTCAAAAATGATGTTTTAGCAAGCAATTTTTTATTTTCACAAGGGTAACAGGAGAAATTGGACCCCAATAGTTGTTGCCCAGTTTGTCCTGAGTACACAGATACCCCATATGTGGGGGTAAACAACTGTTTGGGCACACGACGGGGCTCGGAAGGGAAGTAGTGATTTTTGAAATGCAGACTTGATGGAATGGTCTGCAGGCGTCACGTTGCATTTGCAGAGCCCCTGATGTGCCTAAACAGTAGAAACCCCCCACAAGTGACCCCATTGTGGAAACTAGACCCCCCAAGGAACTTATCTAGATATGTGGTGAGCACTTTGAACCCCCAAGTGCTTCACAGAAGTTTACAACGCAGAGCCGTGAAAATAAAAAATCATTTTTCTTTCCTCAAAAATGTTTTAGCAAGCAATTTTTTATTTTCACAAGGGTAGCAGGAGAAATTGGACCCCAATAATTGTTGCCCAGTTTGTCCTGAGCATGCTGTTACCCCATATGTGGGGGTAAACCACTATTTTGGGTGCACGTCGGTGCTCGGAAGGAGGGAGCACCATTTGACTTTTTGAATACAAGATTGACTGGAATCAATGGTGGCGCCATGTTGCGTTTGGAGACCCCTGATGTGCCTAAACAGTGGAAACCCCTCAATTCTAACGACAACACTAACCCCAACACAACCCTAACCCCAACTCTAGCCATAAGCCTAATCACAACCCTAACCCCAACACTATCCCCAACACACCCCTGACCCTAACCATAACCCTAACCACAGCCTAATCTTAACCCTATTTCCAACCCTAGCCCTAATTCCAACCCTAACCCTAAGGCTATGTGCCCACGTTGCGGATTCGTGTGAGATTTTTCCCCACCATTTTTGAAAAATCCGCAGGAAAAAGGCACTGCGTTTTACCTGCGGATTTACCGCGGATTTCCAGTGTTTTTTGTGCGGATTTCACATGCGGATTCCTATTGAGGAACAGGTGTAAAACGCTGTGGAATCCGCACAAAGAATTGACATGCTGCGGAAAATACAGCACAATGTTTCTGCGCGGTATTTTTCGCACCATGGGCACAGCGGATTTGGTTTGCCATAGGTTTACATGGTACTGTAAACCTGATGGGAAACTGCTACGAATCCGCAGCAGCCAATCCGCTGCGGATCCGCAGCCAAATCCGCACCGTGTGCACATACCCTAATTCTAACCCTAACCCTAGTTCTAGCCCTAACCCTAGCCCTAGTCCTAGCCCTAACCCTAATCCTAGCCCTAGTGTAAAAAAAATAAATAAATAAATAAAAAAAATATTTTCTTTATTTTATTATTGTCCCTACCTATGGGGGTGATAAAGGGGGGGGGGGGGTTATTTATTATTTTTTTATTTTGATCGCTGTGATAGGTTCTATCACAGCGATCAAAATGTACCTGTAACGAATCTGCCGGACGGCAGATTCGGCGGGCGCACTGCGTATTGCCCCGCCATTTTGGAAGATGGCGGTGCCCATGGAGCACACGGACCGACACCGGGAGGGACACCGGAGGTCGGTAAGTATGAAGGGGGGGGTATCGGACTGCGGGGGGAGGGATCGGACTGCGGGGGGAGCGGACAGGAGGACTGAGGGGAGCGGAGGACCGTGGGGACAAGATCGGTGGCGGTGGAGGGGGGCAGATCGCGATCTCCAGCCATGGCTGATGCTATTGCAGCATCAGCCATGGCTGGATTGTAATATTTCACCAATTTTCATTGGTGAAATATTACTATCGCTCTGATTGGCTGTTGAAAGTGACGTTTCACTTTCAATCCGAGCGATCGTAGCCACGGGGGGGGCGAAGCCACCCCCCCCCTGGGCTCAAGTACCACTCCTGTCCCTGCAGGTCGGGTGAAATTACAGTTAACCCTTTCACCCGGCCTGCAGGAGCGCGATCCGACCATGACGCATATGCTGCATCACAGGTCGGATTGGCACAGGTTTTCATGACGCATACGCTGCGTCAAAGGTCGGGAAGGGGTTAAGGACTTGCTGACCTTGCTGTCCTCGCTTTAATGCAGCAGTGCGACCGCATTAAGGTGCCTGCTGAATCTTGCAGCAGGGCACCAGGAGTCATCACGAGGGGTGGTGCCTACCCCTCCCTCAACTACGATCGCTGTGATTGGCTGTCCAATTCTGAACAGCCGATCATGGCAATTTCAGTGTTTCATACAATGAAATTGCCTGAAACACTGATATTAAGCCTATGAACGGTGCTGTAACAGCACCGATCATAGGCTGGTGGTAGGTAACACAAGGACCACCAGCCCCAGCACTGATTGGTGCCATCAGTGTCATTGTCCAATCAGTGTGCAGAAAGGTATTCTGAACCTTAAATGACCGCACTTACTTGACTGCAGTTACTTAGCTATTTTGCTGGGATTTGTGGTGCCACAGTTAAAATTTTCCCTGTGACATCACTGATGCTGCTCTTGTTCCTGCGAGAACAAAGACATTCCAAATCCTTTCCTGATCTCTTCCTAGCTTTTTCCTAACCCCTTCCCCCACCCCTCCTTCTGGTTCTGATCAGTACTCGATTTCTCAATTTTTGGCATTTTTTTTTTTTTTTCCTTGTTCGTGTCAGAGTGCTGATCAGTGACGCAACTCACTGATCAGCACCCATGCTCGCTCCCTTTATTTTTCATTCTCCTTTTCAAGTGATGCTCAACTGCCACGCAGATGCCCTGTGGCGGAAAATGAACCAGCGCCCACCGTTGCTTAACCCGTATGGATTTCACCCCCACACCACCACCTCCAAGATAATGAGCCACTGATTTGTGGTGCAATCTGGACTTAAAATGACTTCACAGAAATAACATTTTTCAAAGTCTTTTTCTCTGAGGATTTTGTAAACCTAATGATGGCCAAGACAAATTATGCCCAGCAATTTGTCACAAAACCGCCCATCATCATTTCCTAACTGGACTCTTGTAGATGCAGTGGAAATTATGTTTTGGGGCCTGGTTGTTCACATGGGCCTAGTGCAGAAGCCAGAACTTGAGCGATATTAGTGGTGATGTTTTATACAATATCCATTGTTCCACATGGCTACGACCAGGGGCGTAACTACCGCGGTCGCCAGTGCGACCGGGCCCGCCAGGTCAGGGGCCCGGGCCCGGCAGGTCAGAGGCACCGAACACCATGTTGCAGTGCAGGAGATTCCTCCTGCACGGTAACAGTCCGAGGCGTATCTAGGGGGAGGGGGCAGCCGGGGCACGTGAGAGACAGGAAGCAGCTCCAGTCAGCATGGTGAGACTGTCAGCTTCTGCTCTACAGTCCCGGGACAGAAGGTGAGAGCAGGGGGGAGGTGCAGGACAGAGCCGCAGTCAGGAGAAGCTGCAGCCGATTTACATCAGCCACCCCTGTACCAGAGAGGAAATTGTGAGGTGTGTGTGTGTGTGTGTGTGATATCTGTAGTGTGTGTGTGTGATATCTGTAGTGTGTGTGTGTGATATCTGTAGTGTGTGTGTGTGTGATATCTGTAGTGTGTGTGTGTGATATCTGTAGTGTGTGTGTGTGTGTGATATCTGTAGTGTGTGTGTGTGTGTGTGTGTGTGTTATCTGTAGTGTGTGTGTGTGTGTGATAGCTGTAGTGTGTGTGTGTGTGATATCTGTAGTGTGTGTGTGTGATATCTGTAGTATGTGTGTGTGTGATATCTATAGTGTGTGTGTGTGTGATATCTATAGTGTGTGTGTGTGTGTGATATCTAGTGTGTGTGTGTGATATCTAGTGTGTGTGTGTGATATCTAGTGTGTGTGTGTGTGATATCTAGTGTGTGTGTGTGTGTGATATCTAGTGTGTGTGTGTGTGTGATATCTGTAGTGTGTGTGATATCTGTAGTGTGTGTGATATCTGTAGTGTGTATGTGTGTGATATCTGTAGTGTGTATGTGTGTGATATCTGTAGTGTGTGTGTGTGTGATATCTGTAGTGTGTGTGTGTGTGTGTGATATCTGTAGTGTGTGTGTGTGTGTGATATCTGTAGTGTGTGTGTGTGATATCTGTAGTGTGTGTGTGTGATATCTGTAGTGTGTGTGTGTGATATCTGTAGTGTGTGTGTGATATCTGTAGTGTGTGTGTGTGTGTGTGATATCTAGTGTGTGTGTGTGTGTGTGTGTGTGTGTGTGTGAGGCAGGGGCGTAATTACCACAGTCGCAGCGGTCGCCGCTGCAAGCGGCTCTGGCAAGTCAGGGGCCCGTGTGTCCCCTTGAGCCTGTCTCCCTTATCCCCTTATGCTTGTGTCCCTTGTCTCCGTGTGCCAGTCTCCCTTGCCCATTAGTCCCTGTGTCCCCATGTGCCTGTCTCCTTTGTCCCCTTGTGATTGTGTCAGTCTCCCTTTCCCACTTGTCCCTGTGTCCCCTTGTGCTTGTATCCCTTGTCCACTAGTCCCCGTGTGCCCCTTGTGTCAGGCTCCCTTGCCCACTAGTCCCCTTGTGTCAGTCTCCCTTGTGTCAGTCTCCCTTGCCCACTAGTCCCCTTGTAACCTTCTCCCCTGCCTCCTAGGCCCCATGTGTCCCCTTGTGCCTGTCTTCCTTGCTCCCTAACCCCCTATGTTACCCTTGTGCCTGTCTCCACTAATCCCCTTGTGCCCAATCCCCTGCCCCCTCGTCACCATTTGCTCGTGTCTTTCTCACTGCCCCTGTATGGAGGGGCTGCATTATACTATGAGGGGGGCTGCGTTGTATTCTATGGGGGTTACATTGAGTTGTATGGCAGGGCTGCAGGGGGGGGGCCCCATTTGGAAGTTCGCACCGGGGCCCATAACTTTGTAGTTACGCCACTGGCTACGACCCATAAATGCTTTGAGGCAATCCAAAAATATTTGCATTAGTGATGATTCACGTGTCCTCCCAGAGATGTCCCCAACTTTAACAGACTTCTCAAAGTTCGACCGGTCATTCACCACTTCAAAAACAAGTTTGCTGTGTACGTTCCCCAAAGGGACATCTATGTAGGTAACTTTTATGCCAGTATCTCACTCTTCAAGTCTCTCTCTCTGCACTAGCTTCCGCAGCCTGTTATACTGTCTGCAAAAATCAGAGGCCTCCCTAAGACCAGTCTCGCACGTCCAGATAATTCCGGTACCGGAAAAATCAGTACCGGAGTTGTCCGTGTGCTCACGTGGCACATCAGTGTGGCACACGTGCGGCAGCCGTGTGCCGCCCGAGTGCCGACTGGGTACCACATGGACTGTGCAGGAGACAGCGCTACAGTAAGCGCTGTCCCCCCAGCTTGTGGTGCTGAAGCCGCCATTCATTTCTTCTCTCCAGCAGCGTTCGCTGGAGAGAAGGAATGAAAAATCTTTTTTTTTTTTTTTTTTGCGGTTGAAATAAAGTTCCCGGTAAACCCTTATGGGAGGTGGAGCCGCATATTCATCACTGTAATGAGCGGTACCACGTGACCGCTCATACAGGACAAGCTGCGACGCTTAGAGGAAGCATCGAGGGAGCTGGGTGAGTATTTTATTTCCAGCGGGCGGGCGCACAGGGGATGGGAGGGGTTGGTTACCGGGAACTTTATTTCAACCGCAAAAAACCCCCAAAACAATGATTTTTCATTCTTTCTCTCCAGCGAACGCTGCTGGAGAGTAGAAATGAATGGCGGCTTCAGCACCACAAGCTGGGGGGACAGCGCTTACTGTAGCTCTGTCTCCTGCACGGCACACGGACTGCACACGGACAGCATCCGTGTGCGGTACGTGTTTTACACGGACCCATTGACTTTGATGGGTCCGTGTGATCCGTGCGCTCCCACGAACACTGACATGTCTCCGTGTTTTTCAAACGGACACACGGTCCGTGAAAACACGCTGACATGTGCAGAGACACATTGATTTTAATGTGTCTACGTGAGTCAGTGTCTCTGGTACGTGAGGAAACTGTCACCACACGTACCGGAGCCACTGACGTGTGAAACTGGCCTAAGACGCAAATTAGGCTGCTGCTCAGGAAGGGTGAGAGCAGAGCCCAATGTAGGGACAACATGTTGTTGGTCGAGTACAAGGACAAGAGGGATGTCCTTTTCTTTATGGCCAGGCATGGTGATGGCAGCACACCCGCAGCTGTACGAGGTACCTTCTGCATAGACCCCAAACCAGACTTTGTAATGGAGTGCAATAAGAACATGGTGGAGTTCATCTCTCTAATTAAATCCTCCAGCCCTTACAGTGCCATGTGAAAAGCTAAGGTGTGACACCCGCAGACCATTCCATAAAAGTCTGCATTGAAAAACGTCACTCCTTCCCTTCCTAGCTCTGCCATGTGCCCAACCAGTAGTTTTCCCCCACATATGGGGTACTCAATAGAAATTGCACAACAATTTTGAGCCTAAAGTTAAAATTATTGTGGAAAAAAAATATTATGTTCATTTTTTTTCCTTCTACATTGCTTCAGATCCTGTGAATCACCTGAAGGGTTAATAAACTTCTTAAATGTGTTTTTGAGCACCTTGAGGGGTGCAGTTTTCAGAATGGTGTCACTTTTGGGTACATTCTGTCATATAAACCCCTCAAAGTGATTTAAAATGTGATGTGGTCCCTGAAGAAAAAAAATAAAAAATGTGCTGGTCAAATTAGAAATTGCTGGTCAACTTTTAACCTTATAACAAAAAATTGTTTCAAAAATTGTTCTGATGTAAATTAGACATGTGGGAAATGTTGTTTATTAACTATTTTGACAGAACTCTCTGGTTTAAGGGCATAAAAATGAAAAGTTTGTAAATTGCAAAATTTTCTCCAAATTTCGGATTTTTTCACAAATAAACGCAAGTCATATTGATGCAAATTTACCACTGTCGTGAAGTACAATATGTCATGAAAAAACAATTTCCGAATCAACGGGATCCGTTGAAGAGTTCGAGCTATTGCCACAAAGTGACAGTGGTTAGAACTGTAAAATTTTCCCTGGTCATGAAGGTTGGCTCGGGGGAGGGGAAAGGGGTTAATATCTGAATCTGAACAAGAGGCAATTTTACATCTCTTTAAATTGCATGTATGAAAAACCAGTAAAACGTGCCTAGTCAGGAAGGAGGGTAAATGTCCTGGTCATGAACTGGTTAAGCCGGGCTATTCAGTGTGTCTTGTGAAAATGAATGCTTAATATTTTTTTTAATTTTTTTTTTTTATCTGGTCTCTTTCAGACACTTTAAACAGAAATATCGCATTTTGGTGATTTCAGTTCCTGAGCTTTTGTTCCTCCTGTGCCTCTTTGGATATTTAGTATTCATGATTTTCTATAAATGGTTTGCCTTTGATGTAACGCATGCTCAGACTGCACCGAGTCTTCTCATTCACTTTATTGATATGTTTCTGTTCACCAAGAATCCAACTAACAAAGATCTCTACCCTGGACAAGTAAGTTACCTGCAAAACTGCATGGGCGTGACGTGCCTCCCATAGTTTTGGTAAATGTTCATGTAGTATAGTAATTGTGTACACGAGTGAGTATTATGGACAGAAGCCGTGCCATAAATTGGGCTGATGATGGTATAAAAAATTATTTTCTCGAGTCTATGGTAAATGGTGAAATATTAGAGAAGCTAGTGTAGTGAAATGACAACTTGGAATCAACCCTGAAGATCACCTCCTGTTCTGGAAAGCCAGAATGCAGTGAGCATTCATGAAGGAATCTAGGGTACAGCGGGCTCATATGTAGCGGACCATTTTTATTATATTTTTTTTTGGAAGGTAACCTATGCAAATTCCTCCCTTGAGCTGGTATTGTTAGAACTTCTCACCACACAAACTAAATAGGAGACAACGTGGCGACTAGAATGACATGGTCAGCATTTCCAGAATTACACCATGTATCAAAACCTGTTCCTACCTGGTAATACCATTGCCAAATCCCTAAAATATATATTTTTTTATTTTTCTAGGACATCGTTCAAATGGTTCTTGTGATTGTTGCGCTGCTGTGTGTTCCAGTTCTGCTTCTAGGTGACCCAATTTGTCTTTATATAAAGCACCGCAGAAAAAAGAACAAGAGCCATGGAGAGCAGGTATGATCTGTTAAGTCAAAGTTTAGCATACTACTTTTTAGTGTCTGTCTGGTGGAGAAAAAAAAAATTAGTTTTGCAACATGTAATCATGGCTTCTGCATTTATCCCAGGTTGATGAAAGCAGTGGCTTACTCGCAGAAGATGAGCAGTCTGCAGATAATTCAGGACATGGGACACATTATGGCAAAGAGGTAACTTTCCTCCATTTATTTCCGCTGTGCAGTATCTGTAGGCCTGTCAGGTTTCCAGGAGTTGGAGGACGTCACAGGGCCCCTTCTGTTTTCACAATTCCACTGATACGATGTTATGTTGTATATTTCTGTTCCATTTGATTCAGTATTTTACATGACAAGCTAAGAGTCCTCTGCTGGCCTACACTTGGTAATTAATAATTAAAGATGGGAGACGAATAGAGCTACTGACCAGACAACAGGGGCTATCGAAAACTTTCTTTATTGGTTGCACATTGTCAGTGCCCTCACACATAAATCAGAATAGATGATTATTAATCCCAGTTGATGGCATGTGTGCATGGCATTATTATTTTGAAAGGTATTGATGTCATGAGTGACATTTCCTGCGCTCAGCAAAAAGATTCTAACAAGTTAGATTGGGGAACGCCAATTGTTTATCACACTATATTCATAGACCATATAGAGATGTTCACGTGCATAAGAATTCAGTCCTGGAGGATTTTTACCTAATCCTTAATATCCATTGCTTTGTTTGTCACCTGTAGTTTGATGCAGGGGAGGTTTTTATGCATCAGATGATTCACACCATAGAGTACTGCCTGGGTTGTATTTCCAATACCGCATCCTATCTACGACTGTGGGCGCTCAGCCTGGCTCATGCACGTGAGTAGCATTTTTCTTTTTCCTTAACCTTTTTTTTTTAAATGCACTTGTCATGGCATGACTCTATATATTGTGTATATGTATGTGTGTGCGTGTGTATATATATATATATATATATATATATATATATATATATATATATATATATATATATATATATATATATATATATATATATATATATATTTATATATTTATATTTTTTTTTTTTTTTTTTAGTATAATTTGCTACTTTTACGTTTCACTTATTTTTATTGCGTAAATGGATATGTTGGAGAAACAGACTTCTAGCAAAATTTGCTATTCAGTGTGAGTCTCAAACACCACGCAGGTCACATGTGGCCCCTGAGGCTACATCCTGCTTGCCAGAAAGCACCATAGCTCCTGACATGATGGAGACATTGCTACAGATGGGGACTAGGATATGGGACATTGCCCCAAGATGGGGACCTGAATTACTACATGGATTTAATTGTAGGACAATATTACTGTAAGGTGCCAATGAGGGGTAGACACACACAAAAAAATAGTGAAAAAATAATGGAAAAATATTTGCCTCTAAAAATACCTTGATATTCAGTCTAAAGTAGGCAAAGTACACTTATTGCAACATCCTTAAAGATCTTTAATTTGCTGTACAGTGAAGGTGCTTTGGGAAATTCTGACGCACGGTCTAATATAAAAGGTAAAGTATTTGGAGTAAAAATATATGTTTTATTGAATCAAACAGGGTTACAAAAAAAAAAAGTCCCATTGGAAGGTGGCA
Organism: Ranitomeya variabilis; assembly: GCF_051348905.1. Classification (NCBI taxonomy): domain Eukaryota; kingdom Metazoa; phylum Chordata; class Amphibia; order Anura; family Dendrobatidae; genus Ranitomeya; species Ranitomeya variabilis. Next base: position 386,066,377 of record NC_135235.1, on the reverse strand, counting down.
TCACCAGCAGGAGAATGTATAATCAAAGCCATAAAATTCCCCTGGTGTAATTACACACACCTCACCACTGTAGCCAGCCATGGAGCTCAGCAGCTCAACAGAGCCTGAGGTCAGTGATTGGCTGCAGGGGTGATGTGCACTGGAGTCCTTGCATCACCACTGCAGTGAAAATGCAGTATTCACTTGTTTGTCTTCCACTTTCAAAAACCGGGCCCCCTGATTAAATGTGCAATATATAAGAACACAAGTGAATTCATACTACTTTTTTTTATTAACAAAATAACTTATCTGTTGCAGACTCATTTGCATATCACTTCTAAAGTGGATTTCTCTGCAAGTGCTCTGGGCGGGAAAGAGCACTTCACTGCTCCTGCTTTAGTCTTATGACACAATATGAGCTACTTAGACATAATACGTACATATCCATGCAATATAGAAATGCAGCCTACATTACTCTGCACTCATCGGCGTGTGTGGTGTTGGGGCATATGTAGTAACCAGCCATGCGTGTTTACAGTGGGAAACCCAACACACGTTCAGTATCCATGTAGCATCATAGCCTGTCTTAATATTTGGCTTTGTTTCTCCCTTCATCGGCAGAGCTGTCAGAAGTGCTGTGGAACATGGTGATGCATTTTGGATTTATTGATTCAGGTTACAGATGGAGCATTGTTCTAGTGCCCGTCTTCGCATTCTTTGCTGTGCTGACATTAGCCATCTTGTTAGTCATGGAAGGCCTCTCTGCTTTTCTACACGCGCTCCGTCTACATTGGTAAGTGAAAGAGAAATTTTTTAATTTTTTTTTGTATGTTATTTTGACATTTATTTGGGCTTAAGATGACATTAAACACATGCAGATTTTGCCGAAGAGTTATGTGCACACCATGTTTTTTTTTTTTTTTTTTTCTGTGCCAGAAAAACAGTATTTTCCCGTCTCCCATGACAGCACACCTGAGAGAGGGATCCGCCCAGTCAGGACAGGAAACCTACTGAAATAAAAGGGCGGTACCTCTCCCTCGCTTCAGTTGGGTTTCCTGTCCTGATGGGAACCCCTTGTGCTGAAGAACGGCGGTTAATTTCTGTTGATAGAAGATCCACTTACCCGCTCCTGTCCCGGCACTGGAAGCACAGGCAGGGCGCCTGTATGTCGGCCTTCAGGAGCGGTAGCGCCGTTCGCAGATCCCATAGGGCTCTTGCGCACGTGCGGGCGTCGGTCCGGCACAGTCCGGACTCCTGGGTCCGGTCTCTGTCCGCCACGCCGCTCTCTCCCCCTCAGCTGGGCCACTTCCGGGTGCGCGGCTGACGTTGCGCGCAAGGTACGCTGGGAGTGGGCGTGCCCGCGTGACGTCAGACCGGCGCGCCGGATCCAAGATGGCGGCGCCCATGCAAAGAACGCCGGTAGCGCCACAGGCTACCCGGCGGTATCCAGGGGGAGGAAAAAGAGCGCAACGGTCACCGGAAGAGGTGGAGAGCACGAGTACCCTTTATTAAGGGAGAAATAACGCTGGAACAACGCTCATTTCCATACTGCTATTCCAGACATGGAGGATCGTATGGAACTACAGCAGCAGCAGCAGCCTTTACAGCAGCAGCAGCAGCGTGAGCCCCTTTCAAGTGATACGCCTGCTCACCAGCGTACCAAAAAAGATAGCCGCTCGAGTGCAAGGAGTGGCAAACGCCCTGGTCGGTCGTCTCAGGATTCTACCCCCAGGAGAATCGTTCCGCGTGCTCCTAGTCCGCCTCAGATTCCGGTACCGTTTGTGGTCAGCGGGTGGTGAGTGATCTACGTGAATGTCACCCTGGTGGTAATGGGCTACATTTTCTGTTTACTTGGCAGGCGCCGAGGAAGGCTAGCTCCAAGACCAGGAATAAGGAATGTGCCCTCTGTAGAGCTCCGTTGGCAGTCCAGTGGCAGAAAAGTCTTTGCATAGATTGTATTCAAAAAACCATCCAGGAAGAAACCCCTGACTTTGCCTCTAGTCTTAGGGCAATAATTAGAGCTGAAGTAGAAGGCTCTGTTAAAGCGGCCCTTAAGAAAAAGGGTAGTAGAGACCCAGAACCGGTTTCCGCGTCGGAGGTTTCTCATTCTGAAGAGGAATATCAGGAGGATCCATTATCTCCCTGCTCCTCCGCCTCTAAGTCCTCTAGCTCCTCTTCAGATAGTGATATTGGGGGGCGTCCATGCTTTCTCACCGAGAACATGGACAAACTGGTTAAAGCCGTTAGAGCTTCTATGGGCCTAAAAGACGAGAAAACAGCCAAATCCCTGGAGGACATTATGTTCGGAGGGTTGGAGGAAAAAAGAAAACGTACGTTTCCCGTTAACTCCAAAATAAAGGCCCTTATTGAAAAAGAATGGAAAAAGCCGGAAAAATCGGGTAATCTGCCCTCGGCTTCTAAAAGACGGTACCCCTTTGAGGAAAAAGATTCAGAGACTTGGGATAAAGTGCCTAAAATTGATGGCGCAGTAGCAAAATCTTCTAAAAAGCTATCCCTTCCCTTAGAGGACTCTGGGGTATTAAGGGACCCCTTAGATAAAAAGGCGGACGGTTTCTTAAGACACACTTGGGAAGCAACCGCAGGCGCTCTGAAACCTGCAATTGCAGGAACCTGTGTGTCTCGTTCCCTTATTGTTTGGTTACAGCAAATAGAGGAGCAGTTGACATCTAAAGCTCCAAGAGACGAAATTTTATCTAATGTGACTATGGCTAAAGGGGCGGCCGCCTTTATAGCAGACTCATCAGCAGATTCCGTAAGGCTGGCGGCCAGAGCTGCAGGTTTATCCAATGCAGCTAGGCGTGCTCTCTGGTTAAAGGGGTGCCCGGGAGACCTGCCCTCAAAGAATAGACTCTGTTCTATACCATGTGATGGCCATTTCCTCTTCGGTAAAAAGTTGGAGGACATTCTGGAAAAAGCCGGTGACAGGAAAAAGGGTTTTCCTCGCTTTCCAGTAGACTTTAGAAGGCCTTATTTTCGGAGGGGCAAATTTAGTAGGGGCCGCCCCCCGGGAGACAGAAGGGGCTGGGACTCCAGAGACAAAAGGGGATCTGGATATATGTTTAAAGGTTCCTCAACTTCAACTAAAAAGCCCTCCCAATGACGCCAGGCCAGTAGGGGGGAGGCTTTCATCTTTTTTCCCAGCCTGGGTAAACATCTCCCCCTCTCATTGGGCTCTGATGGTGGTCAAAGATGGCCTAAAAATAGATTTTGTTTTATCCACCGCGACGGACTTTTATTTCAACACCCCAAAGAAAAACCCCGGAAGAGCAGCTAGCCTTGGAAACAGAGGTACTAGAGCTGGTTTCAAAACGTGTTTTGATAGAAGTCCCGCGGAGGGAACAAGGAAAAGGTTTTTATTCCCCTCTTTTTTTGATAAAAAAACCAGACGGGTCACTAAGAACTATCGTCAATCTAAAAAACCTCAATCAATCGGTGGTAAACTGTTCCTTCAAAATGGAGTCTGTAAATACAGCGATAAAACTCTTATTCCCACAGTGCTTCATGGCAGCTATCGATTTAAAAGACGCCTATTATCACGTCCCAATTCATCAAGATTTTCAAAAATTCCTAAGGGTAGCGGTTTATGTCCAAGGTTGTCTCAGGCACTATCAGTACGCTGCCCTCCCGTTCGGCCTGTCAATAGCGCCAAGAATTTTTACCAAGCTGATGTCAGAGGTCATGTCCTTCCTCCGCTCACGGGACGTGGTAATAGTTCCATATCTGGACGACTTCCTGATAATAGGGAACTCAGCGGCACACTGCCTGTCACAAATAGAAGAGGTTATGACGACACTAGAATTGCTGGGGTGGAAAATAAATCTTGCCAAATCAAGGTTGACGCCGGAGCCGGTTCAGTCCTTTCTAGGCCTGGTTCTGGACTCCGGGCGTCAGCTTTGTCTCCTACCAGAAAACAAGCTGGTCAAAATCCAAAATCTTGTGGAAGCAGCAATTCAACACCCTGTAATGACTTTGAGAAAAGCAATGTCCTTGCTGGGCTCTCTGACGTCCTGTATACCCGCAGTAAGATGGGCTCAGTTCCATCTAAGATTGTTGCAGTGGGAGGTCCTGTCGGCGCAAAAACTGTTAAAAGGGCGTTTAGAGGGCAAGCTGTGTCTTTCTTTGGGGGTAACGGATTCCCTAAAATGGTGGACCATAAGAAATCATTTAACATCGGGGGTCCAGTGGGTAACTCCGATAGAACAGGTCATCACCACAGACGCAAGAGGTACAGGATGGGGAGCTCATTTAGGGACTCTCTCAGTTCAGGGATCTTGGTCCCATATAGAGTCACAACAGGCGTCAAATTTAAGGGAATTATGGGCCGTAGAAAGAGCTGTGAAACACTTCCTTCCCATCATTCAGGGCCACCATACCAGGGTCATGTCGGACAATCGCGCAGTGGTGGCATATATCAACCACCAAGGGGGGACGAGGTCCCCTTCCCTAATGAAGTCAGCGTCTGTCCTCCTACAAATAGCAGAGCACCACCTGCTATCCCTCTCTGCTCTTCACATAAGGGGAATCGAGAATTCGAGAGCAGACTACCTAAGTCGCAAGACACTAAGGCAAGGGGAGTGGTCTTTAAATCCCCGGGTCTTTCAAAAGATAGTGCAGGCCTGGGGCTTACCTGTGATAGATTTGTTTGCCACTCTAACCAACAGGAAGGTAGACAGGTTCTGTTCACTAGACCCGAGGGAGAATCCCTTCGCAGTAGATGCCCTGCAGATTCAATGGGATTTCAGTCTCGCTTATGTGTTTCCACCAATAGCAATGATTCCAGCAGTAGTGAGGAAAATCAGAATGGAACAAGCGAGAGTAATCTTAATTGCTCCATTTTGGCCGAAAAGACCTTGGTTCTCCCTCCTGAGACAAATGTCTATAACCGATCCGTGGATCCTACCAGAGATTCCGGACCTACTAACCCAGGGCCCAATATGCCACTCTCAGGTGAAGGGCTTCCATCTTGCAGCCTGGAATTTGAGAGGGCATTACTGAGTAGGCAGGCGGGGGTTTTCGCCGGGGTTAGTTTCCACCTTATTAAAAAGTAGAAAACCAGTAACATCTAGAATTTATGGTAGAACGTGGAAAAAGTTTCTGGATTTTTCGGGGCAACCTTTGGGGGACAAGGCTCCTGTGGGTACCATCTTAGAATTTTTACAAGCGGGTTTACAACTGGGGTTGGCAACCAATACACTCAAGGTCCAGGTATCGGCATTAGGTGCTTTATATAATTGCAATCTTGCCTCCAATAGATGGGTATCCCGCTTTATTAAATCCTGTAGTAGATCTAGACCGATAAAAATTCAGAGACTTCCCCCGTGGGATTTAAATCTGGTATTAAATGCTCTAACCAATAGTCCATTTGAACCCCTGCAGGAATCATCATTAAAGATACTCACTCTTAAAACGGTCCTCCTGGTTGCGTTAACATCAGCCCGTAGGGTGAGCGACTTACAGGCCCTGTCCGTCTCCCCTCCTTACACGCAAATTTTTGATGACAGGGTAGTACTCAGACCAGATCCGGCATACCTTCCAAAAGTTGTACTTAAATTTCATAGAAGTCAAGAGATTGTGTTGCCCTCCTTTTGTAATAATCCTAGGAACCCAGGGGAGGCAAAATGTCATACACTGGATGTGAGGAGGGCTATTGTGCAGTACATATCCTTGACTAATCAGTGGAGAAAAGATCAATCCCTTTTCGTAGCCTTCCAGGGTAGTAGGAAAGGATATGGGGTATCCAAGGGTACTATTGCTAGGTGGATTAGGGAGGCTATTTCATTATCCTATGCTTCCTGTGGCGCCCCGATCCCTGATGGCATCAAGGCTCACTCCACCAGGGCCGTGTCTACTTCCTGGGCTGAAAAAGCAGAGGTATCGATAGATCAAATTTGTAAAGCCGCTACCTGGTCCTCTCCGTCTACCTTCTTTAGACACTACCGGCTAGATCTATCCTCCTCGTCTGACCTTACCTTTGGTAGAAGGGTGCTACAAGCGGTGGTCCCTCCCTAAGGTGGTTCTTTCTCCAAAAATCTCTCAGGTGTGCTGTCATGGGAGACGGGAAAACACCAAGGTTACTTACCGGTAGCCGGTTTTTCCGGAGCCCATGACAGCACCTGTATATTCCCTCCCTTCTCTTTTTCACCCTTTGGTGCGCACTTTTTAGCTGGGTGTATTTTGTTATATTTATAATGTGGTGATGGATTACCATGTACTAACCAAAAGGGCCTCTCATGCTCTGAAAACCAACTGAAGCGAGGGAGAGGTACCGCCCTTTTATTTCAGTAGGTTTCCTGTCCTGACTGGGCGGATCCCTCTCTCAGGTGTGCTGTCATGGGCTCCGGAAAAACCGGCTACCGGTAAGTAACCTTGGTGTTTTATTGTCCCAGCAAAGTGAATGAGATTTCTAAAGTCATGTACACATTGCTTATCTTTTTCTTGCTGATTCGAAGTCTTTTTATATCTTCAGCATGTCAATTCTTTCAACACTTTTTTTTGTACCCATTCTAATGACTGGGGAAATGTGCTTTTATTTTTTATTTTCCCCATGCGGTGTTAAAGAATGTGTGTATATATAATAGATGAGAGAGCAAAAATAATACAGTAAGGCTGCAAGTAATATCTGTGACACTGGCACATGGCAACTCTGTGCTGCATGATCTAAATGGCCAGTCCTCCAGGGAAAGCGCGAGTCTCCCATAGTCCTGCTGCTTCTGACACCAGCCTAACCCCTAAGGTCAGAACTGCGTAACTCCGAGATAGCGGGGTAGTATGACTGTTGTGTGGTACAAGATCTTCTAGTCACTTGCACAGTGTTTTGAAGGAACCGGGAGGTTTTCTAACCTCTTTAAGCACTGACCTCAGATCTTCTATTTGTGTAGGCTTGTGCAAATCCTTCTATGTAATCCCAGACTGACTCTGGAGATCAGGGCATATCACCTCCAGGACTCCTTTATACTGAAGATGGTTCTTAATGACATTGGTTATATATTTGGGGATCATGTTCCTGCAGCAGAATACATTTGTAGCTAATTGGAAGCCTCACTGATGGTAGCGTATGATGGATTAAGAGCAGCACAAGACTTGCCAAGAATACACACGATCTGTAACTGCCATGTCTATAAGACCATTTATATACCGGTCAATGGCTGCAGATATGTAAACCAAAGATGAGGATCGTGGAATATACTTATTGTACATACTGTTGATCACTGTGTGGGCTGATACAGTGGGGCAAAAAAGTATTTAGTCAGTCAGCAATAGTGCAAGTTCCACCACTTAAAAAGATGAGAGGCATCTGTAATTTACATCATAGGTAGACCTCAACTATAGGAGACAAACTGAGACAAAAAAATCCAGAAAATCACATTGTCTGTTTTTTTTAATCATTTTATTTGCATATTATGGTGGAAAATAAGTATTTGGTCAGAAACAAAATTTCATCTCAATACTTTGTAATATATCCTTTGTTGGCAATGCAGAGGTCAAACGTTTTCTGTAAGTCTTCACAAGGTTGCTACACACTGTTGTTGGTATGTTGGCCCATTCCTCCATGCAGATCTCCTCTAGAGCAGTGATGTTTTTGGCTTTTCGCTTGGCAACACGGACTTTCAACTCCCTCCAAAGGTCATAGGGTTGAGATCTGGAGACTGGCTAGGCCACTCCAGGACCTTGAAATGCTTCTTAAGAAGCCACTCCTTCGTTGCCCTGGCGGTGTGCTTTGGATCATTGTCATGTTGAAAGACCCAGCCACGTTTCATCTTCAATGCCCTTGCTGATGGAAGGAGGTTTGCACTCAAAATCTCACGATACATGGCCCCATTCATTCTTTCATGTACCCGGATCAGTCGTCCTGGCCCCTTTGCAGAGAAACAGCCCCAAAGCATGATGTTTCCACCACCATGCTTTACAGTAGGTATGGTGTTTGATGGATGCAACTCAGTATTGTTTTTCCTCCAAACACGACAAGTTGTGTTTCTACCAAACAGTTCCAGTTTGGTTTCATCAGACCATAGGACATTCTCCCAAAACTCCTCTGGATCATCCAAATGCTCTCTAGCAAACTTCAGACGGGCCCGGACATGTACTGGCTTAAGCAGTGGGACACGTCTGGCACTGCAGGATCTGAGTCCATGGTGGCGTAGTGTGTTACTGATGGTAGGCCTTGTTACATTGGTCCCAGCTCTCTGCAGTTCATTCACTAGGTCCCCCCGCGTGGTTCTGGGATTTTTGCTCACCGTTCTTGTGATCATTCTGACCCCACGGGGTGGGATTTTGCGTGGAGCCCCAGATCGAGGGAGATTATCAGTGGTCTTGAATGTCTTCCATTTTCTAATTATTGCTCCCACTGTTGATTTCTTCACTCCAAGCTGGTTGGCTATTGCAGATTCAGTCTTCCCAGCCTGGTGCAGGGCTACAATTTTGTTTCTGGTGTCCTTTGACAGCTCTTTGGTCTTCACCATAGTGGAGTTTGGAGTCAGACTGTTTGAGGGTGTGCACAGGTGTCTTTTTATACTGATAACAAGTTTAAACAGGTGCCATTACTACAGGTAATGAGTGGAGGAAAGAGGAGACTCTTAAAGAAGAAGTTACAGGTCTGTGAGAGCCAGAAATCATGATTGTTTGTTTCTGACCAAATACTTATTTTCCACCATAATATGCAAATAAAATGATAAAAAAACAGACAATGTGATTTTCAGGATTTTGTTTACTCAGTTTGTCTCCCATAGTTGAGGTCTACCTATGATGTAAATTACAGACGCCTCTCATCTTTTTAAGTGGTGGAACTTGCACTATTGCTGACTGACTAAATACTTTTTTGCCCCACTGTATATATTTTTTAGTCTTTTTTTGGCTCATACATAAATGCATTGTTGGGGTAAGTAATACATTTTTAACTATTAACTGCTCTTCTGCAGGGTGGAGTTCCAGAACAAGTTCTACACTGGCGGTGGATACAAGTTCACTCCATTCAGCTTTGACCCATTATTCTAATTGAATCCTCAGTATTCTTGTTCCAAAGTCTCGGGTCTGGCATCTAAAGGGAATTTGCATATTGGGAAATGCTTCTTTGTATTCTACGCACAAATTAAACTTCTTTTAAGCACTGTTGTATGTAGCCTTTTCTGATCCATATTACATATTCTGCAGTACTCACACATTGCAAGAAAAGTGCTGTTGCCTGGAATCTGGTCCACTTACAATCTTTTCCTCTGCAAGCATTTTCTGTAGAAGGATAGAGAAAGGGTAACTTGCAGGCACTACTACTACCCATCAACCCATTTGCATGCAGACTTGTGTTATCAAATGATTTTTTTTTTTATTTTGTTGTCCCTTTACAGAAGTTATTACTACTCGGGTGCAGTTTAGCAAAAAAACTAACAAGCTTTACTCCTCTCTGGTCCACCGCTGAGACGTCTCCACTGCTCCTGGTATTTGACTGCCGAGTTCTCGATGCAACATCAGTCCGTGAGTTCAGCGGCTCTGCATGGGGCAGTCGGTCTACACAGGCAGAGCTGTTGATCAAGGGTTAACGAGGTTGGCTGGTCCAAATCAATGTCTGCAGACACTCTGTGTGACTGCCGACTTATGAATCACCCAAGCAGGCACACTGGGAATTTGCTGGTTTCTGAGCTGGGACTGGAGGGTATGTACTGTATAAGTTATACATACTCCTGGCCAGTGGGCGTGGTCTAGCTTATATACACTTGCATGAAGCGAGGCTGCTCCCTCTAGTCTGCCACGCCCACTGGATGGCCGCGTAACTAGATGGGGTGCAGTCTCGCTCAATGCAAGTGTATGGAGCGAGGCCTCACCCACTAGATGGACTCTGGCAGGGAGTATGTAGAACTCATACATGGACTCTGGTCCGGAATCCGAAACTGGCGAATCCCTGCAGCGCACAGTGTGCTCTGGGGGATTCAAAAGTCTGCAGTCACAGTGACTGCATCCTTATCAATTTGGACTGGACAACCCCTTTTTAAGGTAACAACCTCTTAAACTCTAGGCACAGTACATATTTGAAGAACTTATTAAGGCTTTTGGCCAATTTTCACATGTTGGAGTGGGCATAAATATGTATGCAAATAGTGTTGGTCATATTTAGCTATAGAACATTGCACAAAAGTTGCATGTCTCATTTCAGTGGCGGAATGGGAAAAAAAGATGACGAGACTGAAGTGTTGTATGTAAAGGTGCGTTAACTTAACCAAAAACTATGCCACAAGCGAAACAGGATTCTCTAGTGAGAGGAAGCTTTGAAGTCCATCATCGATCTAATGGTAAAATTAGAGAAATTCATAAAGCTAGCTCTTGAGACAGGTCATGTCACCCTCTTTGAGGATTGAGGCATGGCTTTGTCATGAATTAAAAAACAAGAGCTGGCACTCAAAAAAACAAAACAAACAAACACCTGAACCCCCCCACCCCTGTGCTGTGAGCAGGTAATTTATGTGGGTTATCTGAGGAAGAGCAGACAGGAAGTCTATACCAGAGGCTGAGAGGTGGCACATTTATCACTTCCAGATGGAAACTCTCGTCGTCTGCGAAGAAATTGTATGGGGCACTCTGCCACTATAGTCCAGTTATGAATATTGGGGGGGGGTGTTGTGACAGGCCTATAGTTATGGGAGACTTGTATTTGCGGCGTCATGCTTACATAACACATCACTAGAAGGCCTGCATCTCAGCCCCAAAGTAATATCTGACAGAGAACTATATATAGGCTGTATTTCCCAGGATGTCCCTCATGACAGCACTTCAAGAGGTAGATCCTCTAGGGACAAGAAACATCTGAGAGGTTAAAAGCCCCCACCTCACCTTCAGTGTATCCTGTCCCTAGCAGGACAGAGCACTGAGATGAAGTGCAGGACAGAGGAAGAACTTACTTTGGAGCTCATAGGGATTGGAGGGGCCTTGAGCTCTTCCCATCCCGCTGTCAAAAGGCTCCAGGCTGATACCTCACTGGGCCGAGGTCCCTCAGCTAGTCGGTGGAGCAGGGCGGAGCTCCCGACTTCTGCTGCTTCCATCTGCGGAGGGCTCTCGAAGCCATGCTGCAGCAGCGGCCAGGACTTTTGGTCGCGCGTTTCAGCTTTAAAACGTACTTCTGGCGGAGATGCCTTTTGATGTGCGCGTTCCAGCATGGAATGCATTTCTGGCTTCGAGGGGAACTGCCAGCGCCGCAGAAAAAGTAAAAAGAAAAAAAAAGCTGTTATGAAGCACACCTGGATAAGGTAAGACCCTATGAAAGGGTGCTGCCACACTGGGTGTGAGTGAATAATGGATTCCTTCATGATCAGAAGCACCAGCGGAACAGTTCCTGGCTAGAGTTGAGCAAATCTGTTTGGGTCCCTCCTTATTTGGAAATTGTGTTTACAGAATAAGCTGCAGCGGGAACTCGGATACCTTCATTGCTCCTGCTGATCAGCTGTCCAGCAGCGCAGCTGCATGTGTTGCGACTGTTTCACTGTCACAGCACATGCATGGATAGCCCAACAGGTCCAAAGTACTGTCGCTAATCTAGTACCATCTCAACCAGCTCAGAGTACTTGCTGTTACAAGAGAAGGGAGATGGAGGAATCTTCTGAGGAGCATATGCTGCTTGGATAAGAACATGGAGGGAGAAGAGGAAAGTACTCCCTAAATACCCTCGGCAGAGAAGAAATATTATTATTTATTATTATAGCGCCATTTATTCCATGGCGCTTTACATGCGAGGAGGGGTATACATAATAAAAACAAGTACAATAATCCTGAACAATACAAGTCACAACTGGTACAGGAGGAGAGAGGACCCTGCCCACGAGGGCTCACACTCTACAAGGGATGGGTGAGGATACAGTAGGTGAGGGTAGAGCTGGTCGTGCAGTGGTTTGATCGATCGGTGGTTACTGCAGGTTGTAGGCTTGCCGGAAGAGGTAGGTCTTCAGGTTCTTTTTGAAGGTTTCGATGGTAGGTGAGAGTCTGATATGTTTCGGTAGAGAGTTCCAGAGTAGGGGTGATGCGCAAGAGAAATCTTGTATGCGATTGTGGGAAGGGGAGACAAGAGGGGAGTAGAGAAGGAGATCTTGTGAGGATCGGAGGTTGCGTGCAGGAAAGTATTGGGAGACAAGGTCACAGATGTATGGAGGAGACCGGTTGCGGATAGCTTTGTATGTCATGGTTAGGCTTTTGTACTGGAGTCTCTGGGTAATGGGGAGCCAGTGAAGGGATTGACAGAGGGGAGAGGCCGGGGAATAGTGGGGGGACAGGTGGATTAGTCGGGCAGTTGAGTTTAGAATAGATTGGAGGGGTGTGAGAGTGTTAGAGGGGAGGCCGCAGAGCAGGAGGTTACAGTAGTCGAGGCAGGAGATGATGAGGGCATGGACTAGGGTTTTTGCAGATTCTTGGTTTAAGAATGTACGGATCCGTGAAATATTTTTGAGCTGAAGGCGGCAGGAAGTGGAAAGGGCTTGGATATGCGGTTTGAAGGAAGGAGAGATCAGTGTCAAGGATTGCCCCGAGACAGCGAGCTTGTGGGGGGACAGGGGAGAGTGGGCAGCCGTTTACTGTAATGGATAGGTTCGTTGGAGGGTCGTGTGAGATGGGGGAAAGACGATGAATTCTGTTTTGTCCATGTTAAGTTTTAGAAATCTAGCGGAGAAGGATGAAATAGCGGATAGACATTGAAGGATTCAGGTTGGTAGGGTGGTGATATCTGGTCCAGAGATGTAGATCTGTGTCGTCAGCATAGAGATGATACTGAAAACCGTGAGATTCTATGAGCTGTCCCAGGCCAAAAGTGTAAATGGAGAAGAGCAGGGGTCCTAGAACTGAGCCTTGCGGGACTGACAGATAGGTGGCGAGGTGAGGAGGTGGTGTGTGAGTGGGAGACGCTGAATGTCCGGTCAGTTAGGTATGACGAGATCCAGGACAGGGCCAAGTCTGTGATGCCAAGGGATGAGAGGGTCCGCACAACAGGGAATGGTCCACTGTGTCAAAGGCAGAGGACAGGTCCAGGAGGAGGAGGATAGAGTAGTGTGGCTTGCTTTTGGCGGTTAATAGGTCATTGGTGACCTTAGTTAGGGCAGTTTTAGTGGAGCGTGACCGGAAGCCTGATTGTAAGCGGTCAAAGAGGGAGCAGGAAGATAGATGGGAGGACAGTTCAAGATGGACGTGTTTTTCCAGTAGTTTTGAGGCATAGGGGAGAAGTGATCTAGGGCGATAGCTCGATACAGAGGATGGGTTAAGAGGGCTTTTTGAGGATAGGTTTGAGGCATGTTTAAAGCTTGAGGGGAAAACACCGGTTGTTAGTGATAGGTTGAAGAGAAGGATTAGGGTTGGGATAAAGACTGTGGCGAGGTTTGGGATGAAGTGGGAAGGGATCGGGTCAAGTGCACAGGTGGTGAGATGCGATCTTGAGAGTAGAGTGGAGAGTCGATCTTCTGTAATGGTGGAGAAGTTGGTTTTGGAGGTGGAGGGCTGGGTAGTTGGGAGGAAGGGCTCTGGGGGTTGTCGACTAAAACTGTCTCTGATGTTCTCAAATATTCCTTCTTGTCTGAAAATATGGATGACCTGTTCAGAGCGGTATAATAATATAATAAAATGTTTTATTTATATAGCGCCAACATATTCCGCAGCAGTTTACAATTAAGCGGGGACATGTACAGACAATAAATTCAATACAAGTTAAGACAATTTAAACAGTGACATAAGGAGTGAGGTCCCTGCTGGCAAGCTTACAATCTACAAGGAAATGGGGGGACACAATAGGTGAAAAGTGCTTGTTATTTCAGGTCTGGCAATTATAATAAATAGGGATTTTCATATAAAGCTGCATGATCTGGTCATCAGCCCGTGTGTTTAAGTGCAATAGTCAAGTATCAAGTGCAGTTATCGTGTGCATGGAGGGTGTGGAGACAGATGAATAGGGTGCAGATTCAGAATAATATTTGGAAAGAGGGAATAGGGCAAAAATAGTTTACTGAGTAGTTGATGTGGTAGGCCTGTTTGAAGAGATGGGTTTTCAAAGCACGCATGAATAGGTCGGGGCTAGGTATCAGTCTGATCGTCTGGGGAAGTGCATTCCAGAGAACTGGCGCAGTACGAGAGAAGTCTTGGAGACGGAGGTGCGAGGTTTGGATTATGGGGGATGTTAGTCTTATGTCATTTGTAGAATGGAGGGCACGTGTAGGGCGATAGACAGAGATGAGAGAGGAGCTATAGGGCGGTGCAGAACTGTGGAGAGCTTTGTGGGTGAGAGAGATGAGTTTATACTGGACCCTGTAGCGAATGGGTAGCTAGTGTCATGACTGGCACAAGATGGAGGCATCGGTGAAGCGGCTGCTGCATTCAAGATGGATTGGAGAGGAGAAAGTTTGGTTAAGGTACCGTCACACTAAGCGACGCTGCAGCGATACAGACAACGATGCTGATCGCTGCAGCGTCGCTGTTTGGTCGCTGGAGAGCTGTCACACAGACAGCTCTCCAGCGACCAACGATGCCGAGGTCCCTGGGTAACCAGGGTAAACATCGGGTTGCTAAGCGCAGGGCCGTGCTTAGTAACCCGATGTTTACCCTGGTTACCAGTGTAAAATGTAAAAAAACAAACAGTACATACTCACATTCGCGTCCCCTTCCTGCACTGACTGAGTGCCGGCCCTAACAGCAGAGCGGTGATGTCACCGCTGTGCTGTGCTTTCACTTATAGCCGGCGCTCAGTGCAGGAAGCGGACGGCGGGGGACGTGTGACAGACATCAGAAGGTGAGTATGTACTGTTTGTTTTTTTACATTTTACACTGGTAACCAGGGTAAATATCGGGTTACTAAGCGCGGCCCTGCGCTTAGTAACCCGATATTTACCCTGGTTACCATTGTAAAACATTGCTGGTATCGTTTTTGCTGTCAAACACAACGATACACGGTGATCTGACGACCAAATAAAGTTCTGAACTTTAATCAACAACCAGCGATATCACAGCAGGATCCTGATCGCTGCTGCGTGTCAAACACAACGATATCGCTATCCAGGACGCTGCAACGTCACGGATCGCTAGCGATATCGTTTAGTGTGACGGTACCTTTAGAGGGAGACCGACCAGAAGAGAGTTGCAGTAGTCCAGACAAGAATGAATAAGAGCGACAGTAAGAGTCTTAGCAGTTTCAAAGGTGAGAAAAGGTCGGATTCTGGAGATGTTTTTAAGATGCAGGTGACAAGAGCGAGTGAGTGATCGGATATAGGGAGTAAAGGAAAGTTCGGTGTCAAATTTGACCCCAAGACAGCGGGCATGGTGCTTGGGAGTTATGGTTGAACTCTCCAGGGTTATTTCGATGTTAGGTAGAGTGAGGTTAGTACAGGGGAGAATTACAAGAAGTTCCGTTTTGGAGAGATTTAGTTTCAGATAGAGGGAGGACATGATGTTAAAGACAGCAGACAGACAATCCTTGGTATTTTGAATTGGGGTAGGGGTGATGTCAGGGGAAGAAGTGTATAATTGGGTGTCGTCAGCGTAGAGATGATACTGGAACCCAAGTCTGCTGATTGTCCAATAGGGGCAGTGTATAAAGAGAAGAGGAGGGGGCCTAGGACTGAACCCAGCGGAACCCCCGATAGTAAGGGAGAGAGAAGAGGAGCCGGCAAAAGATACAGTGAAGGAGCGGTAGGAAGAGAACCAGGAGAGGGCTGTGTCCTTGAGGCCTATAGAGCGAAGCATAGTGAGGAGGACCTGGTGATCCACAGTGTCAAATGCGGCAGAGAGATCCAGGAGAATCAGCAGGGAGCAATGATCTTTGGATTTAGCTGTTATTAGATCATTAGAGACTTTAGTAAGGGCAGTTTCAGTGGCGTGTAAAGAGTAGAAACCAGATTGTAAGGGGTCAAGAAGAGAGTTATCCGAGAGATAGCGGATTAGACAGGAGTGGACCAAGCGTTTCAGGAGTTTAGAGAACAAGGAAAGGTTAGAGACAGGTCTGTAGTTAGCAGGGCAGTTCTGGTCCAGGGATGGCTTTTTAAGTAGAGGGGTTATGATGACTTGTTTAAATGAGGAGGGAAAGATACCTGAAGAAAGATAGAGGTTAAATATTTTAGTCAGGTGAGTGGTGACCACTGGTGAGAGAGACTGCAGGAGATGTGAAGGAATGGGGTCACTGTTGCAGGTTGTAGGCCGAGCAGAAGCGAGGAGCTTGGAAACTTCTTCTGAAACAGGCTCAAAGACGTCCAGTGAGCTTGAGGTGCGGCAGGGAAGGGGATCCAGGCACTGAGATTGGGCTGAGATATCCTGATGGATGTGGTTGATTTTTTCTAGGAAATAAGTGGCCAGATCCTCAACGCTAAGGTTGGTGATGGGGGCCTGTACTTTAGGCTTCAGGAAGGAGTTTAAGGTTTCAAAAAGTCGTTTTGGGTTGTTGGATAGTGAGGTGATGAGGGTGGTGAAGTAGGATTGTTTGGCCAGATGAACGGCAGAGTTATAGGTTTTGAGCATGAACTTATAGTGGATGAAGTCTTCTGCTAAGAGAGATTTTCTCCACTGCCGCTCTGCACACCTTGGGCAGCGCTGAAAAAGCGTGTTTGCATTGTGTGCCAGGGCTACCGTTGTCTGTCGGGTCTTTTTGCGTGTAGAAGGTGCTGCTTCATCTAGGGCATTCTTCAGTGCATTATTGAAGTATGACAATGCTAAGTCTGGACAGGAGAGGGTGGAGATGGGGGCTAAAGATGTGTGGAGATTGTCCATAAGCTGCTGGGTATTAATGGTACGTGTATTCCGATAAGTGTGGTAAGTGGGGGTGTCCCGGGTGAGGAGACAATTCTTGACAGAGAAGGAAAGAAGGTTGTGGTCCGAGAGTGGGAGAGAGGAGATAGTAAAGTCGTGCAGTGAGCCGGGATGGGAGAAAACCAGGTCCAGAGTATTCCCGTCCTCATGCGTAGGAGAATTAGTAAACTGTGAGAGGCCGAATGAAGAAGTTAGAGAAAGAAGATGAGGCAGATTGGGAGAGGGGACCATTGATGGGGATGTTAAAGTCTCCCATGATGAGGGTGGGGATGTCACAGGATAGAAAGTGAATAAGCCGGGTGGCAAAGTGGTCTAGAAACTGGCGGGAGGAGCCTGGAGGGCGATAAACAACCGCCAATCTCAAGGAGAAGGGCTTAAAGAGTCTGACGGTGTGGACTTCAAAGGAAGGAAATGTAAGTGAGGGAACCGGGGGGATGACCTGGAAAGCACATTGTGATGAAAGGAGCAAACCAACACCTCCACCCTGTCTGTTCTCAGGTCTGGCGGTATGTGAAAATTTCAGCCCACTAAATGAGAGAGCGGCAGCGGCGATGGTGTCTGAATGCTTGATCCAGGTTTCTGTAATAGCCAGAAGGTTAAGGGAATTAGAGAGGAAGAAATCGTGAATGTAAGTTAGTTTGTTACACACAGACCGTGCATTTCAGAGAGCACATTGGAAAGCAATAGGAGAAGGCATGCACTGAATGTTAATAAGATTAGCAGGGTTTCTATATGCAGCTGGAGGAGAGTAATGTATGCTGGTGGAGGGAGGCCCAGGGTTGGGAGAGAAGTCGCCTGCAACTCGTAAAAAGGAGAAAAAACAGAAAGAGCAGGTGGTGGGATAATTTGTATAAACGTTTTGAGTGCTGCATAGAGGTATTGGATGGTTTAGAGTGGGTAAGAAATGTCAGTAGAGCCTCAGAGTTATATATGGGAGAGGGGACAAGGGAGGGGTGGATATGGAGAGAGTGCACAGAATATATTAAAGGGTGGACGAGTTGTGAGAAAGCAGAAGTAAAAACAAATAAGCAGCAGATTGATATGGTCAATGCATAATGTAGTACGACTGACCAAGAAGCATGTTTCTATGATAAACTTATGCACCTTACCTGTCTCCTGCCCTGTCCAAATGCCATTGTATAACTGTCAAGCACTTTATCCTTTATGGGCAACCATAAAGCGGCCATCATAAAAGCTAATAAAGCCGCCACCTCCATAGCCAGGTCTATGTGCATGTTGATTGAGGAGTTGACAAACCCAGTTAAAAAGATGGCAACACAGTTTATGGCAGATGCCTCAGCTGAGTCTGTAAGGTTTGCAGCTTGGAGTAATGTATTGTCTAACTACGCAAAAGGCCATCTGGCTCAAGACATGATCAGGGGATACCCATTCAAAAAGCAAACTCTGTTCAATTCCATTTCAGGCCTCTTAGAAAGGGTCTCTGATTATACAAAAGGGTTCCTGGAGGAAAAATCAAAAAGATATATTTCCTTTCGTAGGCCACATATATAGTTACATAGTTATTAAGGTTGAAGGAAGACTGTAAGTCCATCTAGTTCAACCCATAGCCTAACCTAACATGCCCTAACATGTTGATCCAGAGGAAGGCAAAAAAAGCCCATGTGGCAAAGAGTAACTCCACCATGGGGAAAAAAATTCCTTCCCGACTCCACATACGGCAATCAGACTAGTTCCCTGGATCAACGCCTTATCAAGGAATCTAGTGTATATACCCTGTAACATTATACTTTTCCAGAAAGGTATCCAGTCCCCTCTTAAATTTAATTAATGAATCACTCATTACAACATCATACGGCAGAGAGTTCCATAGTCTCACTGCTTTTACAGTAAAGAATCCACGTCTGTTATTATGCTTAAACCTTCTTTCCTCCAGACGTAGAGGATGCCCCCTTGTCCCTGTCTCAGGTCTATGATTAAAAAGATCATCAGAAAGGTCTTTGTACTGTCCCCTCATATATTTATACATTAAAATAAGATCACCCCTTAGTCTTCGTTTTTCCA
The DNA here is from genome assembly GCF_051348905.1 of Ranitomeya variabilis. Taxonomy (NCBI): domain Eukaryota; kingdom Metazoa; phylum Chordata; class Amphibia; order Anura; family Dendrobatidae; genus Ranitomeya; species Ranitomeya variabilis. Next base: position 386,047,612 of record NC_135235.1, on the reverse strand, counting down.
AACTAAATAGCCCCAAGTGTAATAACCTATCTTGGTATTGCAGACCCCCCAGTCCTCTAATAACCTTGGTCGCTCTTCTCTGCACCCGCTCCAGTTCAGCTATGTCTTTCTTATACACCGGAGACCAGAACTGTGCACAGTATTCTAAGTGTGGTCGAACTAGTGACTTGTATAGAGGTAAAATTATGTTCTCCTCATGAGCATCTATGCCTCTTTTAATACATCCCATTATTTTATTTGCCTTTGTAGCAGCTGCCTGACACTGGCCACTGAATATGAGTTTGTCATCCACCCATATACCCAGGTCTTTTTCATTGACGGTTTTGCCCAGAGTTTTAGAATTAAGCACATAGTTATACATCTTATTACTTCTACCCAAGTGCATGACCTTACATTTATCCCCATTAAAGCTCATTTGCCATTTATCAGCCCAAGCTTCTAGTTTACATAAATCATCCTGTAATATAAAATTGTCCTCCCCTGTATTGATTACCCTGCAGAGTTTAGTGTCATCTGCAAATATTGAAATTCTACTCTGAATGCCCCCTACAAGGTCATTAATAAATGTTAAAAAGAAGAGGGCCCAATACTGACCCCTGTGGTACCCCACTGCTAACCGCAACCCAGTCCGCGTGTGCTCCATTAATAACCACCCTTTGTTTCCTATCCCTGAGCCAGCTCTCAACCCACTTACACATATTTTCCCCTATCCCCATTACTCTCATTTTATGTAACAACCTTTTGTGTGGCACCGTATCAAAAGCTTTGGAAAAGTCCATATACACTACGTCCACTGGGTTCCCTTGGTCCAGTCCGGAACTTACCTCTTCATAGAAGCTGATCAAATTAGTCTGACATGAACGGTCCCTAGTAAACCCGTGCTGATACTGGGTCATAAGGTTATTCCTCTTCAGATACTCCAGTATAGTATCCCTTAGAATGCCCTCCAGGATTTTACCCACAGTAGAGGTTAAGCTTACTGGCCTATAATTACCGAGTTCAGTTTTTGCCCCTTTTTTGAATATTGGCACCACATTTGCTATACGCCAGTCCTGTGGTACAGACCCTGTTATTATGGAGTCTTTAAAGATTAAAAATAATGGTCTATCAATGACTGTACTTAGTTCCTGCAGTACTCGGGGGTGTATCCCATCCAGGCCCGGAGATTTGTCAATTTTAGTTATTTTTAGACGCCGCTGTACTTCCTGCTGGGTTAAGCAGGTGACATTTAATGGGGAATTTTTATCACTAGTCATTTTGTCTGCCATGGGATTTTCTTTTGTAAATACTGATGAAAAAAAGTCATTTAGCATATTGGCTTTTTCCTCATCCTCATCCACCATTTCCCCCAGATTATTTTTAAGGGGGCCAACACTGTCATTTTTTAGTTTCTTACTATTTATATAGTTAAAGAATATTTTGGGATTATTTTTACTCTCTCTGGCAATGAGTCTCTCTGTCTCAATCTTTGCTGCCTTGATTTGCTTTTTACAGAATGTATTTAATTTTCTGTATTTATTTAATGCCTCCTCACTACCTACTTCCTTTAATTCTCTAAATGCTTTCTTTTTGTCCCTTATTGCGCCCCTTACAGCTCTATTTAGCCATATTGGTTTCCTCCTATTTCTAGTATGTTTATTCCCATACGGTATATACTGTGCACAGGTCCTATCCAGGATGCTGATAAACGTCTCCCATTTTCTTTGTGTATTTTTGTGTCTCAGGATATCGTCCCAGTTAATTGCACCAAGATCCTCTCTCATCCGTTGGAAATTTGCCCTCCTGAAGTTTAGTGTCCTTGTCACCCCCCTACTACCCATCTTATTAAAGGTTACATGAAAACTTATTATTTTGTGATCACTATTCCCCAGGTGACCCCCAACCCTTATATTTGATATGCGGTCTGGCCTGTTGGTTAATATTAGGTCTAGCAGTGCCCCCCTCCTTGTTGGGTCCTGAACCAGTTGTGAAAGTTAATTGTCTCTCATAGTTGTCAAAAACCGATTACCTTTGCTGGAACTGCAGGTTTCTGTTCCCCAATCTATTTCAGGGTAGTTGAAGTCCCCCATAATAATGACTTCTCCTTGAGTCGCAGCTTCATCTATTTGCTTTACGAGGATATTCTCCATTGCTTCCATTATTTTTGGAGATTTATAACAAATCCCTATCAGTAATTTATTATTTTTTCCCCCTCCCCTTATCTCCACCCACAGGGACTCTACATTTTCATTAAATTCACCTATATTATCACGCAGGATGGGTTTTAAGGAAGATTTTACATATAGACACACCCCTCCCCCTCGCTTATCTGTACGGTCATTTCTGAACAGGCTATAGCCCTGCAAGTTAACAGCCCAGTCATGGCTCTCATCCAGCCACATCTCAGATATCCCCACCATGTCATAATTATGCTCCAACAACATTAGTTCTAATTCATCCATTTTGTTGGCGAGGCTTCTGGCATTAGTATACATGCACTTGATGTTACTCTGTACCTCTATTCTTTCTTAAATTACTAACTGTTCTAACCCCACCCCCCATGCCACCGCCACCCCCAACTTCCTTATTTGTGCCCAGGTCTCTATCTGCACTATCTTCCCTTCCTATAAAATGAATACCCTCCCCCCCAATCCCTAGTTTAAACACTCCTCCAACCTTCTAACCATTTTCTCCCCCAGCACAGCTGCCCCTTCCCCATTGAGGTGCAGCCCGTCCCTAGCGTAGAGCCTGTAGCCAACTGAGAAGTCGGCCCAGTTCTGCAGGAACCCAAACCCCTCCTTCCTACACCAATTCTTGAGCCACTTATTAACCTCCCTAATCTCCCGTTGCCTCTCTGGCGTGGCACGTGGTACAGGCAGTATTTCGGAAAATACCACGTTGGAGGTCCTTGCTTTCAGCTTGCAGCCTAATTCCCTGAAATCATCTTTAAGGACCTTCCACCTACCTCTAACTTTGTCATTTGTGCCAATGTGCACCATGACCGCTGGGTCCTCACCAGCCCCTCTGTCCACCCGATCAGCGATGTGTCGGACTCGAGCGCCAGGTAGGCAGCACACCGTCCGACGATCCCTGTCTTTGTGACAGATTGCCCTATCTGTTCCCCTAATAATTGAGTCCCCCACTACCAGCACCTGTCTGGCCTGCCCTGCTCTCCTATTTCCCTCCTTACTGGAGCAGTCACTCCTCCGGCTTTCAGAGGACATGCCTGCCTGCAGCAGTGCTACCCCTGTACTGGCACCCCCCTCATCTGCCAACTTAGCAAACTTATTGGGGTGTGCCAGATCAGGACTAGCCTCCCTGGCACTCTTCCCTCTACCCCGCCTTCTATCTGTCACCCAGCTAACTGCCACACTGTCCTGCCATCCCCCTCCTCATCTATCCCATTGAGCGTCTGCTCAGTGAGCAGAAGACTCCTCTCCATATTGTCTATGGATCTCAGTGTTGCCAGCTGCACATTTAGATCCAGTATCTGGGTTTCCAAATGCACAATGTGCTCACATCTCGCACAGCAGTATGCACCCTCGACCGGCTGATCAAGGACTGCATACATGTGGCAAGATGTGCACTGGATGGCATTAACAATTGTGGAGCACATTTCCTAAGGGCTGTCCCACACGTCCAGATAATTCCGGTACCGGAATAAATCGGTACCGGAGTTATCCGTGTCCGTGTGCCTGGGAACTCACGGAGGCCATACCTGCGGCACACGTGTGCCGCCCGTATGGCGAGTGGGTACCACACGGAGCGTGTGGTACCCACTCTGCATGGTGCTGAAGCTGCTGAAGCTGCGATTCATATCCTCTCTGCAGTAACGTTTGCTGTAGAGAAAATATGAAGAATAGTGTTAAAAATAAAGATTTAGGTGTCCGCCGCCCCCCCACCCCCTGTGCGCCCCCCCTGCTGGTCAGAAAATACTTACCCGGGTCCCCCGTCGGCTGTCGCTCCTTCTTGGTCTTGCCACGGCTTCTCCTGCAGGCGGTCACGTGGGCCCGATCATTTACAGTCATGAATATGTGGCTCCACCTCCATAGGGGCGGAGCCGACTATTCATGATTGTAATTGATCGGCCCCACGTGACCGCATACAGTAGGAGGCGCGGCCAGACCAGGAAGGAGCGACAGCCGACGGGGGACCCGGATAAGTATTTTCTGACCAGCGGGGGGGCGCACAGGGGGTGGGGGGGCGGCGGACACATGGATCTTTATTTTTAACACTATTCTTCATATTTTCTCTATAGCAAACGCTGCTACAGGGAAGATATGAATACCGGCTTCAGCACCATGTGGGGGGGACAGCGCTTACTGTAGCGCTGTCTCCGGCACGCACACGGACCCCAGACGGAGAATGTCCGTGTGAGGTCCGTGTTTTACGCGGACCCATTGACTCTATTGGGTCCGTGTAAAACGTGCGCTCCCACGAACACTGACATGTCTCCGTGTTTGGCACACGGAGACACGGTCCGCACACGGTCCGCAAAAAATCAATGACATCTGAACAGATGCATTGATTTTTATGGGTCTACGTGTGTCAGTGTCTCCGGTACGTGAGGAAACTGTCACCTCACGTACCGGAGCCACTGACGTGTGAAACCGGCCTAATGGGGATTGCACCACACAGAAACGTTAATTAAAAATAAATACAAAGTATTAATGTAAAAAAAAACCAAAAAAAACAGAAGCAATTCCTCCCTTGGAAACTCCCTGTTTCCAACGTCACTGAATCACAAGTCACACACTTACCGCCGTTCACACTTAAGCTCAGGTCACACTCAGCTCGTTCACACTCGCTGTGCTGAAGATTTATAGATTTTTTTTTTCCCTCTCTATCTCCCCTCAACAGCAATCCACCTTGCTGTTCAGATGCACTTCCAAAAAGGACTTGAGCCCCAAACAGCTGCCCCTTATATCCCCTTAATTATGAGCCCCCACCCTAAGTTAACTCCTTATGAATATAGCTACTCCCAATTCAGCAACTCACACAAATTCACACAGTTATTTGTTAAAGATATATCACAAATCAATCCCACAAACAGAACTACGAGGGGAAAGGAAAGACTGGAAGGTGGAGTTACTCCAAAGGAGTTAGGGGTAGATCCACCCAGTTTTCTTCAGGCCCATTAGAAAGACCCTGATGCGAGACAGGTGGGGGGAAGACTTGCGGATTTCCTGATGCAATGACAGACAAACAACCAATGGATCCTGCGAACCATAGGGAAAGCTTACCAAATAGATTTTTCCCCAAACCCCCCTCAACAATTTTGCATCATTAAACCTCAATGCCATCCTGCAACAAAAAAGACTCTGAGGGGAAAGCGGGGATCTCCTAAAATCAGTAAAAGAATTTGGCACTCCAGATTGTGATGCAAAAAAATTTATTTCACACAGTGTCCATTTTGTTGCAAAAATTAATTTGACGTTTCAGCCCAAAGGCCTTCATCAAAACTACAAAATAAATTACAGTAAGTATACTAGAATATAAAATTAACAAGAAGAATAACTGTAGCCATTTTAAGCAACATGATATAAATTGACAGGAAAAAGGGGAAATAGTAATAAATTGACTATGCCATAATAATTAATAAACAGAAGTCAGAATAGGCGCATATGAAGTATTATGCCTAAAGAGGGACTATAAGTACTGGTAGAGCACGTTACAGGGAAAATGGCACCAAAGAGACATATATTCACATAGTTATTACCATGGTATTGGTATGAATGTAAATAGCTGGACACAAGCTGTGAAAGAGAAACGGTGCACAATTATTCAATTGTAAATGCCAGAAATCACAGAGCAATAGCAGAATTCATACAGTCTTATGGAAGAATACCAGGACTTACCAGCATAAGATCATCAGATAAAGCCCCTACAAGTGTGGCGCTGGAGAAAAGCACTTCTGTGCAATAGGAAAGGCGCTGTAAAATCTGTTACCATGTGGGATTTATATGGAACATGGCCGCTCGTGTGTTGCGCTTCCTGGTATGACAACTTCCGGTAGCGACGGATAACATGTCCGCAAAACTGGAAATTACATAATTATAAAGACATGTTGCCGTGCAGCACCACCTTTTAGGATCCGAACACGGTGTATGTTACTAAGAGTACCAGAAGTCAATGTGGTTATGTAGTATATATAAGGTATCGGTGACATACGTGGAAATACAGGGATGACAAAAATCTATCACCTGCGGTGATAGTAATAGGAAGAACCTGGATTGGCGAGCAAGAAATATAATGATGAAATGCTTATTATAATCAATAACACAATATCATGTGTAAGCGATATAGCTCTTAAATTAGCAGAGCATTTAGAGATCTACCAGAGAGACTAGTCAAAAAAATGCTTATCAACCGGCTACAATAGCGGTAGTATAATATGACAGAGTGGATCAATAGAGAAGAACTGAATAATTTCTTTGTAATCTTTTTCCATCTGGAGTGCCAAATTCTTTTACTAAATTTATTGGAGTGGATTCCTATTTGTGCACCCTGAACATGTAGAGTGTGCTATGTAGCCTTTTTTTTTTTATATCTTCTAAAATTAGGGGCAGTCAGTCCAGTACCTCTTGTGGAAATTGGTCAGGGTCACTATTCTACCCTTTTGTCCATAAAAAAAAAAAAAAAACTTTGGGCAAATCCCGTACCATTGTAAATATGAAACCCCTAAATCAATGGGTCAGGTACAGGAGGTTAAAAATGGAGACAGTAAAATCGTGTATCCCCGTAAGGCTACGTTCACATTTGCGTTGTGCGCCGCAGCGTCGGCGCCGCAGCGCACAACGCAAACAAAAACGCGGCAAAACGCACGCTAAAACGCTGCGTTTTGCGCCGCATGCGTCGTTTTTGGCCGCAAGTTGGACGCAAAAAAAATGCAACTTGAAGCGTTTCTTGCGTCCAACGCTTGCGGCCATGCGGCGCAAAACGCAGCACAACGCATGTCCATGCGCCCCCATGTTAAGTATAGGGGCGCATGACGCATGCGGCGCCGCTGCGGCGCCCGACGCTGCGGCGCTGACCGCAAATGTGAACGTAGCCTAATAGGGAGAGTGTCAGCCATGTGTACACTAGATTTAAGTGACGTCTACTAGCATGTGCCCACCCACCCCAACCACCAGAGGTTTCTGAGGTTTGCACTGGTGCATCAAGGGATAGTTCATCATTTTCAGTTCAGGTGTCTACCATTTGGCCTTTCCTCAGCACCACGTATCTTTACAAAGATAATGCTGAAGGTGGCAGCACTCCTGAGGAATAGAAGAATTATAATTCCGTATCTGGAAAACATCCTGTTAGTTGCGGACTCAACCATCGTCCTCAGGCAGCAGCTTGCCCAAGCAATCGAGACACTAAAAGGCCCTAGGTTGGTGTATCAACTGGGAGAAGTCCGACTGATATACTCAGAAGGTGTTTCAATGAATCCTCCTTGATTCACATCGCAGAATGTATTCCCTACCCTCCTTAAAACAGGTGGAAGTCGAGAACAGGATCCGGACCTTCCAGAGGAAGAGGATAGTCTCCATCAGATACCCAATGGGTATTTTAGGCCTAATGACGTCCTGTATTCTGAGCGTACAGTGTGTGTTAGGCCTCTTTCACACTTCCTTCTTTCAGCTCCCGTCACAATCCGTCGATTTTTGAGAATGCAGGATCCTGCATTTTCCCATAGACTTGTACTAGCGACGGATTGTGATGGATAGCCATCCATTTCATCCGTTGTGCACTGGATCCTGTGTAAAAAAACGGTCCGTCGGGCAGAGAAAACGTTCAGAGGAACGTTTTTTCTGCACGTTGGAAAATCGGTCAGCGACGCATCCTGCGCTGCCTGTCACTGGCTACAATGGAAGCCTATGGGCGCAGGATGCGTTGCTGCCTGTGAAAAGCAGGAATCCAGCGATGGGTCCCGCCTTTTCAAAGAGAGCATGCGTGGAAGAATTTCCCGTCAGGGAAATTCTCTCTCGCTCTTTCTCTTTTTACTATTGATGCTGCCTATGCAGCATCAATAGTAACAAGATATAATGTGAAAAATAATATATATATTTTTTAAATCGCAGTATTCTCACCTACCGATGTCCCGCGCAGTGTCACCGATGCTCCCAGCAGCTAGCGTTCCTAGTAATACATTGTGAAATCTCGCGACTTCACATGAGATTTCGCAATGCATTACTAGGAACGCTCGCTGACGGGAGAATTGGTGCGCGGGACGCCGATAGGTGAGAATACTGCGACTTTTTATTTTTTTAAACCTGGTTTGTGTTGTGTATGCATTTTCGCAGCGGAAATCCGCTGCGAAGACGCATACACAACAGGTGCACATAGCCTCGACGGCTCCGCCAGAAAGACGGGCCCAGTGCACACGTTTTCCACAATCTGCACAGGATCCGTCAGTTCAACGTCTTGGTGGATCCTGTGCAGATTTGGAAGACGGAAGTGTGAAAGAAGCCTTAGCACAGTGCTTGCATCACGCCTTTATTTTTAGAAATTATAATCTTATACTTCGCAAAAACATATCACAGCACTTACTAATTCAGAAAGGACATGTATAAAAAACACCACATATTAGAAAGTCATACAGGTTAAGGCTGCCGTCACACTAGCAGCATTTGGTCAGTATTTTACATCAGTATTTGTAGCCAAAACCAGGAGTGGAACAATCAGAGGAAAAGTATAATAGAAACATATGCACCACTTCTGCATTTATCACCCACTCCTGGTTTTGGCTTACAAATACTGAGGTAAAATACTGACCAAATACTGCTAGTGTGATCATTCCACTGCTTGGGGTCATTCCACCGGCGGGATTCCCTCCTTCCACCTCCCTCCCATATCGGTAAGCCTTCTGTTTACAACTCCTGCTGCGGAATGGGGCTTTTATTCATTTTGCATGGCGTACTTGCTGGCATTTACCTAGCTTACCGCATGCAGCAGCGATTACCCAGCTTACCGTGCTATTAGTGTATTGCACATAGAGTTGTCTCTCCTTGCTCCATAGGCAGTTGTATCCGAGTACTAGGATGGTGCAGGGATGGCGGTTTTTTTCCCCCTTCTATGTGATTTTTCGTGTTACACGTGTACTTAATACTGGTGTCCGTTTTTAATATTTATATTAATAAAGGTTTTTGCTTATATACATCTTTATTATGTGCTCCTCCTTTTGTGTACATTATTAGGAGCTAATAAAAAGCTTTCTGGGTACTTTCTACTATAGATATCGATCCCTCTACTCAGTTCTTTTGAGATGACTTCGGAATTCTTGTTATTATTTAGTGTGACGGCAGACTACAACCGAGTAGCAGGCGCTGTTCACAAGAGCGAACAATCTGAGGAAACAGCAATGCTGAAAACACCGTCTGTACTGCTTCACTAGATACTTCTACAGGTGTATAACGAGGCTCTCACTGTACAGGCAAAGACCTGGAACCACGACAGCGTAAAATAAATTTCTATTTAAAAAAAAAAAAAGAGCCGGCCTAGTTCGCGGCCTTAAATGACCTCTATTTATAATATTTGAGGGGGTGGTGCTTACATCACGTGCAAAGCATTAGCCAGTCATAGCTTCAACATACACCATTGCACACGTGAGGCCCCGAACGTCTTCCGAATGCGACCTTGTGACCGGAAGTAGCTCCACCAGTCGCCATTTTACGTACGGGCAGCCACTTCGCCTGCATCCAAAAGAAGGGAATGGACTCTGTTTAACCCCTTGGGAGACCGAGCATGTATAATGACTGAAGTGTATCCCCGCAAGATGTATAATAAAATCTTTCATTTACAGATTTCAGTAGTTACAAGTTGTAGCCAATCAGACGTCATTTGTATGCGACGTCACGACAAGCCAGACAGATTTACCCTTTATCCGCTGCATTGCACTCTGGCCAATGGCTGCCCCGAGTTTACATGGCTGACGGGTTTTACGCCTGCCACGCCCCAATACACTCTTTTCATCAAGGCTCCAATTGGCTTTCCAGCCTCAGGTCTCTGGGCGTGGCTTCCACCAAGCACCTATCAGCGAGACTGTTACTGACCCGCAGCCAATCAGCTCTTAGCTCTGTATCTGCTTGGCCACTCACTTTCCCGAGCGGCTGGATCCACCTTACACACCGCCGGGCGCGTCACTTCTGGTTCGGTCCAAAATGGCGCCTGAGGCGTTCGTCCCCCTGCTCTCTCCTGAGTGCAGCTGAGGCAAAGACTTCCTGAGGAGGCTGCGTGACGTCAGCTACGCGACTCGGTGACGTAACTTGCACGAAGGGGAAGAGTGGGAGGGGCGGTGAGTTCTGGAATCGGGTTGACGTCTCGCTGTGTTAAGAACAACAAAGCCTGGAAAGGAATGGGGCTGCCGGGCTGACAGGCATGGTGAGTGGGGGGCGGCGTGTAGTGAGGGGCTCAGCCCGGGGGCAGGGAGCGCGCACCGAAGCCTCTCAGCGGGGTGGGAGCAGTGAGGCTCTGCCGCCCACGGGAACACGGGGCCGGGGTGTTCCTGGCTGTCAGTACGAGTCACCGCTTCCTCATGTGCCTGGTTATAGTGAGGCCAGCTGTGCGACCAGCTGTGCGGCGCTGTGGGACCTGGTGTGCGGCGCTGTGGGACCTGGTGTGCGGCGCTGTGCGACCAGCTGTGCGGCGCTGTGGGACCTGGTGTGCGGCGCTGTGGGACCTGGTGTGCGGCGCTGTGGGACCTGCTGTTTGTTTTTGAGGGTTTGTATCAGTTCATGTAAAGAACATGCCTGCAGCTGGAAACATATGGATTTTCTTTTTTTTTGTGAAGAAAGTCTACGTTCACATTTGCGGTCTGCGCCGCAGCGTCGGGTGCCGCAGCGTCGCCGCATGCGTCATGCGCCCCTATATTTAACATGGGGGCGCATGGACATGCGTCGCACTTGCGTTTTGCGCCGCATGCGTCACTGCGGCGCCCGCGTCTGGGCGCAGAGGACGCAGCAAGTTGCATTTTTGCTGCGTCCAAAATCAATAAAAAAAAGGACGCATGCGGCGCAAAATGCAGCGTTGTGCATGCGTTTTGCTGCGTTTTTGTTTGCGTTGTGTGTTGCGGCGCCGACGCTGCGGCGCACAACGCAAATGTGAACGTAGCCAAAGTGACAAGACAAAAAAGCACAACTATTCACCCCCCTAAAGTCAGTACTTTGTGGAGCCTCCTTTTACGGCAACTACAGCTGCAAGTCACTTGCCAGTGGACATATTTTTTATCATTCCTCAAGGCAAAACTGCTCCAGCTCCTGCAAGGTAGATGGTTTGCTCTGGTGAGCAACAATCTTCCAGTCTGACCACAGATTCTCAGTTGGATTAAGGTTTGGGCATTGACTAGGCCACTCCAAAGCATTTACATGTTAGGCCTCTTTCACACTTCCGTCTTTCAGCTCCTGTCACAATCCGTCGTTTTTTTTTTTTTTTTTTTTTTTTTTTTTTTTTCCTTTGAGAATGCAGGATCCTGCATTTTCCCATAGACTTGTATTAGGCTACTTTCACATTAGCGTCCTTCGACGCACGTCGCAATGCGTCGTTATGTAGAAAAAACGCATCCTGCAAAGTTGCCTGCAGGATGCGTTTTTTCTCCATAGACTTTCATTAGCGACGCATTGCGACGGAGTGCCACACGTCGTGCGACGGTTGCGTCATGTTTTGGCGGACCGTCGGCACAAAAAAAGTTACATGTAACTTTTTTTGCGCGTCTTGTCCGCCATTTTCAACCGCGCATGCGCGGCGGAAACTCCGCCCCCTCCTCCCCGACATTACAATGGGGCAGCGGAAGCGTCTTAAGACTGCTTCTGCTGCCCACGTCAGGCATTACTTTCACAACACGTGTCGGCACGTTGGGCCGATGCATAGCGACGGCCCCGTGCCGAAGCTAGCGTGAAAGAAGTCTTAGCGACGGACTGTGACGGATGGCCATCCGTTTCATCCGTCGTGCACTGGATCCTGTGTAAAAAAAAAAATGGTCCGTCGGGCAGAGAAAACGTTCAGAGGAACGTTTTTTTCTTCACGTCGGAACATCGGTCAGCGACGCATCCTGCGCTACCCGTCACTGGCTACAATGGAAGCCTATGGACGCAGGATGCGTCGCTGCCTGTGAAAAGCAGGAATCCAGCGACGGGTCCCGCCTTTTCAAAGAGAGCATGCGTGGAAGAATTTCCCGTCAGGGAAATTCTCTCTCGCTCGCTGTCTTTCTCTTTTTACTATTGATGCTATCCTATGCAGCATCAATAGTAACAAGATTTAATGTGAAAAATAATAAAAAAAATAAAAAATCACAATATTCTCACCTACCGACGTCCCGCGCAGTGTCATCGATGCTCCCGGCAGCTAGCGTTCCTAGTAATACATTCTGAAATCTCGCGAGAAGTCACGGTCTCGCGAGACTGTGACTACTCACGAGATTTCGCAATGTATTACTAGGAACGCTAGCTGCCGGGAGCATCGGTGCGCAGGACGCCTGTAGGTGTGAGAACACTGCGATTTTTAATTTTTTTTTTAATTTTTTTTTTTTAACCTGGTTTGTGTTCTGTATGCTTTTTCGCAGCGGAAAACCGCTGCGAAGACGCATACACAACAGGTGCACATAGCCTCGATTGGTCCGTCAAAAAGACGGGCCCAGTGCACACATTTTCCACAATCTGCAAAGGATCCGTCATTTCAACGCCTTGACAGATCCTGTGCAGATTTGGAAGACGGAAGTGTGAAAGAAGCCTTACTGTTTACTACTTGAGTGTTGCTTTAGCAGTATGCCTTGGTCATTGTCAGAAGGTGAACCTCCATCCCAGGCTCAAATCAGTCACAGACTGAAAAGGGCTTTTCCGTTTTTTTTTTCACCATCTGTCTTACCCTCGAATTGGACCATTTTTCCTGTCCGTGCTGCCGAAAATCATCCCCACAACACGATGCTGCCACCACCATGTTTCACTGTGGGCATGGTGTTCTTGGCTTATGAGCCGTGCTGGGTTCACACCAGACATAATTTACCGTGATGGCCACAGTTCAATTTTGGTCTCATTTGACCACAGCACCTTCCGATTTGGGAAGTCTCCCACTTGTCCTTCTGCAATCTCAAAATGGTTACTTTTTTTGTATGTAACTAAAAGCTCTTTTCTGCACATTCTTCTATAAAGGCCACCTCTATGGAGGGTACTGCTTATTGTGGTCATATGGACAGATACTCCAGTCTCTGCATGGGAACGGACTTGTGCTTCTAATAACTTTGTCCTTAACTTGTTTGGATATCTCCTTGGTCTTAATGGTCGTGTTTGGTTAGTGGTGCCTCTTGCTTAATGGTGTTGCGGCCTCTGTGGCCTTTAAGGAAAGGGTGCGTACAGGTGCTTCTCACAAAATTAGAATATCATAAAAAAAGTTAATTTATTTGAGTTCTTCAATACAAAAGTGAAACTCATATTAAATTAATTTTTTAATGAAATTCTAATTTTGTGAGTCATTACAAAATTATAGTCATTATAAACAGTTATCTATTTCAAGTGTTTATTTCTGTTAATGTTGATGATTATGGCTTACAGCCAATGAAGACCCAAAAGTCATTATCTCAGTAAATAATAAGGAAGTAAGGCTTCCTATGCATTTAAAAAGGTCCCTTAGGCCGATTTCACACGTCCTAATATTTCCGGTACCGGTAAACACTGTATCGGAGATATGTGTGTCCGTGTGATACATCCATGTGGCAACCTTGTGCCGTATCAGGACCACACGGACGGCTGCCGGGAAGCAGCGCTACTGTAAGTTCTGTTCCCCTGCGTGTGGTGCTGAACCCGACTTTCCTGTGTTCTCCTCTGCTCGACCGGCGAGCAGGGGAGAATGAATGAAAAAAAGACGTGGGTTCCCCCCTATATTTTACACCCAACCCGACAAAACTCACAGGTTCAGGCTGCTATTCTCAGACTGATAAGGGGCCATGGATATGCCCCCCCAGCCTAAAAAAAGTAGCCCACAGCTGCCCAGAAAAGGCGTATCTATTAGATGCACCAATTCTGAGGCTTTGCCCGGTTCATCCCACTTGCCCTGTAGCGGTGGCAAGTGGGGTAATGAGGGGTTAATGTCACCTTCCTATTGTAAGGTGTCATTAAGCCAGCTTAGTAATGGAGAGGTGTTAATAAGACACCTATCCATTACTAATCCTATAGTTGTTAAAGGGTTGATAGAACACACACAGTAAGAAAAAAGTATTTTAATGAAATAAAACAATATACACATTTTTCCATATTTATTAGTCTGCTATTCCAAGAGAAGCCCTCGATCTCCTGGAAAAAATGTCAAAATAAAAAACCAACAATATCCCATACCTGTCCGGCGTACAGTCAGTCCTACGCAGTAATCCATATCTAGGGAAATTTACAGTTTACAACCGGGAGCACTGCTATTGCCACTGCTCCCGGCTGTAAACGACTGGGGAATGAATGAAACGCTGGGAGCGGCGCTTCAGTGACTAGCGGTGACGTCACTGAATCTACGCTCCCTGGTGGCCTGAACTCAAATGAACTCTTCAGCGTGGGAAAATGCCAGCTGATTTTGCCACGCTGAAGAGTTCATCACTGTGCTTGATTGGCCAGCAAACTCGCCTGATCCTAACCGCATGGAGAATCTATGGGGTATTGTCAAGAGGAAGATGAGAGAAACCAGACCCAACAATGCAGACGAGCTGAAGGCTGCTCTCAAAGCAACCTGGGATTCCATAACACCTCAGCAGTGCCATAGGCTGATCACCTCCATGCCACGCTGCATTGATGCAGTAATTGATGCATAAGGAACCCCGACCAAGTATTGAGTGCATTTACTGAATATACATTTAAGTAGGCAACATTTCAGATTTTAAAATCATTTTTCAAGCTGGTGTTATAAAGTATTCTAATTTATGAGATAATTAATTTTGGGTTTTCATTGGCTGTAAGCCATAATCAACAACATTAACCCCTTAATCCCATATGATGTACTATCCCGTCAAGGTGACTTGGGACTTAATTCCCAGTGACGGGATAGTACGTCATATGCGATCGGCCGCGCTCACGGGGGGAGCGCGGCCGATCGCGGCCAGGTGTCAGCTGACTATCGCAGCTGACATCCGGCACTATGTGCCAGGAGCGGTCACGGACTGCCCCCGGCACACTGCGATCAAACATGATCGCAGTGTACCGGCGGTACAGGGAAGCATCGCGCAAGGAGGGGGCTCCCTGCGTGCTTCCCTGAGACGATCGGTACAAGGCGATGTACTCACCTTGTACCTAGCGTCTCCTCCCTGCAGTCCCCGGATCCAAAATGGCCGCGGGGCTGCATCCGGGTATTGCAGGGAGTACTTCCGGGTCCACAGCAGGCGCTGGTAAGCCTGCAGCGCTGTCAGTCAGATCGCTGATCTGACAGAGTGCTGGGCAAACTGTCAGATCAGCGATCTGTGATATCCCCCCCCCTGGGACAAAGTAAAAAAAAAAATTCCACATGTGTTTAAAAAAAAAATATATATATTATTCCCATAAATACGTTTCTTTAAATAAAAAAACAAAAACAATAAAAGTACACATATTTAGTATTGCCGCGTCCGTAACGACCCAACCTATAAAACTGTCCCACTAGTTAACCCCTTCAGTGAACACCGTAAGGGAAAAAAAAAAAACGAGGCAAAAATCAACGCTTTATTATCATACCGCTGAACAAAAAGTGGAATAACACACGATCAAAAAGATGGATATAAATAACTATGGTACCGCTGAAAACGTCATCTTGTGTCGCAAAAAACAAGCCGCCATACAGCATCATAAGCAAAAAAAATAAAAAAATTATAGCCCTCAGAATAAAGCGATGCCAAAATAATTATTTTTTCCATAAAATAGCTTTTATCGTATAAAAGCGCCAAAACATAAAAAAATGATATAAATGAGATATCGCTGTAATCGTACTGACCCGACGAATAAAACTGCTTTATCAATTTTACCAAACGTGGAACGGTATAAACGCCTCCCCCAAAAGAAATTCACGAATAGCTGGTTTTTGGTCATTCTGCCTCCCAAAAATCGGAATAAAAAGCGATCAAAAAATGTCATGTGCCCGAAAATGTTACCAATAAAAACATCCTCGTCCCGCAAAAAACAAGACCTAACATGACTCTGTGGACCAAAATATGGAAAAATTATAGGTCTCAAAATGTGGAGACGCAAAAACTTTTTTGCTATAAAAAGCGTCTTTTAGTGTGTGACAGCTGCCAATCATAAAAATCCGATATAAAAAAACGCTATAAAAGTAAATCAAACCCCCCTTCATCACCCCCTTAGTTAGGGAGAAATAAAAAAAATGTATTTATTTCCATTTTCCCATTAGGGTTAGGGCTAGGGCTAAAGTTAGGGTTAGGGTTGGGGCTAAAGTTAGGGTTAGGGTTTGGATTACATTTACGGTTGGGATTAGGGTTAGGGGTGTGTCAGTTAGGGGTGTGGTTAGAGTTACCGTTGGGATTAGGGTTAGGGGTGTGTTTGGATTAGGGTTTCAGGTAGAATTGGGGAGTTTCCACTGTTCAGGCACATCAGGGGCTCTCCAAACGCGACATGGCGTCCGATCTCAATTCCAGCCAATTCTGCGTTGAAAAAGTAAAACAGTGCTCCTTCCCTTCCGAGCTCTCCCGTGCACCCAAACAGGGGTTTACCCCAACATATGGGGTATCCGCGTACTCGGGACAAATTGGACAACAACTTTTGGGGTCCAAGTTCTCTTGTTATCCTTGTGAAAATACAAAACTGGGGGCTAAAAAATCATTTTTGTGAAAAAAATAATAATTTTTATTTTCACGGCTCTGCGTTATAATCTGTAGTGACACTTGGGGGTTCAAAGTTCTCACAACACATCTAGATAAGTTCCTTGGGAGGTCTAGTTTCCAATATGGGGTCACTTGTGGGGGGTTTCTACTGTTTGGGTACATCAGGGGCTCTGAAAATGCAACGTGACGCCTGCAGACCAATCCATCTAAGTCTGCATTCCAAATGGCGCTCCTTCCCTTCCGAGCTCTGCCATGCGCCCAAACAGTGGTTCCCCCCCACATACGGGGTATCAGCGTACTCAGGATAAATTGGACAACAACTTTTGGGGTCCAATTTCTCCTGTTACCCTTGGGAAAATACAAAACTGGGGGCTAATAAATCATTTTTGTGGAAAAAAAAAAAAGAGTTTTTATTTTCACGGCTCCACATTATAAACTTCTGTGAAGCACTTGTTGGGTCAAAGTGCTCACCACACATCTAGATAAGTTCCTTAAGGGGTCTACTTTCCAAAATGGTGTCACTTGTGGGGGGTTTCAATGTTTAGGCACATCAGGGGCTCTCCAAACGCAACATGGCGTCCCATCTCAATTCTAGTCAATTTTGCATTGAAAAGTCAAATGGCGCTCCTTCCCTTCCGAGCTCTGCCATGCGCCCAAACAATGGTTTACACCCACATATAGGGTATCAGCGTACTCAGGACAAATTGCACAACAATTTTTGGCATCCAATTTCTTCTCTTACCCTTAAGAAAATAAAAAATTGGGGGCGAAAAGATCTTTTTTGTGAAAAAATATGATTTTTTTATTTTTACGGCTCTGCATTATAAACTTCTGTGAAGCACTTGGTGGGTCAAAGTGCTCACCACACATCTAGATAAGTTCCTTAGGGGGTCTACTTTCCAAAATGGTGTCACTTGTGGGGGGTTTCAATGTTTACGCACATCAGGGGCTCTCAAAACGCAACATGGCGTCCCATCTCGATTCCAGTCAATTTTGCATTGAAAAGTCAAATGGCGCTCCTTTCCTTCCGAGCTCTGCCATGCGCCCAAACAGTGGTTTACCCCCACATATGGGGTATCAGCGTACTCAGGACAAATTGTACAACAACTTTTGGGGTCCATTTTCTTCTGTTACCCTTGGTAAAATAAGACAAATTGGAGCTGAAATAAATTTTGTGTGAAAAAAAGTTAAATGTTCATTTTTATTTAAACATTCCAAAAATTCCTGTGAAAACCTGAAGGGTTAATAAACTTCTTGAATGTGGTTTTGAGCACCTTGAGGTGTGCAGTTTTTAGAATGGTGTCACACTTGGGTATTTTCTATCATATAGACCCCTCAAAATGACTTCAAATGAGATGTGGTCCCTAAAAAAAAAAAAAAAAAAAAAAAAATGGTGTTGTAAAAATGAGAAATTGCTGGTCAACTTTTAACCCTTATAACTCCATAACAAAAAAAAATTTTGGTTCCAAAATTGTGCTGATGTGAAGTAGACATGTGGGAAATGTTACTTATTAAAGGGAATCTGTCACCCCCGAAATGGCTGGTGAGGTAAGCATTCTGTAATGCTGTAGATAATCCCCTGATGTTACCTGAAAGAGGAGAAAAAGACGTTAGATTATACTCACCCAGGGGCGGTCCCGCTGCGGTCAGTTTGGATGGGTGTCTCCGGTCCGCTCCGGCGCCTCCCATCTTCATTCCATGATGTCCTCTTCGGGTCTTTATGCCGCGTCTCCGGCGCAGGCGTACTTTGTCTGCCCTGTTGAGGGCAGAGCAAAGTACTGCAGTGCGCAGGCGCCGGAAAGGTCAGAGAGGCCTCAACAGGGCAGACAAAGTACGCCTGCGCCGGAGCCGCGGCGTAAAGACCCGGCGTAAAGACCCGAAGAGGATGTCATGGAATGAAGATGGGAGGTGCCGGAGCGGACCAGAGACACCCATTTGACCAGACCGCACCGGGACCGCCCCTGGGTGAGTATAATCGAACGTCTTTTTCTCCTCTTTCAGGTAACATCGGGGGCTTATCTACAGCATTACAGAATGCTGTAGATAAGCCCCTGATGCCGGTGAGCTTACCTCACCAGCCATTTTGGGGGTGACAGGTTCCCTTTAAGTATTTTGCGTGACATATCTCTGTGATTTAAGGGCATAAAAATTCAAAGTTGGAAAATTGCGAATTTTTCAAAATTTTTGCCAAATTTCTATCTTTTCACAAATAAACGCAAGTTATATCAAATAAATTTTACCACTATCATGAAGTACAATATGTCTCGAGAAAACAGTGTAAGAATCGCCAAGATCCGTTGAAGCGTTCCAGAGTTATAACCTCATAAAGGGACAGTGGTCAGAATTGTAAAAATTGGCCCGGTCATTAACGTGCAAACCACCCTCGGGGCTTAAGGGGTTAACAGAAATAAACACATAAAAATAGATCTCTCTGTAATCACTATATAATAATAATAATTATGTCTTTTATTTATATAGCACCAACATATTCCGCAGCGCTTTTTAGTTTACCCACATTATCATCGCTGTGCCCAATGGGGCTCACAATCTAAATTCCCTATCAGTATGTCTTTGAAATGTGGGAGGAAACCGGAGTGCCCGGATTTGAACCCAGGATTCCAGCGCTGCAAGGCCGCAGTGCTAACCACTGAGCCACCGTGCTGCCCTATATAATGATTTTCACTTTTTGTATTGAAGAACTGAAATATATTAACTTTTTTGATTAATTAGTGAGCAGCACCTGTATATACTGACGGACCAAATGGTGGCTCCATGCAGATTCGACGTTACCCCCTCCCCCCTTACAAGGTCCAAACAGTGAAGATTCCAAAAAATCCAAGGCACCTAAAAGTGTATTGGGTCAAAACGTAGATTTTATCCCATCCTTAAAATTGCATAACCAGGGTACAAAAATTAGGTAGACAATGCAACGTTTCAGCCATAATAGGCTTTTATCATTCCAGAAATGCAAATGGTAAAAATTCAGCCTTGGATCTTTGGAATCTATACTGACAGACCATGTGACGCTTAGACTGCACGCAGATGGACTTCCTGTCACTAAGGATATGACTTATGAAGGTACAGTAATTGCTTGCAATTTCACCTTTCGTGGATCTTCAGCAACCTAATCGTTATCATTGGTTGTGTGCACACACCTCCACCAGAAGAGCACCATTAGACCATTCTTTTGCCATTTTACCCAGATAAGACCTTATTTGCGTTGTTTTTCCAGTCATCTTTTATTTTTAACTTTATACTATTTGACATATTACTAGATATTTACAAAAACTATTTTTAAAGTCCGTTTCTAATAGGATAATAACCTTTTGACTAGTTGATGGACGTTTGTTTCCCCAGGCTTGTGGTCCCACTCAGCATGTTATCATGCCCCTGTGGGTGTGGTAACATGATTTTCAAGAGCGCCTGCTCTTTGCAAATCTCACGCATGTGAACTACTTTCTCGCCTACAAGTGCTTGTGCCTCTGCAGTTGTGTGTACGCCTCCTGGCTTCAGAGGCGCACTGTGCGTATCCAGAAGCAATGGTAAAGCATGATATTCAGCTCCTCAATTGATGTCAGGCTTCTTCTCTGCTTTTGGACATTCGCAGTGCTTATTAACCTTTTCACGACATGTGCCATATACATACTGTGCATGTCGTGTCTCTCCCTTTTATGTGGGCTCCTGCGATAAGCCCACATCTTTCCAAGCACGTCAGCTGCTTTGAATAGATGGCATGTGCCGCTAACAGCCACAGGTGGAATCGCAATCTACCCGTGGTTGTTAACCTGTTAAATGCCACTGTCAATCTCTGACAGCAGCATTCAATGTGATCATGCCGGTAGCGTGTCACTATTCCCGCTCGTTGGCGTCCCGTGTCAAATGACTGCAGGTCGGTGATGGGTTGGCATAGCAACACAGGGTCTGCAGCAGACCCCTGTGGTTGTCATTGCTGGATTGCTATGAGCACCGCCCAGCCAGTGGTCGGCGCTCATAGCAATTGATCATTTCTGCTACACACAGGCGATCTGATCATCACCTGCAGAGGCGATTGGACAACTGCAGCTTCTAGTCTAGAAGCAAGTGAGAAGTGAAAAAAAAAAAATGTTTTTAAAAATATAAAAACAACAAAAAAGTTCAAATCACTCTCCTTTCGCCCCATTCAAAATGCACACTTGGTATTGCCGCATTCAGAATCGCCCGATCTATCAAGATATAAAAAGAATTAATCCAATCGGTAAAAGTCAAGCAAAAGAGTCAAAACACCAGAATTTAGTGTTTTTCGTCGCTGCAACATTGCATAAAAATGCGATAATGGGTGATCAAAAGATCATATCTGCACCAAAATGGTGTCAATAAAATCATCAGCTCGGCATGCAAAAAATAAGCCCTCACCCAACCCCAGATCATGAAAAATGGAGACATTACGGGTATCGGAAAATGACGTAATTTTTATTTTATATTTATTTAGCAAGCTTTGGTTTTTTTTTTCACCTCTTAAATTAAAAAGATCCTAGATATGTTTGGTGTCTATGAACTCGCAATGACCTGGAAAATCATAATGGCAGGTCAGTTTTAGCATTTGGTGAATATGGTAAAAAAACAAACAAAAAAAACAAACAAAAAAAACCAGTGTTGTGGGATTGCACTTTTTTTTGCAATTTCACCACTCTTGGATTTTTTTCCCGTATTCCAGTAAATGACATGGTAAAACCATTGGTGTTGTTCAAATTCACAACTTGTCCCGCAGAAAAACAAGCCCTCACATGGCCATGTTGATGGAAAAATAAGAAAGTTATGGCTCTGGGAAGAAGGGGAGCGAAAAACAGAAATGCAAAAATGGAAATGGGCTGCGGCGTGAAGGGGTTATGCAACAAAAACAGCATTAATTTGCATTAAAACTATTGACTGTAAGGCTATGTGCCCAGGTTGTGTATTTGCTTGCAGAAATTTCTGCATCTCTTGGCAGCAAAAACACTGCAGAAAAATATGCATGCATTTTTTCCTGTGCATTCAAT
Organism: Ranitomeya variabilis; assembly: GCF_051348905.1. Classification (NCBI taxonomy): domain Eukaryota; kingdom Metazoa; phylum Chordata; class Amphibia; order Anura; family Dendrobatidae; genus Ranitomeya; species Ranitomeya variabilis. The sequence goes on along the minus strand of NC_135235.1, from coordinate 386,025,859 downwards.
GGGTCAAAAACGCAGGCAGAAACGCAAAGAGAATTGATGTGCTGCAGAAAAAAATGCACTGCAAATACGGCCAGAAATTTACTGATCATGTGCACAGCACTTCAGGATTGTCATTGAATTACCTTGCATAAGGATTCCATTGCATTTTTGGATCATTTAAGTGCGGGGAAAAAATGCAGTGAAAACGTATCAAATACGCAAGGTGCGCACATAGCCAGTAGTTTCCGGGTACAAATTTATTAACCCTTTTATAACTGATGAATTACCATATTCATCAATGATCACTGTAAGAATGAGCTGTTCTTGGGTGACAGTGTCTCTCTTTTTCTGTAACCTCATATAATGGAAAGGTCTACTGAGACCTTGGCAACTCATTTTTAAGCAACGAACAACAATCATTACTAATGTGCACAAGGATTCAGTGCCTGTCCATTCAGGGTATGTTCCTGTGTACAGGAAGTTTCCATAGAGAAATCTGCTGCAGCAAAGCCTGTGATAACGCTGATTCCCCGCTGGTCTCAGAGTACTTCACCAGCTTACCCAGCCTATCTTAACTGGAGGCCATGGGAGCGCTGTCTGAGGAGCTGATTTTAGTGCTTTTTTTGTTTTACAGTTTGGTCCTACTTTTTTCTGAATTTGTGGATTTTCCTGGAGATCTACAACAATTGGGTTTTGTTGCTGAGTTTGACTTTCTCAGTGGGAAAGATCTGTGACATAAGTCAACTTGCTAAGTGTTTAACTCCTTCCCAACATTACGATTTTCCATTTTTGATCTTTTTTTTCCTTCCTTTTTCCAAGAACCAAAACTTAATTTTTCTATCTTTTGCATCCTGAGCCAGTGTTTTCATTCTTGATAGTATTTTGGGATAGATGTGATGTTTTGTTCATCTCTTACTACACTTTTTTTTCAGGTGTCGTTGCAGTCTGGAAAAAAAAGTAGTTCTGGCGTGGTTTTTTTTTTTTTTGTCATTTAAGAGTTTACTGATTGGGTTAACTACCGTAACTTTATATTTTGATAGATTGGATATTTACATATATGCAGTTACCACGTATGTGTAATTTGATGTATTTTAATAGTGGGAAAGGGAGTGATTCAAACTTTGATATATTGAACTCTGATGATATACCGTGTATTGGCTACTCCTGGGGTAGGTAATAATGGACTTCAATTTTCTTTTTTTTTTTTTGTACACAATCTGTCTGACTCTGGTTTCGAGGGGTCCAAACTCTTTAGAGATGGTTTTGTACACTTTTCCAGCCTGATGAGCATCAATCACTCGTCTAAGGTCTTTAGAAAACTCTTGTGTTTGTGCCATGGTACACTAACACAACCACGTTTTGTCAAGATGAGACTTGTAGATCTCTGTTCTTTAAATGGACTCTGTCAGCACAGAATGACTGCTTAAAGGGCCACTGTCACCCCCCTCCAGCCGTTATAAACTAAAAGAGCCACCTTGTGCAGCAGTAATGCTGCATTCTAACAAGGTGGCTCTTTTAGTTTTAGGTTCAAGTATACCCCAAAAAACGCGATTTGATACTTAGCCATAATTGGTGTCTCTAGGCTGGTCCTCCCTCCCCAGCTCGAAACGCTCCTCTGCCGTCACTCACATCTTCTTGGTCTTTCTGCGCCGCCCCCTCAGCGCTGTTTACGTTTTCAAACCGGCGCCTGCGCTGTGTAGTACTGTTCTGCGCAGATGCAGTAAGCTCTGGCCGTCTGCCGTCCAAGCCAGGCTTTCACACTGCGCCTGCGTGGGCAGTGCGGCCCCCACCTTTGGAATCCCCGCCCCGCACTGTGTTATGCATTATGCACAGTGCGGGGCTGGTATTCCTGGGCATGCGCACAGCGTGTTGCATCCTGTCAGCCCGGTCCCCCGCCTTACTGCGTCTGGATACAATATACCGATCGTGCCTCCTCCTCCTCTAGCAATCGCCGGGCAAGAAGCAACTTTGGAAACTTGCCTGCTAGGTGGGTAAAGATCACCCCCAATTTATTATCACATCAAGACCCATAAATAACACGCCTAGACACAACACACACCACCTAGCAGGCAAGTTTCCAAAGTTGCTTCTTGCCCGGCGATTGCTAGGAGGAGGAGGCACGATCAGCTGTATACTGTATCCAGACGCAGTAAGGCGGGGGACCGGGCTGACAGGATGCAACACGCTGTGCGCATGCCCAGGAATACCAGCCCTGCACTGTGCATAATGCATAACAGTGCGGGGCGTGGGATTCCAAAGGTGGGGGCCGCACTGCCCACGCAGGCGCAGTGTGAAAGCCTGGCTTGGACGGCAGACGGCCAGAGCTTACTGCGTCTGCGCAGAACAGTGCTACACAGCGCAGGCGCCGGTTTGAAAACGTAAACAGCGCTGAGGGGGCGGCGCAGAAAGACCAAGAAGATGTGAGTGACGGCAGAGGAGCGTTTCGAGCTGGGGAGGGAGGACCAGCCTACGTGGCTAGAGACACCAATTATGGCTAAGTATCAAATCGCGTTTTTTGGGGGTATACTTGAACCTAAAACTAAAAGAGCCACCTTGTTAGAATGCAGCATTACTGCTGCACAAGGTGGCTCTTTTAGTTTATAACGGCTGGAGGGGGTGACAGTGGCCCTTTAAGATCAGTCCTGCTGCTTGGTGCTTCCCGGCGGGACCAAATATTTACATACACCTTCCCACCTGCTTGTACTCCCTCTATCTCCTCCCTGATCTTCTTTGACTGACAGCTCTGGCTTCATAGGGCCAGAGAAGGATGGAGATAAATGGGAAACAAGCAGGTGGGAAGGTGTATACAAATGATTGGCCCCGCCATGGTGTATTGACCGCCTGTACTTGGTTTCAACAGTCTTTCTGTGTTGACAGTCCCCTAAAATAAAACAGGTCTCCCACTCACACTTGACGGTCTCCTTAATTAAAACAAATGACAAAGTATTTAAGGTTTGATTCATTGGTTTGATTTGGCTCTAATTGAAGGACTTGTATGAATACCTGATGTAGTTTTATGTCAAATAGGTGCAGAATTATGGATAATTCTGAAGGGTTCACAAACTTTCAAGCACTACTATGTGCCTCTGCCATTGTTGAGGATTATAGTGTGCATCTCACTGTTGTGTTGCTGGCTTTTCAGTCACTCTTCTCTCTAACCTCTGCTCCTGCATCAGACATTATGGGCCGAGTACATTGCATTCATTCTCTCCCACTTTTATGACTTCCTATGGGATAACAAAGCACTTGCTTATGTAAAAGCATTTGTGGAACTTGTGCCAGTAATTGTTATTGGTGGCTCTTATGAGAAGTGTCTGGACATGTTGGAATGGTAGATTGTAGGCTGTAGTGCGCTGGTAAAACTAGGCAGAGAACAGGTGTGCCCCACCCAGCGTTATGGCATATTTCTGCCACTTCAGTAACCACAGATTTAGATTTTAACCAATTTCTCTCGCAGAACAGATATCAGTGCTCTCCTGGCAATGACTCTGGGTGTTGCACTCCTTGATTACACTCTAACATTGGTAGAGGACTTGTTAGTTCTCTGGACCATGAAAAATCAATCTGAATCCTCTTTTCCCATAATTCTGCATTTTGACGCTCCTAGCAGGTTATGAATACATTGACAAATGGGTGTTACCAGTTGAGGTTGTGTCCCTGTTTATTCAGACTTTATCCAATCAGAGCGGCCAGATATTATAGTTACGCCCATTTGACAAGAAAAAAGTAACTCCTCTCTCTGAGGAATAAAAAAAAATGCTTTTATATGCAAATATGCTTTAGAATTTTGTTTATAAGGAATACAATTATTTAATGCAATAGACCTGTCCTAACTAGTCCCCTGTACTGCACTGTAGCCTGTAATAATGATAAACATACATAACATGCTAGTCAAGCTGCATACTTGTTCTCTGTTGGGTTGTGTGAACATGTTTAGTTTTTGCAATATATTTTTCTGCACCTAAAACAAGTGTTGGCAGGAAAAGCACTGCATAAAGTATGCCCGATTTTGGTGCACTTTTACTTGCATTTTTCCTTATTCATGTGAATAGGTGAAAAATACTGCAGAGACTCAAAGAATTGATACGCTGTAGATTTGTAAAAACACATTGGTTCAATTCTTCAAGGAAAAACTAAGGCGAGCATGCATAACATTTCAGAAATCTTATACCCTTGAAAACCATGCAGCAAAAACGCAGTGTGTGAACAAGCCATTTGGGTATGTTCACATGTCGCGCTTTTGCAGCATTTTTTTTCTGCACCAAAAACTAGAATAGTGGCAGGAACCATTCTGTGTACAAACAATACACATCTTATTTATGTGCGTTTTTAATTGTGTTTTTCATTAATTAATCTGAATGTGTGAAAAGTGATTCTAAGACTGTGTGAAAACATCGACATGCTAAGCCTTGGCAAAAAAACAAACAAAAAACACCGGAGTGCTAAACATATACTGTACACTCGAGGTGAAAATCCCACTGCGTATGCATGAGATTTCAGAAGTCTCCTTGATTGTTCTTGTAGTGTAAAACGCTGTGTATTGTAAAAACAAATTGGGGAGAACCCTGAAAAAGTAACTTTAACCCCTTCACCCCGAAGCCTGTTTTCACCTAAGTGACAGGGCCAATTTTTACAATTCTGACCACTGTCACTTTATGAGGTCATAACTCTGAAACGCTTCAACGGATCCTGGTGATTCTGACATTGTTTTCTCGTGACATATTGTACTTTATGATAGTGGTAAAACTTCTTCGATATGACTTGCATTTATTTGTGAAAAAAACTGAAATTTGTCGAAAATTATGAAAATTTAGCAATTTTCAAATTTTTCGTTTTTATGCCCTTAAATTAGAGAGTTATATCACATAATATAGTTAATAAACAACATTTCCCACATGTCTGCTTTACATCAGCACAATTTTGGAAACATAATTTTTTTTTTGTTAGGGAGTTATAAGGGTTAAAAGTTGACCAGCGATTTCTCATTTTTGCAACAAAATTTGCAAAACCATTTTTTTTTACGGACAACCTCACACTTGAAGTGACTGACGGGTCTATATGACAGAAAATACCCAAAAGTGACACCATTCTAAAAACTGCACCCCTCAAGGTACTCAAAACCACATTCAAAAATTTTATTAACCCTTCAGTTGCTTCACAGGAATGTTTAAAAGAAAGTGAACATTTAACTTTTTTTTTTCACAACATTTTTACTTCAGATCCAATTTGTTTTATCTTACCAAGGGTAACAGGAGAAATTGGACCACAAAAGTCGTTGTACAATTTGTCCTGAGTACGCTGATACCCCACATGTTGGGGTAAACCAATGTTTGGGCACATGGCAGAGCTCGGAATGGAAGGAGCGCCATTTGACTTTTCAATGCAAGATTTGCTGGAATTGAGATCGGAACCCATGTCGCGATTGGAGAGCCCCTGACGTGCCTAAACAGTGGAAACCCCCCACAAGTGACACCATTTTGGAAAGTAGACCCCCCCAAGGAACTTATCTAGATGTGTGGTGAGCACTTTGAACCCCCAATTGTTTCACTAAAGTTTAGAATGTAGCGCCGTGAAAATTAAAAAATCATTTTTTCTTTCCACAAAATGATGTATTAGCCCGCAATTTTTTTTCCCAAGGGTAACAGGAGAAATTGGACAACAAAAGTTATTGTCCAATTTGTCCTGAGTACGCTGATACCCCATACATGGGGGGGAACCACTGTTTGGGCGCACGGCAGAGCTCGGAAGGGAAGGAGCGCCGTTTGAAACGCAGACTTAGATGGATTGGTCTGCAGGCATCATGTTGCATTTGCAGAGTCCCTGATGTACCTAAACAGTAGAAACCCCCCACAAGTGACCCCATATTGGAAACTAGACCCCCAAGGAACTTATCTAGATGTGTTGTGAGAACTTTGAACCAACAAGTGTTTCACTACAGTTTATAACGCAGAGCCGTGAAAATAAAAAATATTTTTTTTTCCACGAAAATGATATTTTAGCCCCCACATTTTTTTTCCCAAGGGTAACAGGAGAAATTGGACCACAAAAGTTGTTGTCCAATTTGTGCTGAGTACGCTGATACCCCGTATATGGGGGGGAACCACTGTTTGGGCGCACGGCAGAGCTCGGAAGGGAAGGAGCACTGTTTTACTTGTTCAAAGCAGAATTGGCTGGAATTGAGATCGGACGCCATGTCGCGTTTGGGGAGCCCCTGATGTGCCTAAACAGTGGAAACCCCCCAATTCTAACTGAAACCCCAACCTCAGCCCTAACCCTAGCCCTAACCCTAGCCCTAACCCTAGCCCTAACCCTAGCCCTAACCCTAGCCCTAACCCTAGCCCTAACCCTAGCCCTAACCCTAGCCCTAACCCTAGCCCTAACCCTAGCCCTAACCCTAGCCCTAACCCTAGCCCTAACCCTAGCCCTAACCCTAGCCCTAACCCTAGCCCTAACCCCAACCCTAACCCTAGCCCTAACCCTAGTCCTAACCCTAACCCTAATGTGAAAATGGAAATAAATACATTTTTTAAAATTTTATTATTTTTCCCTAACTAAGGGGGTGATGAAGGGGGGTTTGATTTACATTTATAGCGTTTTTTGGCGGATTTTTATGATTGGCAGCCGTCACACACTAAAAGATGCTTTTTATTGGAAAAAATAGTTTTTGCATCACCACATTTTGAGAGCTATAATTTATCCATATTTTTGCCCACAGAGTCATGTGAGATCTTGTTTTTTTGCGGGACGAGTTGACGTTTTTATTGGTACCATTTTCGGGCACATGACATTTTTTGATCGCTTTTTATTCCGATTTTTGGGAGGCGGAATGAACAAAAACCAGCAATTCCTGAAATTCTTTTAGGGGGGCGTTTATAGTGTTCCACGTGTGGTAAAATTGATAAAGCAGCTTTATTCTTCAGGTCAGTACGATTACAGCGATACCTCGTTTATATAATTTTTTTATGTTTTGGCGCTTTTACACAATAAAAACTATTTTATATAAAAAAAAATAATTGTTTTTGCATCGCTTTGTTCTGAGAGCTATAACTTTTTTATTTTTCTGCTGATGATGCTGTATGGCGGCTTTTTTTTTGCGGGACAAGATGACGTTTTCAGCGGTACCATGGTTATTTATATCCGTCTTTTTGATCGCGCGTTATTCCACTTTTTGTTCGCCTGTATGATAATAAAGCGTTGGTTTTTTTTTTGTTTTTTTTTGCGGTGTTCACTGAGGGGGTTAACTAGTGGGATAGTTTTATAGAGCGGGTCGTTACGGACGCGGTGATACCAAATATGTGTACTTTAATTGTTTTTTTTAATTTACATAAATAAATGGATTTACTGGGAAATGTTTTTTTTTTCCTTTATTTGGGATTTATTTATTTTTTTTACTTTCTACTATTGTCCCAGGGTGGGACATCACTGTAGTAGATCAGATCGTTGATCTGACAGTGTGCATAGCACTCTGTCAGATCAACGATCTGACAGGCAAGTTTAGGTGACTTTCCGGCGCCTGCTCTCAGCAGCTCTCAGCAGGCGCCGGCTAGCCAGGTCATTTCATGACCCGGAAGGAGTCCCGCGGCCATCTTGGATCCGGGGACTCCTTCCGGATCACCGGAGCAACGCGATCTCATCGCGTTGCTCCGGTGGGAGAGCGCAGGGAGCCCCCGTCCCTGCGCGCTCCCCCTCTATGCCGCTGTCACTACTGACAGCGGCATCAGAGGGGTTAAATGCCTGCGGGGGCATTGCTGCGGGGTGTCAGCTGTCATATACAGCTGACACCCGCACCCGATCACCGCGGCGCTCAGCGCGAGACCGCGGTGATCGGTGCGCCGTACTAGTACTGCGGCTGGCACAAATGCAGTGCCGGCAGCGCAGTACTAGTACGGCGCATGTTGCGAAGGGGTTAATAATTAATAAAAAACTACCTAGGGTATATAAAATTATGGCCCTAATCTGCCTGAATTTCGTAAATTATTAATATTAAAGTTCTCGCTGTTATCTTTCTGTGTGCATTAGGTATCACCCCGGGGTGATAACTCTTATCTGGCAGAATAGGACATAGAATTTAGCACAGTAGTCACAACATATTTCTCCGCATCTGCGGCATCATCAGGGGATGGGATATAGGCTAAATGGAACCTGTCACCTGTGGATATAGTGGTAATCTGCAGGTAAATAGCCTTTAACCCCTTTCGGACATCGGGCATAAATGTACACCGTTGTCGGACTCCCTCCCTTTGATGTGGGCTCCGGCGCTGAGCCCACATCTTTTCCGGCGTATGTCAGCTGATTTGAAAAGCTGACATGTGCCTCTAACAGCAGCGGGTAGAATCTCGATCCACCCGCAGCTGTGAAATGCCATTGTCAAACTCTGACAGTGGCATATAATGCGCGCTTCCGGCAAGCGTGCTAGAAATCCCACCCATTGGTGACCCCGTCATGTGATCGCGGGTCACCGATGGGTTGGCATGACAACCAGAAGTCTCCAGCAGACCTCTATGGTTGTCATTGCCGGATTGCTATGTGCACCACTTGGTGGTTGGCACTCATAGTAAGTGAACAATTCTGCTACATACAAGCGACCTGATCATCGCCTCTATGTAGCAGAGCCGTTCGGGTTATGGCAGCTTCTAGTCTCCCATGGAGACTATTGAAGCATGCTAATAGTAGAAAAAATGTTTTTAAAATATAAAAAATATAAAAGTTCAAATAACCCCCCTTTTCGCCCCATTCAAAATAAAACAATCAAAAAAATCAAGCGTACACATATTTTGTATTGCCGCGTTCAGATTCACTCAATCTATCAATATAAAAAAGGATTAACCTGATCGCTAATTGGCGTAATGAGGAAAAAAGTCAAAACGCTAGAATTCCATTTTTTGGTCACCGCTACATTGCAGTAACGGGCGATTTAAAAGATAATATCTGCACCAAAATGGTATCAATAAAAACATCAGCTCGGCGCGCAAAAAATAAGCCCTTACCCAATCCGAGATCACGAAAAATGGAGATGCTATGGGTATCGGAAAATGGCACTTTTTTTTTTAAAACAAATTTTAGATTTTTTTTCACCACTTAAAAAAGAACCTAGACATGTTTGGTGTCTATTAACTCATAATTTAGAGGGAAAGGTGTGCACTCTGTTAGAGTGGAGCTGGTGCAGGCTGAACCTGGAATAGATCCAGTAGACTCATAGATTCGGACAAACAGCCGCACTCAGAAAATGTATTCAGATTGCATCAAAAGTGTGAAGAATTTATTGAATAACACCACAGTGGTCAATGGGGTTCTGAGGTAACGTTTCGACCCTTAGGGTCTTTATCAAACCTCACTTAATAAGTAGAGAATGATAGGGGAGAGAGGAAGATGCTTGTCCAGCGAACGGAGGCAAAGGCTCCACAGAGATAGCTGGAAGGTGCGGGGTTCCGGTACGGCATGGACAGGGAGCAGGGTCCCTAGAGGCACTGTGGGTCCAGCAGGAGGAAAAAATCACACCACCGCCTTTTTTCCTCCTGCTGGACCCACAGTGCCTCTAGGGACCCTGCTCCCTGTCCGTGCCGTACCGGACCCCCGCACCTTCCAGCTATCTCTGTGGAGCCTTTGCATCCGTTCGTTGAACAAGCGTCTTCCTCTCTCCCCTATCATTCTCTACTTAAGTGAGGTTTGATAAAGACCCTAAGGGTCGAAACGTTACCTCAGAACCCCATTGACCACTGTGGTGTTGTTCAATAAATTCTTCACACTTTTGATGCAATCTGAATACATTTTCTGAGTGCGGCTGTTTGTCCGAATCTATGAACTCATAATGAACTGGAGAATCATAATGGGAGGTCAGTTTTCGCATTTAGTGAATATGGTAAAAAGATAAATTAAAAAAAAAAATAAAACTGTGGGATTGCACTTTATTGCAATTTCACTAAACTTGGAATTTTTTTCCCATTTTCCGGTACACAATATGTTAAAACCAATGGTGTCTTTCAAAATTACAACTCAACCCGCAAATAATAAGCCCTCACATGGCCATTTTGACCAAAAAATAAAAAAGTTAAGGCTCTGGGAAGAAGGGGAGCAAAATATGAAAATGCAAAACCAAAAATACCTCTGGTCTTTAAGGGGTTAAGTGTTGCCAGTTCTTGCTCTTATTTTATTCCTGCTGCTCCCATGATTTTTTTTGTTTAACTCTGCCATACATTTCCAGAGATATGGACCTATTTATTTTGTTCTAATTTTTGTGATCTTTACAAGTGGGTGGTGTTCATAAAATAATGATGCAGAGTAGCTAGGAACACCCCCGCCTTCCCCAACACCCCGCTTCCCATTAATTTGTGGGCTGTTCCTCTTGGAGCTATTAGGGTATGTTTCCACGGTCAGTGAACGCCGCATACAGCCGCAGCGGCCAGATGTTACAGCATAGTGGATGGGATTTTATGAAATCCCATCTCCACTATGGGTGCACCCACAACTTCCCTGCATATACGCACATGCGGCGTGTCTTTATAGACTGCAGCATGTCAATTTATCTTGTGGAGACGCTCAGTCTCTGCAAGATAAATATCACAGTCCAATGTATAGGATGCGGTGATTCTGCACGGTTCAATGAACACACGCGGAATCACCGCGCGTACAAAAGCCGGCAGCTTTCAATACTGACCGTGGAAACATTCCCTTAGTTACTGCTCACTACACAGTCAGTCATGAGAACTCAATGGTTGAAGCTATGCAAGTGCATAGACACCCACTACACTGCACTTCCAGCCTGATTTGGATGTGGCTTCTGTATTAAATTTCTCGTGACTTTCCCATTGGCTCTCTGTACAAATGTACTAATATTATTTGGCACCAAGTGCTTATACAGCCATACCACTACTTCCATATATAAAAAGGTGCTGACAGGTTCCCTGTAAAACTATCTGATTTAATACAATGGCTCTTATATTAGACTTATTGTATTTTGGTAGGATCAATGTTACTAATCGTCTACATGGGCATACAGGTCATAGCAACCTAAATAAAATGATACTTTGATGTCTGTGATCTGATGTCTTATTTCTGAGAAACGTATGTTTTTCTTATATATAAATCAGCTCTTAAGATCTATGGGCCAGGCACTGATCTGCATAAGGCTCTGCCTCCAGAGATTGTTTTACAAGAAGGGGTAGTTACCAGTGATGGCTGCTCTCCTGATCTCCCTGCAGAGCTGAGTGTGATTATAACTGACACATCTGCAGGTTCCTCTCAGCTTCCATCTCACAGGCGGACAAGGTTGTAATATTGTTACACTACAGCAGAGCTGAGAGCGCTGCAAAAACTGTGTTTGTTGGGCTACTTTCACACTTGCGTTTTCTGGTTTCTGTCATTGTGCAGTGAAATGACGTATCAACGGACGTCATGAAATTAGTGAAAAACGTGTGCGACGGATCCAGTGAAATGACGGATGCGCCGTTTGTGTTGTTTCTATTTGTCAATGGCAAAATTTGTGGAATTCAAGTGTGAGAGAGAGATTTGTTCAGAAAATTTTTTTTTTTGTCAAAATGGCGCCTGCCGCACCTGCGCAATAGCATAATTCGGAACTCGAAAGATGCTACTGTGCTTGTGCCATTTTGCTAGAGAGGAAAAAAATTTGTCTCCACCAAGATGGCGCCAGTGGTACCTGTGCTGGCGCCATTTCGGTGGAGACAATTTTTTTTTCTCCTCTAGCAAAATTGTGCCAGTTGCTCCTGCGCAGTTGCATCTACCAGATCACCCTCTCACTGGCCGCCCCGGAGCACGAGAATCTTAACTGAAAATAAAGATTAAACAACAACCACAAGACGGATTTCATCAACCAAGGTATTATTTAATCAGTGTAACGGCACCAACCTGACACTGTAGAATATTAAGCACAATCCTGCTTGCAGGCTCCCTTTAAAAGGGTTAATCCTACGGACAATTCCCTTTAAATGGAATCTGTCTGCAGGTTTTTGCTATCCTATCTGAGAACAGCGTGATGTAGGGGCAGAGATGCAGATTCCAGCTCTTTATCGCTTTCTGTGATGCTTGCTGTCATTTTTATAAAATCACTGTTTTATCTGAGCAGATATTGCAGTCCTTTAATGCTGACCTCTGCTGGTTGGCTCTGGGGTTGACGTTGGCTCTGGGGTTGGCGTTGGCTCTGGGGTTGGCGTTGGCTCTGGGGTTGGCTTTGGCTCTGGGGTTGGCTTTGGCTCTGGGGTTGGCGTTGGCTCTGGGGTTGGAGTTACCAGTCCTGTATTAACAATCTCCTGTTGATAAAACAGTGATTTATCAAAACTACACTAAGCAGCCCAGTAGGTGATAAATCTTGGAGTCGGGGTCTCTGTCTCTACATCATGCTGGTCTCAGATTAGATAGCACAAACCTTGTTATGGTATGTGCCCACGCTGCGGATTCCATTGCGGAATTTTCCGCAGCGGATTTGATAAATCCACAGTGCAAAACCGCTGCGGTTTTTACTGCGGATTTATCGCGGTTTCTATTGCGGTTTCTGCTGCGGGTTTATACCTGCAGTTTTCTAATGGAGCAGGTGTAAACCCGCAGCGGAATACTCACAAAGAATTGACATGCTGCGGAATATAAACCGCTGCGTTTCATTTCCCATAGGTTTACATTGTACTGTAAACTCATGGGAAACCGCTGCGGACCCGCAGCAAAATCTGCAGCGTGTGCACATACCCTTAAGCCATGTTCACACTTTGCGGGTTTTACCGCGGATCCGCGGCGATTTTGATGCTGCGGTTCCGCAGCAGTTTCCATAGCGTTTACACTTACATGTAAACCCTATGGAAACCGCAAACCGCTGTGCACATGCTGCGGGAAAAAACACGCAGAAATGCAGCGGTTTACAACACGCAGCATGTCACTTCTTTGTGCAGAATCGCAGCGATTCTGCACACTTAGAAATGCATTGATCCGCTTACTTCCCGCATGGGGCTGTGCCCATGATGCGGGAAGTAAGCGGATAATGTGCGGTTGCTACCCGGGGTGGAGGAGAGGAGACTCCTCCAGGCCCTGGTAACCATATTAGTGTAAAAAAAAAAAGAATTAAAATAAAAAATAATGCTATACTCACCTCTCAGCGCTGCACGCGGCCGTCCGGTCTCAGGTTTGCTGTGCGAGCAGGACCTGCGGTGACGTCGCGGTCACATGACCGTGATGACGCCGCTGTCACATGACCGTGACGTCACGAAGGTCCTTCTCGCACAGCATCTTTGGAAACGGACCCCCGCGTGCAGCGCCGAGGAGATCGGGATGTCAGAGGGGGTGAGTATAACAATTTTTTTATTTAGTTTTAACATTACTATTGATGCTGCATATGCAGCATCAATAGTAAAGCCAAAGCCCGCGGCGGAAACCGCAAGACAAAACGTGATAAATCTGCAGGGATAACCGCAACGGTTTTGCCCTGCAGATTTATCAAATCCGCTGCGGGAGAACCTGCAGGGACCCGAACCTACGTGTGCACATAGCCTTAGAGTCCCTTTAAGGTATTTATATCTTTTGAAAAACACACGACCTGGTTATCTGTTTGTGCTCCTATTATTTTACTGTCAGTGTCCTTATTTACATACCCAGTGTTTTGGAAACTGAAGTCTTTCTTAGGACACATACTTGTGATCACAATTTTTTCCCTATACACTGTGTTCCAAATTATTATGCAAATAATATTTCCTCATATTTTCTCTAAATTACCTATCTGAATTGCAGTCATTGTTATTTTCCAGTCATCTACTATTCTAGTATAATTGCAATGTTTTGGAACAAACTGCCTATGAAAACAGTATATTTAAAAAAAAAAAAAATAAACACTCAAAATGCATGTTCCAAATTATTATGCACAGCAGAGTTTTCAACCTTTTTTTTTTTTGAACAAAAAAATGGTCAATTGTGAAGATATAAGCATTATCAGCTTATTACAAAATGAAATCAAACAGTTTTCAAGTGAAAACTTTATTCTAGGTGATGTTACATTTGCACGTAGGACCCCTTGTTCGAAAGAAGCTTCTGAACTCTCTCGTCCATTGAATTTGTCAGTTTTTGGATGGTTTCTGCTTCAATTGTTTTGCATGTGGACAGAATACCCTCCCAGAGCTGTTGCTTAGATGTGAACTGCCTCCCGCCATCAGACACTTCTTTTGATGATTCCCCAGAGGTTCTCAATGGGGTTGAGGTCAGGGGAAGATGGTGGCCACACCATAAGTTTGTCCTCTTTTATGCCCATAGCAGCCAGAGATGCAGATGTGTTTTTTGCAGCATGAGACGGTGCATTATCATGCATGAAAATGATCTTGCTGCGGAAAGCACGGTTCTTCCTCTTGAACCATGGCAGGAAGTGTTGTTTTAGAAACTCCACATAGATTATGGAGTTAATCTTTACCCCTTCAGGGATCATAAAGGGGCCGACAATCTCTCTCCCCATGATTCCAGCCCAAAACATTACTCCACCTCCTCCTTGTTGGCGCCTTAGCTGTGTTTTCATGGGGTGTCCATCAACCAGCCATCCTCCACTCCATCCATCTGGACCATTGAGCGTTGCACGGCACTCATCGGTGAACAAAAGTTTGGAACAGTTTGGAAGTCAGTCTTCATGTATCGTTTGGCCCACTGGAGCCATTTCTGCTTGTGTGCAGTGGATAGAGGTGGTCGACAGGATGGCTTACGCACAGCTGCAAACCTCTGAAGGACCCTGCATCTTGTTGTTCTGGGGACGTTGGAGGCACCAGCAGGTTCCAAAACTTGTCTGCTGCTATGACAAGGCATTTTTGTAGCTGCTATTTTAACCACTTAGTGACGGAGCCAATTTTTTAAAATCTGACCAGTGTCACTTTATGTGGTAATAGCACTGGAACGCTTCACCAAATCCCAGTGATTTTGAGAATGTTTTTTCATGACACATTATACTTTATGATAATGGTACATTTATGTCGATATGTTTTGTGTTTATTTATAAAAAATATCAGAAATGTGAGAAAATGTAAAAACAAATTAGCAATTTTCAAACTTTGAATGAGTATCCCTTTAATCCAGATAGTCATACCACAGCAAAACATTAATAAATAACATTTCCCTCATGTCTGCTTTACATCAGCATCATTTGTAAAATGTTCTTTTATTTTGTTAGCATTTTAGGAGGTTTAAAAATGTAGCAATAATTTTTCACTTTTTTCAAGGAAACTTACAAAATCTATTATTTTAGGGACTTATCCGTGTTTGAAGTGACTTTAGGGGTCCTATATATTGTAAAACCCCCAAAAGTGATACCATTTTAAAAACAGCACCCCCTGACATATTGAAAACTGCTGTCAGGTAGTTTATGAACCCTTCAGGTGCTTTTCAGGAATTAATGCAAAGTGGCATGACAGAAATGAAAATGTGTGTTTTTACCACCTAAATGCCTATAACTTCTGAACAGATTACTACAGCCGGCAGACTCTAAGGCCACTATTTGGTCATGAATTGCCATGGCAAACATTAGGACCACAAAATTATGATCTCATGGTGCCAATTGGGATAAAGAGGAAGACCCCACACTCTGTTAACCATTTATAATGATGCAGTCACTATTGACAGCAGCATCTAAGGGGTTAAACAGATTTGGATGGTGCAAACACTGATCGTGGCTGATACAGCAAGTTGTCAGCTATAGTGTACAGCCAACAGCTGCTGGATTGTCACCTGTATGGGGAGGCTATTCTGTTTTATCTCACGTCAGTTAAAAGACGTATTGGCTGTCATTAAGGGGTTAACCTTACGCAGTTGCCTGTTGAGTCCTCAATTTTTCCTTATCAGCACGCACACGTGTGTGCTGAGAATCAGCTACATACTTCTTGATTGTGCGATGATCACGAAGTGTCTTGGCAATGTTGATTGTAGTCATGCCTTGACCTAAATACTCCACAATTTGTTGCTTCTCAGCAGCCGACACATCCTTTTTCTTTCCCATTTTGGCAAAAAATGTCGGCTGCTTAATAATAATGTGGAACAGCCTTCTTAAGTAGTCTTGCCTTTATTTGGACACACCTGCCAAACTAATTTGCACAGGTATCTGCAATTGCTTTCAGTGATATAAAGAGCCCAGACACACATCTCCATCAATGAGTTTAAATGACAAACAAAAAAATTCTAACCTTCTCACTCCTAAACTCTTTGTGCATAATAATTTGGAACACAGTGTAAGGACCCAGAATAATGAATTAAAAGAACGAACAATGCTTCTTCTGTATGAAGGAGGGGGTTTGCTTATTTTCTCCTGAATTATGGTGGAAGCAGGTACTATTATTAATGTTATCCACAGGATTAATCCCTTATCGACCGCCGATACGCCTTTTAACGGCGGCAGTTATTGGTACGTATTACTCAGCTCCACTTTTTAACGGCACCGAAAAATAAGGGTATAGCGCCCCCCCCCCAGCGTCGGTAATCTCTGGGTTCTGAGACCCCGGAGAACATGATTCAGGTCGGTTTTTATCATCCCCAGTCTTGTGATTGCTGTTATTCACCAAATAACAGCGATCACTTAAAAATGTAAAAAAAAAAAAAAAAAAGGCCCGATTTTTTCCCATTCATTTCTTTTTCCTCTGATATGATCTAGCAAACAAGAGGAGAGAAAATGGGGTCCCCCAAGCCCTCCGGTACCTCCACCAGCCCCAAACCCTCCTGCTCCATTCCCCGACCCTCCGTGTTTTCTTTTTGGAAGAAAATGACAGGCGCATGAGCAGTGTGCTCGCCGATATCTGCCGGACGGCACCTGGCAACAATAGGACATTTTTCCTATTGGTTCATTTTGATCACTGTGATAGACACTATCACAGTGATCAAAATAAAAATAAATAAATCTAACCCACCTTATCACCCCTTAGTTAGGTAAAAATAATAAAATAATAAAAAAAACTATTTCCATTTTTCTTTTAGGGTTGGACTAAAGTTAGGGTTGGAGTTAGAATTGGGGGGTTTCCTCTGTTTAGGTTCATCAGGGGGGTCTCCAAACACGACATGGCTCCACCATTGATTCCAGCTAATTTTGCGTTCAAAAAGTCAAATGGTGCTCCCTCCCTTCTGAGCCCTTCCATGCACCCAAACAGTAGCTTTCCCCCACATATGGGGTATCTGCGTACTCAGGAGAAATTGCACAACAAATTTTGTGGTCCATTTTCTCCCGATACCCTTGTGAAAATAGAAAAAAATGGTTCCAAAGTAGATTTTTTTTGTGAAAAAAGTAAAATGTTCATTTTTTCGTTCCACATTGCTTTAGTTCTTGTGAAGCACCTGAAGGGTTAATAAACTTCCTGAATGTGGTTTTGAGCACTTTGAGGGGTGCAGTTCTTAGAATGGTGTCACTTTTGAGTATTTTCTGTTATATTGACCCTCAAAGTCACTTCAAATGTGATGTGGTCCCTAAAAAGAGTGGTTTTGTAAATTTTGTTGAAAAATTAAAAATCGCTGGTCAACTTTTAACCCTCATAACGTCCTAATAATAGAAAATTAAAATTTTCTAAATTTTTTTGCCAAGTTTCCATTTTTTTCATAAGTAAACGCAAGTTATATTGAAGAAATTTTACTGCTAACATGAAGTACAATATGTCTTGAAAAAACAATCTCCGAATCAATGGGATGCGTTGAAGCTTTCCAGAGTTATAACCTCATAAAGTGACAGTGGTCAGAATTGTAAGAATTGACCCGGTCATTAAGTACCACATTGGCTCTGTCACTAGGGCAGAGAGCAGGCTATGGTAACTCTGCTGCATACCTAGGTGCTCACAGCCACAATGGCCAGAGGAGCAGAGCAGATCATGCCATATTACAGCATCATAACATAGGAACTTGTGCGCCTTGGCAGATTATTCTACACTTCAGCCTGACGAATGTGCTGCTCTATGCTCATTTTCTGAACCAATAAGCCGTGACTAGGGCTGGACTAAATTAAATGTATGATTCTGAATCGATCTGGACACAAATGACAAAGTAAATCAAGTATTGTGATTATTCGCCTAGTCCTAGCTGAAACGGAGCTTCCCAAGAAACAGAATTCTTGCTAAAGTTTAAAGGGAACCTCACACAATGAACATGTAGTTGATCTGCCAGCAGCACATTATACAGCCGGATAAAGTGATCAGGGTGATATAAAGATTTCTGGTAAAAGGCAAATTTTTGTTTTCACCAACATCTCTGTTCGTTTTGAGTCCAAGTTGTGGTTATATTGATGGATTGACAGTGCTCCCCATGTATGTGCATACCAATAACTGTCAGTCACTGATTAGGACCACCCACTGGAGCGCTCAATACAGAATGAGCCGAGATTTCAGTTACGGTAATAAGACATGGTGGGGCTGTTCGTGTTCATCTATCTGTGTTTCAAAAAATAGCAATGGAGCAGGCATCTCCTGTATATTGATGCAGTACTAAGCAAAGGACTGTACGTGTAAGGCTACTTTCACACATCAGGTTTTTTGCATCAGGCACAATCCGGCGAATGTTGGAAAAGCCGGATCCGGCGCAGATTGTGAAAAACTGATGCGACGTATCAGTTTTTTCGACAGATCCGGCTAGCATATCAAGGTTATTGGATAAAAAAATAATTTGGAGCATGCTCATTTTAAAAAGCCGGAATCCGTCATTTTCCGGAGCCGGCGCTTCCGGCTTTTTTCGCCGGAGACAAAAAACGTTGCTATGGACGTTTTTTCCAGAAACCGGAAACTGCAAATTTGCCGGATCCGGCGAAAAACGGACGAAACGCAATGTCATCTGGCGCAATCCGGCACTAATACAAGTCTATGGGAAAAAAAACTGGATCCGGCAGCAACATTCGCTGGATCCCTTTTTTTTAAATTTAGCCAGATTTAGGATGACAGCGAAAACCTGATGTGTGAAAGTAGCCTTAGACAAGAGCAATTCAAGAAAGGGGAAAGACAGACAAAAACTGGTTGCTCTTCCTAAGTTGAAACTAGAGCAGTGGAGTTGGTATAAAATGGACAGACTCCTAAAATATAGAATAAATTGGGTTCAGGATTACAATGCAGGATGTGATGTACATTTTTTCATAAGAATTTGGGAAAGTTATGAAATGTTCTATAAATGTCTGTTCTGTTCTGGATCTCGGCTTTTAGTGGAGATGAATAATAATAATAATAATAATAATAATAATTTTTATTTATATAGCGCCAACATATTCCGCAGCGCTTTACAACTTATAGAGGGGACTTGTACAGACAATAGACATTACAGCATAACAGAAATCACAGTTCAAAATAGATACCAGGAGGAATGAGGGCCCTGCTCGCAAGCTTACAAACTATGAGGAAAAGGGGAGACACGAGAGGTGGATGAATCTGTGCTGCCCTTTATGTACATCCTCAGTAGTGAGGCAGTGCTGTGGGGTCGGAGTCAGAGAAATGTCCTATAAATGTCTGTTCTGTTCCGGATCTCGGCTTTTAGTGGAGATGAATCTATGCTGCACTTTATGTACATGCTCAGTAGTGAGGCAGTGCTGTGGAGTCGGAGTCAGGGAAACTGAGCAGTCGGAGGTTTGGCCTACCGATTCCACAGCCCTGGTTTAAACAATGCAAATATATATTATGTAACAAACACTAAAGCCTAGACAAGACAAAAAGATGTAAAACTGCGAAAATTGGCACTGGGATACAACCCATATGGCCGGCATTATAACCATTGGGTCTTGTATACAGGGGTGAGAAAACCAAGAAAAAAAAAACCACTGGGAAATGCTGCACACCACAATATATATCAATGATATAAAAGGCAAACTTTATTGACACAATAAAAACATTAAAAACATGTAGCACACCACAAATCCCCACAATGATCCATGATTGTTACAGTGGCCAACCAAAGGCAGATGTCCTATAACAAGTATGTGCATATATAAAATGAAATATAATATATCTGAGCAATATTCCTATCACACGATGACAGTGGCACATGAATATAATGATCATGAACTAGTAGTGGCCCAGAAAAAAACACGAATATAACACCTACATATGGCCATACGTATCTCTGCCTCCTGTATGAATAAACGATGCCCAAAGTAGAAAAAATATGTGAGTGCCAACTCTTCAGATGGAGCATGGACCTTGTCATCAAGCATAAATGGCCATGGCACAATATGATAAATGCCTGATGATCGGCACAAAAAATAACCCTATAGGGCTTTATGCCAGATGACAAACCGAAAATGAAACTGGAAAAGGGAAGATGGAAGTATGCAGTGCCCAAACATATAGGGTTATAGTAACCACATACCCACAATGTGAAAGAAAATCCCAGGTCCAGCCGGGCAGGCACAAAATCAATTGGTGGCGCCAGGAGCACAACGTGCAGGGAGGCAAGAGTGCAGGATCACTGTATACAGGGGTGTTCCCATGGGATGCATTTAGAGAGTGCTGGCCAGCCCGCCTAATCGAATAGTATGGGTGTGACTAATAGGCTGAGAACCAGACACTGTGCATTACCTGCATGTGAACAGCGCCTTACACAGGCCTCTATTGTGCAAACATATACAAGGCAGTCACCCCCTCCTTGAACTGGTAGGCTGTGAGTGGCTGTCTATTTAGTATTTTGCACCTGTTGCCAACATCTTTGCTATATGGGCTGGCTGCATCCTGTAGTGCATGTGTTCAGAGACCTGGGCAGGGAAGCGGTGCTGCCCCTTTTTTCAGCTGTATTTTTGGATAATTTTAGTTCTCTTTTGTGGCTTTGCTATTAAGTTTAAATTAAATATTTACATTGTTTATATGTGAATAGTGCAACTGATCTTTTGTATGTGTATTTCCTCTTTCTTGAATTGTCTGTTTCTCACAGCTAGACCTCGTATCTAGTATAGTCTATTGGGTTTTTTGGGTGGGGGTTGACAGAGTTGGCCGTGTAAAGTCAGTGAAAAAATCAGACACTACTCAGATGCCAAGGTAGAGAAACAATTTTGTTTTTTTTTCATCTGAGAAAATTTGATGAAACTCAGACAAAGGAAATTAAGATTTGGTATGCATTGTTAAAAAGGCTGTTTATTCTTGACATATTCACACTTGTCTTTTGGTTCCAGCTTGTTGCCTTGGAGACCGACCACTGCAGCCAGACAGCAGAACATGTTCAGTACTTACGAGCTCTTTTCTATTGAGTTTGTAAGTACTGTTTTGATGCTGGCCAGTATTGTTAGTGTCCGGTTACCTCCTAATCTTGGCCAGCTTCAGCGCAATGCTTACAAGCTAGACAGCCTCAAGAACAGCTGCAAATAGGGAAAAGTGCTTGTTGTTACAAATATTAGCCATCTACTAAGATGGGAATAACCTTTTAAAGAAAAATGCATGCTAAATATTACTCTGATAATGCTCCATTTTCGTCACCTGAACTTTGAAAACAATCCAATCACAGGCCTCAGTGGCCCAGTTACAGACCAATATAAAGATGTCATGACGTGCTAATTCAGACCCCCACAGCGGCATGTGTTGGATCCATGGGAGTAACAGCAGGAGAGAGCCTCAATTTGATAATCAGTTTCCAGGGTAAAGCTTTTATTTGGGACCGACAGTGTCCCGAGGATTGTACAGCTATGAATCGCTTCCGTGAGAATGGGGTATGCCTCCCTATGTGCTGCATGGTATCGGTTCTTCTCAAACTGTAAGCGGCCATCACCAGTTTGGTGACCCTGTGGTGGACAAACTCATTTTAACGATGAATTGGTCATGTATAGTAAATATACCTGTGTCTGCCTTCTTCTACCATGCATCAATGGTGGTGCGATTCTGTGTTTTGAATGATGGCTGCCGCTGTCAGAGTAAGAGCGCTGTTGTAAGTCTCAGACTCACTACCCTCTGGTAGCTCCAGCGTTGATGTGATCTATCCAAGGGCAGAGTGGCAGTGTTTCTCAGGCATCCTAATAGAGAATCGGGAGGAGCAGAACTGTAGGATGAGCCGCCACCAGGAATATTTCCTATACTTATACAGTGTGTAGTCAAACTTTGACTTTCAACTGTGGAGGGTCACTTTGAGTCTTGGTATGAATTTGACAGTGTTTAGGTATGCACCCATCAAGAGGAATTGTAATATCCAAGGCAAATGGCTTGGATATCCTGGGATTCTGGTGGCATGGCTGGCTTGGCATTGACCCTTTGAGTGGTCTTAGGAAGTATACACTCTGTGCAGAATTATTAGGCAAGTTGTATTTTGATCACATGATACTTTTTATACATGTTGTCCTACTCCAAGCTGTTCAGGCTTGAGAGTAAACTACAAATTAAGTAAATCAGGTGATGTGCATCTCTGTAATGAGGAGGGGTGTTGTCTAATTACATCAAAACCCTATATAAGGTGCGCTTAATTATTAGGCAACTTCCTTTCCTTTGGCAAAATGGGTCAGAAGAGAGATTTGGCGGGCTCTGAAAAGTTTAAAATTTGTGAGATGCCTTGCAGAGGGATGCAGCAGTCTTGAAATTGCTAAACTTTTGAAGCGTCATCACCGAGCAATCAAGGTTTTCATGGTAAATAGCCAACAGGGTCGCAAGAAGCGTGTTGGGCAAAAAAGGAGCAAAATAACTGCCCATGAATTGAGGAAAATCAAGCATGAAGCTGCTAAGATGCCATTTGCCACCAGTTTTGCCATATTTCAAGAGCTGCAACGTTACTGGAGTAACAAAAAGCACAAGGTGTGCAATACTCAGGGACATGACCAAGGTAAGGAAGGTTGAAAAACGACCACCTTTGAACAAGAAACATAAGATAAAACGTCAAGACTGGGCCAAGGAATATCTTAAGACTGACTTTTCAAAGGTTTTATGGACTGATGAAATGAGTGACTCTTGATGGGCCAGATGAATGGGCCAGAGGCTGGATCAGTAAAGGGCAGAGAGCTCCACTCCGACTCAGATGCCAGCAAGGTGGAGGTGGGGTATTGGTATGGGCTGGTATCATCAAAGATGAACTTGTGCGACCTTTTTGGGTTGAGGATAGAGCGAAGCTCAACTCGCAGACCTACTGCCAGTTTCTGGAAGACAACTTCTTCAAGGTGTGGTCCAGGAAGAAGTCAGTATCGTTCAAGAAAAGCATGATTTTCATGCAGGACAATGATCCATCACATGCCTCCAACTACTCCACAGCGTGCCTGGCCAGTAAGGCTAAGTGCACACGTTGCAGAATTGCAGCAGACATTTCCGTGGCAATTCTGCAGCTCCTGCCGTGGGTATATCGCATGCGGAATTGGCATGCATATTCCCGCAGAAAACTAGCGTTTTGCAAGCATAATTAGCTTGCAGAATGCTAGCGTTTTCCAAGTGATCTGTAGCATCGCTTGGAAAACTGATTGACAGGTTGGTCACAAACATAGTGTTTGACAAGTGTGACCAACTTTTTACTATTGATGCTGCCTATGCAGCATCAATAGTAAAAGATAAAATGTTAAAAATGTAAAAGATAGAATGTTAAAAATAATTTAGAAAAAATGGTTATACTCACCTTCCGCAAACAGCCGATCTCCCAGCGCCTTCCGTTCCTAAAGATGGTATGTGTGCAGGACCTTCGATGACGTTGCGGTCACGTGACCGCGACGTCATCGCAGTCATGTGACCGCGATGTCATCGCAGGTCCTTCACACACACCATCTATAGGAACGGAAGCGGCCACGTGCACCGCTGAGAGGCGGGAAGGCTCCGGGGGCCATCAGAGGGTGAGTATATCACGATTTTTTTATTTTAATTCTTTTTTTTTTAACAATTATATGGTGCCCAGTCCGTGGAGAAGAGTCTCCTCTCCTCCACCCTGGGTACCAACCGCACATGATCTGCTTACTTCCCGCATGGTGGGCATAGCCCCATGCGGGAAGTAAGCAGATCAGTGCATTCCTAGGTGTGCGGAATCCCCGCGATTCCGCAAATTTAATGAACATGCTGCATTTTTTTCTGGAATGCGATTCCGCTCAGGAAAAAAAATGCAGCATGTGCACAAAAATGCGGATTGCATTCTATTAAATAGGATGCTTAATGTGAGCGTTTTTTTCGCGGTTTTATAGCGTTTTTATAGCACATAGCCTAAAGGTCTCAAAGAAGAAAAAATAATGACATGGCCCCCTTGTTCACCTGATCTGAACCCCATAGAGAATCTGTGGTCCCTCATAAAATGTGAGATCTACAGGGAGGGAAAACAGTACACCTCTCGGAACAGTGTCTGGAGGCTGTGGTGGCTGCTGCAGCAATATTGATCGTAAACAGATCAAGCAACTGACAGAATCTATGGATGGAAGGCTGTTGAGTGTCATCTTAAAGAAAGGTGGCAATACTGGTCACTAATTTTTTTTTGTTTTGTTTTTGCATGTCAGAAATGTTTATTTCTAAATTTTGTGCAGTGATATTGGTTTTCCTGGTGAAAATAAACAAGCGAGATGGGAATATATTTGGTTTTTATTAAGTTGCCTAATAATTCTGCACAGTAATAGTTACCTGCACAAACAGATATCCTCCCAAGATAGCCAAATAAAAAAAAAAAAGACCCACTCCAACTTCCAAAAATATTAAGCTTTGATATTTGAGTCTTTTGGGTTGATTGAGAACAGTTGTTGATCAATAATAAAAATAATCCTCTAAAATACAACTTGCCTAATAATTCTGCTCACAGTGTATTGTGAAGTACGTGGTGGATCTGATCAGTTTGGTCATATTGTGCACCTATTACCGAGTGTCTTTCTTTACAATTGTGACTGTTTATTGCACTTGTGTTTACAGGTCACTGATACTGCTGGAAAGTCCAGTGCTCTCCCTGTGCTGGGGGGGAGATTTTGAGAGATGGAGGACGAGCAAGCTCGTTACAGCCGAAGACTGGTATGTGGCACTCTCCTTCTCCTTGTGCAGTGGTATGGTATTGGCCACAAAGCAGGGAATGGGGTGAAATAACTTTTACTGACGTGGTGGATTCATCAACCCCTCCAGTGATCCCGCTGGTCTTTTAGCTGTCCTGCAATGATGACATAGCGACTACTCCTATGTGCCAGCTGTAACCTGTTCCTCCATCACTACAGAGGCCAGTAATTACCATGTAGCCGGAATGGCATTTTCTTTACAGTACAGCTACAAAAGACTGGCTGGATTCTGGGAGAGGCAGCGCTGGATTTACCAGTTTAGTATATGTTGTTTTATCACATTCTTTGATTTATGGATATTTGTTATATGTCTGAGAAGCAGCTAAGGTTAGATATCTGTGATTTGGCATTTCAGAGACGCACTCTCCGTAGAAAGTATGAAGATGATGGAATTTCCGATGAGGAGATCGAGGGAAAGAGAACATTTGACTTGGAAGAAAAACTACGCAGCCCTAAGTACAACTCCAACTTCATCATCTACATGGAAGGCAGAGGTGAAAGCTTGAGCACTGCAGAGCAGAATTTGTTCTTCACCTCATTACCCCCTGCCCCTTAGGTTACTCATTAGCATCCATCTTATTCTTCCAGACTTCAACATGCAATTCGTTCAGCAGGGTGGGCTCAGGGACCCTCTGATATTTAAAAGCTCTGATGGGCTTGGCATCAGGCAAGTAGATTTTTTATGGTCGTCATGTTTGGTAGATCTTTACTAGGTGTGTTTTATAATGAGACTTGGGGTGTTTCCTGTGTCCAGGGAAGCTAATATTTTTCCTTTTTTTTTCTAGAATGCCAGACCCCACCTTCAGTGTGAATGATGTCAAGTTGTTTGTAGGTTAGTAAATTTATTATATCTGATGCCTATTATTTAAGGAAATCTGTTGCATCTGTGGACGGACACCTTTATAACACTATTAACCTGCAGATCAACCCCATAGCTGCAGGTTAGTAGTGTTATTTGATGTGACACATTCTCTTTAAATCTTTACTCCCCCACCCCACCATACACCTATGGAAGCTTTGTCACTGCTATCTTAAAGGCAAGTCGAACGGACTAATAGCCATCTCCTGCGGATGGCACTTGGTCACCAGCACTTCTTGCACTGTTCTATTTGCAGATCTGCACAATGATGAACATGGTTATGATTAGTGGACTGATATTTTGGCTGCCAAAATGTCCCTTTTGATTGGCAGATTTAAAGGAAACCTGTAACCAGGTTTGTCCCATATGAGGTAAGGCCAGTACCTTTCAGCCCTGATATACAACATTTCCCCCAGCTTGACCTGCAAGACAAGAAAAAGACCTTTTATAATACTCATCTACGGGGCGGTTGGGTCCTATGGGCATTGTTGTCTTGGTCTGGTGCCTCTTCACTTCTTGTCATGGCGTCCTTTTTCTTGCTTTGTGTGGATGATATGTCCTACATCATTCCCCGTTGCTCTCCTACGCAGGCGTACTTCTCTGCCCTGTTGATGGTAATGCACAGTATTGCAGTGTGCATGTGCAGGAGAAAACCTAAGAGCCTGGTTAGCAGTAAATTGTTATGTAGTCAACCCACTATCTCTATGACATTTGTAATAGTTCTCTACTTGACATGTAATAACACGTTCTTTTCCAGGGAGCAAGCGTATTGTGGATGTTATGGATGTTGGCACACAAAAAGGAATTGAAATGACCATGGCACAGTGGGCAAAGTACTATGAAACTCCTCAAGAAGAGCGGGAGAAACTGTACAATGTGATAAGCCTGGAATTCAGCCATACCAAGCTGGAGTACTTGGTTCAAAGACCAGCCACGGTGAGCAGCATATCTCAAATCTAACTGAACGTGATTTCTCCGGACTTTTCTTTTTATTTTAATGCGTCGTGCAATTAAGATTGTGTGCTTGTCAAGTTTTTTTTTTTTTACCCTGTTCCCTCTCTCAATAACATACTACTACGTGATGGTGGGGGTGTATGCAGCAGGTTCAGAACCTGAGCCTGCTCCACAGAGAGTAGGTGCCTGTTGTGTTATGCTGCCAGAATGTGCTTCTAAAAGAATCAATTGGAGCTGGTCCGATCACTAATTTTAATCTTCGGCAGTGGCATTTAGGTGGTGCAATTGTAGGTGGGCTGTTCGTACAGGGGCCCTTCCCCTCTGATTTTCCCCTGCAATATGATCGAGGTGTGTTTTATGGGTTTCCATGTCACCCAGAGGCCTTCGCTAGGCCTCCTTCTCGGCCATCTGAGGGTAGGTACACACGGTCAGTAAACGCTGCGGGTTGGACACTGCGTACCTACTCAGCACTCAGATGTTACAGCATAGTGGTTGGGATTTCAAGAAATCCCATGCCCACTATGCGTACACAGACTGCAGCATGTCAATTCATCTTGCGGAGACGCACCCGTACAATATATTGGACGCAGTGATTCCGCACGGTTCAATGAACATATGCAGAATCACCTACGTTCAATAGCTGGCAGCGCTTTGGACGCCACGGACATGTGCTCTGTCCAAAGCGCTGCCAATTACTGACCGTGTGCACCTATCAGGAACAGGCTGACAATTGACGTCGACAGATCACACCAAAAGAGGAAGAGCTGCTCTGCTGGTGAGTGCAGAATTAAAGCTGCAGAGTTGCCGAGTGAGCCAGCAGAGATTGTCCCCATGCCAAACAGACAGGCAGTTAGCAACGACCTGCCTGTTAGTTCTTAGGCCCATAATAAAAAATAATAAAAGTCTTACATAACCCCTTTAACAATATGATTCTTCAAGGCAGTGGGATTACAGCGATTTTTAGGTGTATGGAGATGTATGAGAGTTTGCTTATTGAGCTGCCAATTTTATTCATACCATTTTGAAGTATATAAAACCTTTTAATCTGCATTACTTTTTTTGGGGAAATAAATTGATCTATAGTTCTATCGTTTTGATTCTTTGTTAGCAGAGTTTACGTGTAATTTTTTTTTTTAATAGTTTGGTAGGTCAGACTTTTATGTACATGGGGATGTAAATACGGTTTTCTCAATTTTCTTTTCAAATGCCGTATATACTCGAGTATAAGTCGTCCCCCCTAATTTTGCCACAAAAAACTGGGAAAACATAATGACTCGAGTATAAGCCTAGGGTGGAAAATGCCTCAACTACTGGTAAATTTCAAAAATAAAAATAGATACCAATAAAAGTTAAATTAATTGAGACATCAGTAGTTTTAAGTGTTCTTGAATATCCATATTGAATCAGGAGCCCCATATAATGCTCCATACAGTTCATGATGGACTCCATAAGATGCTCCATACAAAATACGCCCCATATAATGCTCCATACAGTTTATGATGGACTCCATAAGATGCTCCATATTAAAATATGCCCCATATAATGCTGCACAAATGTGGATTATGGCCCCATAAGATGCTCCATTGAGATATTTGCCCCATATAGTGCTGCACATGGCCCCATACAGATATTTGCCCAATATAATGCTGCACATGGCCCCATACAGATATTGGCCTCATATAATGATGCACATGGCCCCATAAGATGCTCAATACGGATATTTGCCCCATATAATGCTGCACATGGGCCCATACAGATATTTGCCCCATATAATGCTGCACATGGCCCCATAAGATGCTCCATCCCTCTGACCTGAGTTTCACTGCAGAGGACGCAGCGGCGCCGACGGTGGAACGGACAGGAGGTGAATATAGCACACTGAGTTATACTCTCCTGCTCCTGGCGCGGTCCCTGCACGTCTGTTCCCCTGCGCCGGCAGCTTCTTCCTGTAGTGAGCGGTCACATGGAACCACTCATTACAGTAATGAATATGCGGCTCCACTCCCATAGGGGTGGAGCCGCATATTCATTACTGTAATGAGCAGTACCATGTGACCGCTCACTACAGGAAGAAGGTGCCGGGGAAAAGACGTACAGGGACCGCGCCAGGAGCAGGTGAGTATTATTAGACAGCTCCGCTCCCCCTCCCCTGCCGACCCCTGGGTATGACTCGAGTATTACCGAGAGGGTTACTTTCAGCCCAAAAAAGTGGGCTAAAAATCTCGGCTTATATTCGAGTATATACGGTATCTTTATTTTGGAATTGGGGAAATTGGGAAATATTTTTAAAAGATTTTTATTTTCTAGTCCAAGAAGTTGTGGTTCTTTTTTTATTCAGCCATTTGTACATTTTCCACTACATTATCACAGATGACCTGTCCTTAGGATAGGTCATCAATGGCTGATCGGTCGGGAGCTGACACCCAGCACCATTGTTCTCGGTCGCAACGGCCATCGTCTGGAAATGCTCATTTTCAGAGCTGCTCTGTCTTCTGATGTTGGCAATCTGGGTACTGCATAGCCACCTCCTACTCAAATCAATAGTAGTCGGATGTGCATTGCCTGCCTTGACTACTGTCGGAAGATGGAGCCGCTCCGCTATTGAGCATTTCTGGCTGCTGACCACAGCTGATCGGCGGGGGTGCCGCTTTTCTGACCCCGACCGATCAGATATTGATGACCTGTCCTATGGATAGGTCATCAATCTCAAAGTAGTGGACAACCTCTTTAAATAAAACGTTAGTCAAATAAATGCAAATAAAGAAAAACATAGTAATAAATATTCACCACTCTACTTAACCCATTCTTCAAACCCTCCAATTCATCTCAGAACAGAATGTTATAGGATCCACTTAAAGATTTTTCTGGTTCATTACATGAAAGTCTATTAAACTATTAAGTAGCATTCCTTAAATATCTCTCCACCTCTTGAATAAGATGGACATGTATTATCTAGCTTAAGACTAGATATGTGATTTAGAGTTTATTTTTTAAATAACACCCAATAATCTGCATGAAATGTGTACAGTACTTATTTTATTATTTCCATCATTCTTTCCTTTGTTAACAAAGCAGATGGTAATGCCGTGGTGTTCAGCCATTGTCCCCATACTTTCTCATATCTATGCATAGTTTGTTTCCTGTAAATTCCTTTTGAGTCTTATTATTATTATTATTATTATTATTATTATTTATTTATATAGCACCATTGATTTCATGGTGTTGTACATGAGAAGGGGTTACATACAAATTACAGATATCACTTACAGTAAGCAAACTAACAATTACAGACTGATACAGAGTCTTATTTTGTAAATCTGAGACAGTGGGAAGAGACTTCAGTATCCAGTGAGGGGTTATATTTTTCTGGCCTGAAATAAAATTTGTGAAATACCAATTTAAATTTTCCGTTTCCTACTCCAGTAACCACAACACACACGTTCTAGGATCCCACTGCAGGGTTACATTATAAACTTTGTTTTATAACAATTACCGTATTTTTCGGACTATAGGACGCACCGGACTATAAGGCGCACCCAGGTTTTAGAGGTGGAAAATAGGGAAAAAAATATTTGAAGCAAAAAAAATGTGGTAAAATATTTAATAACATAAATAACATACTATTATATGTGGTGTTATTATATATAATAGTACGTTATTATGTTGGAAGCTGCGGGACCAGTGTGGTGTCTGTACAGTACTATATGAAGACACTGGAGGGTGAGTATAAGAATGGGGGCACAGGGCTTATAGTGAAAGCACCACTCCAGCACTGCAAAATAACACTGGAGAGCTGCTTTAAAATCCCATGGGAGAACTATAACTCCCAGCATGTCCTGCAGAACCTATGACATGCTGGGAGTTATAGTTCACCAAAGGAGTGGCAGAGTGCTTTATTGTGTTTTGTAAAGACTAACCTCTTAATTGTGGGAGCCAGCCTGTGGTGAGGTAAAAGCTGGAGCATCCCATGGCTGCACACACAGAGCCCTCTCTCTTGTTGCCTTTCCACAGCGCACGTGCAGGACATAAGAGGAAGCTGCAGATTCTAGGTGGGAGTCTGAAGGACCTATGATGATGTCAGAAGAGGGAGGGCTCTGAGCTGCCATGTGATGCTCCAGCCCGCCCACTCCTGACATCACACAGGTCCTCCTGCACAGCACTCGTCCAGCACAGGCAGGTATGCAGCGATCTCCTGGCCCCTGCTGCTGCTGCTGCCTCCTCCCCCGGACACACAGATTCTCCCCAGAATCAGTGCTGGGGAAACTGTGTGTCGCTGCTTAAGTGCAGTATTCATTTGCTGCTCCCCGCTCACCGCTCAGCTGATCGGTTGGCGGGGAGCCGCTAATGAATATTCACTGCACTTAATCAGCGGGGCCATGTGGTTTCCCCAGCAGCTGATTCCGGCAGCAGGGACATCCTGAAGTGGGATATCATTGCGATCCCACTCGCTGCTGCCCCCCTCCCCACATGCTATATCCGTACTATAAGACGCACCCACACTTTCCTCCCAAATTTGGAGGAAAAAAAGTGCGTCTTATAGTCGGAAAAATACGGTATCCCATTTAAAATGCACCCAATGCCGAGCACTTCCACATCATATTCATTAAGTGGGAATTTTCTGCATTACATTTTTGACATCATCTAATAACAATCCTGTTTTATGTAGAAATCTGAGGATGCTATAATAATGGCCTTTGTGCTTAACACATCGGCAGGTGATTATGTTCCAAGAATCTATTCCAGTGGCTCTGTTACAGGGCCTAGGCCTTCTTCCCATTTATGATTTCCAAGAAAAATTGCCTCAAATATTCTGATATTAAAGATTTTTAGATGAGAGATTTTTAGAGGATCATTGCATAACTTGTCAGATTATGGGTTCAGTTGTTGCTCCAGTGCTCACTTATACTTGTCATCTGCTTTCTTTTTTGCCAATCATTCCACATTCACATGTATTCTTCATACTTGGATGCTGTACTTTGCCTTCTATCTAATGTTAACTTTGCAATTTTTCTTATTTGTTTCTACAGTATTTTGCCACTTCTATGTCTCATCTGCTCCAATGTTATTTCCTTATTGTGTTTTGCATCCCAAACAGGTAGATCAAATAGACTGGGTGGACAATATCTGGCCCAGACACCTGAAAGAACGGCAGACTGAATCCACAAACTCCATTCTGGAAATGCAGTACCCCAAAGTGCAGAAGTGAGTTATAATCCGTTTTTGCATGTAGTGAGTGACGTACAGTGTACATGATTGACTTCTCTTTGTACAAAATGTGTCAAAATTTAAAAAGAATTAATTTTGGGGCAAGGTCAACAATGTTGTTTCTCTACTCAGCATCAGCATCTTTAGCTTGATTGATTGAATGCTCATTATGAGATATCAATTAAGCCGAAGAGGCTGGTGCCGGGTGCAGAAACAACTTTGCGAGGCAATGGCTCCTTAAAAGGAATCTCGGCAGGTTTTAGCTATTTAATCTGAGAACAACATGTAGAGGCAGTGGCCTTATTTCAGGGATGTGTCAAGTGTTAGGCTCTGTGCTGTAGTCTCAATACAATTAGTGTGTTTTTTTTTTTTGTTTTTTTTTATTCGTTTATTAATTTCAGAATAAACCATACAATACCCACATTTGCATTCGTTGTTATCAGGTGCAGCATAAAGTACAGATAATTATGTTGCATTATTGAATATGCGAAAATGTGCGTACTTTATTCATAGCAAAAAAAATATTGTACCTATTACTGATAAAGTATTGCAAGGACAGCAAATTGTGTATGGCAAATCACTGATATCCTATAAATCACCTATTATATAACATCAACTACAATAACTACTAGTGCGCCGCTTAAAAGAAAATTCTGCATTATTTTGTCCTTCATGCAATGCGCCCTAAACCATAAACCCAGCTTCCTGCACTACTATCTAATCAGTATGGATCTATAGAGTATGGTAAGAGGAGTTCCATCTACCCCAGATCTTCTCAAATTTGCCTGGACATTCTCTATTTTGATACAATGTACGTTCATGCGGG
The DNA here is from genome assembly GCF_051348905.1 of Ranitomeya variabilis. NCBI lineage: Eukaryota > Metazoa > Chordata > Amphibia > Anura > Dendrobatidae > Ranitomeya > Ranitomeya variabilis. The sequence goes on along the minus strand of NC_135235.1, from coordinate 385,993,162 downwards.
ATAACCAAATTCACCAATTCAACCCAAGCTTTAAGAGATGGGCAAGAACCACCCATCCACCGTAACACCAATACCTTCCGTGCCATAAAGAGTGTCTCCCGTAGAAAAATCCCAGTATAATAGTCCCAGGTCTCCGCATCCCACACCCCAAGTAAGCAAGTCAGTGGCTCAAGAGGGACAGGGATTGACAACAGAGATGTTAAGAATGTCGTCACCTCTTTCCAGTAGTGAAGAATAATAGGGCATCGCCATATCATATGGATAAAATCTGCATCTGATGAGTTTGCGAGTGGAGATGACCCATTTTAAAAAGTCGCGTCGGTGTCAAATAGGATTGATATATTATATACAACTGGGTCATCCTATTATTGATTGATTGGTGAGACCTTAGTTGGAGATTCCTGGATATCTTTCCATTCTTCTCCCAGTACATCAGGAAGAAGTCCCTCCCATTTCCCCTTAACCCCTTCCCGACCCATGACGCCTATGTGGCGTCATGGAATGATCGCGTCCCTGCAGATCGGGTGAAGGGGTTAACTCCTATTTTACCCGATTTGCAGGGAGAGGGGGAGTGGTACTTCAGCCCAGGGGGGGTGGCTTCACCCCCCCGTGGCTACGATCGCTCTGATTGGCTGTTGAAAGTGAAACTGCCAATCAGAGCGATTTGTAATATTTCACCAAAAACTGGTGAAATATTACAATCCAGCCATGGCCGATGCTGCAATACCATCGGCCATGGCTGGAAAACCTGAAGTGACCCCCCCCCCACCCCACCGATCGCCCCCCCAGTGCTCCGTTATGGGGTCCGGTCCCCTCCGTCCTGTGCTCCGCTCCCCTCCGTCCTCCTGCCCGCTCCCCCCCTGCTCCTATGTCACACCCCGGTGCTCCGACGCCCCCCCCCCGTGCCCCGATCTCCCCCCCCTTATACTTACCGAGGCTCCCGGTGTCGGTCCGTCTCCTCGCTGGGCGCCGCCATCTTCCAAAATGGCGGGCGCATACTCAGTGCGCCCGCCGAATCTGCCGGCCGGCAGATTCATTACAAGTACATTTTGATCGCTGTGGTAGGTTCTATCACAGCGATCAAAATAAAAAAATAATAAATAAACCCCCCCCCCCTTTATCACCCCCATAGGTAGGGACAATAATAAAATAAAGAAAATATTTTTTTTTCTTTTTCCACTAGGGTTAGGGTTAGAACTAGGGTTAGAACTAGGGGTAGGGTTAGGGGTAGGGTTAGGGTTATGGGTAGGGTTAGGGTTAGGGGTAGGGTTATGGCATGTGCACACAGAGCGGATCGGCAGCGGATCCGCAGCGGATCGGCCGCGGATCCGCAGCGGATTGGCCGCGGATCCGCAGCGGATTGGCCGCGGATCCGCAGCGGATTGGCTGCTGCGAATTCGAAGCAGTTTTCCATCAGGTTTACAGTACCATGTACACCTAAGGAAAACCAAATCCGCTGTGCCCATGGTGCGGAAAATTCCGTGCAGAAACGCTGCATTGTATTTTCCGCAGCATGTCAATTCTTTGTGCGGATTCCGCAGCGTTTTACACCTGTTCCTCAATAGGAATCCGCAGGTGAAATCCGCACAAAAAAACACTGGAAATCTGCTGTAAATCCGCAGGTAAAACGCAGTGCCTTTTACCTGCAGATTTTTCAAAAATCGTGCGGAAAAATCTCACGCGAATCCGCAACGTGGGCACATAGCCTTAGGGTTGGAATTAGAGTTAGGGTTGGAATTAGGGCTAGGGTTTGAAATAGGGTTAAGATTAGGCTTGTGGTTAGGGTTACGGATAGGGTTAGGGGTGTGTTGGGGTTACAGTTGTGGTTAGGGTTGGGATTAGGGTTACGGTTGGGATTAGGGTTAGGATTAGGGTTGGAATTAGGGTTACGGGTGTGTTGCGGTTAGGGTTGTGGTTAGGGGTGTGTTGGGGTTAGGGTTGTGATTAGGGTTATGGCTACAGTTGGGATTAGGATTAGGGGTGTGTTGGGGTTAGTGTTGAAGTTAGAATTGAGGGGTTTCCACTGTTTAGGCACATCAGGGGTCTCCAAACGCAACATGGCGCCACCATTGATTCCAGCCAATCTTGCGTTCAAAAAGTCAAATGGTGCTCCCGCCCTTCCAAGCCCCAACGTGTGCCCAAACAGTGGTTTACCCCCACATTTGGGGTACCAGCGTACTCAGGACAAACTCGGCAACAACTGTTGGGGTCCAATTTCTCCTGTTACCCTTGCAAAAATAAAAAATTATTTGCTAAAACATAATTTTTGAGGAAAGAACAATTATTTTTTATTTTCACGGCTCTGCGTTATAAACTTCTGTGAAGCACTTGGGGGTTGAAAGTGCTCACCACACATCTAGATAAGTTCCTTCGGGGGTCTAGTTTCCAAAATGGGGTCACTTGTGGGGTGTTTCTACTGTTTAGGCACATCAGGGGCTCTGCAAATGCAATGTGACGCCCGCAGACCATTCCACCAAAGTCTGCATTTCAAATGTCACTACTTCCCTTCCGAGCCCTGACGTGTGCCCAAACAGTGGTTTACCCCCCACATATGGGGTATCAGCGTACTCACAACAAACTGGGCAACAAATATTGGGGTACAAATTCTCCTGTTACCCTTGTGAAAATAAAAAATTGCTTGCTAAAACATCTTTTTTGAGGAAAGAAAAATGATTTTTTATTTTCTCGGCTCTGCGTTGTAAACTTCTGTGAAGCACTTGGGGGTTGAACGTGCTCACCACACATCTAGATAAGTTCCTTGGGGGGTCTAGTTTCCAAAATGGGGTCACTTGTGGGGGGTTTCTACTGTTTAGGCATATCAGTGGCTCTGCAAACGTAACATGATGCCCGCAGACCATTCCATCAAAGTCTGCATTCCAAAACGTCACTACTTCCCTTCCGAGCCCCGGCATGTGCCCAAACAGTGGTTTACCCCCACATATGGGGTATCAGCGTACTCAGGAGAAACTGGACAACAACTTTTGGGGTCCAATTTCTCCTGTTACTCTTGCAAAAATAAAAAAATTCTGGGCTAAAAAAATATTTTTGAGGAAAGGAAACACATTTTTTATTTTCACGGCTCTGCGTTATAAACTTCTGTGAAGCACTTGGGGGTTCAAAGTGCTCACTACACATCTAGATAAGTTCCCTTGGGGGTCTAGTTTCCAAAATGGAGTCAATTGTGGGGAGTTCCTACTGTTTAGGCACATCAGGGGCTCTGCAAACGCAACCTGACGCCCGCAGAGCATTCCATCAAAGTCTGCATTTCAAAACGTCACTACTTCCCTTCCGAACCCCGACGTGTGCCAAAACAGTGGTTTACCCCCACATATGGGGTATCAGCGTACTCAGGAGAAACTGGACAACAACTTTTGGGGTCCAATTTCTCCTGTTACCCTTGGGAAAATAAAAAATTGTGGGCTAAAAAAATCATTTTTGAGAAAAGAAAAATTATTTTTTATTTTCATGGCTCTGCGTTATAAACTTCTGTGAAGCACTTGGGGGTTCAAAGTGCTCACCACACATCTAGATTAGTTCCCTGGGAGGTCTAGTTTCCAAAATGGGGTCACTTGTGCGGGAGCTCCAATGTTTAGGCACACAGGGGCTCTCCAAACGCGACATGGTGTCCGCTAATGATTGGAGCTAATTTTCCATTCAAAAAGCCAAATGGCGTGCCTTCCCTTCCGAGCCCTGCCGTGCGCCCAAACAGTGGTTTACCCCCACATATGGGGTATCATCGTACTCAGGACAAACTGGACAACAACATTTGGGGTCCAATTTCTCCTATTACCCTTGGGAAAATAAAAAATTCTGGGCTAAAAATTATTTTTGAGGAAAGAAAAATTATTTTTTTATTTTCACGGCTCTGCGTTATAAACTTCTGTGAAGCACCTGGGGGTTATAAGTGCTCACTATGCATATAGATTAGTTCCTTGGGAGGTCTAGTTTCCAAAATGGGGTCACTTGTGCGGGAGCTCCAATGTTTAGGCACACAGGGGCTCTCCAAACGCGACATGGTGTCCGCTAATGATTGGAGCTAATTTTCCATTCAAAAAGTCAAATGGCACGCCTCCCCTTTCCGAGCCTTGCCGTGCACCCAAACAGTGGTTTACCCCCACATATGAGGTATCGGCATACTCAGACGAAATTGCCCAACAAAATATAGGATCCATTTTATCCTGTTGCCCATGTGAAAATGAAAAAATTGAGGCTAAAATAATTTTTTTGTGAAAAAAAAAAGTACTTTTTCATTTTTACGGATCAATTTGTGAAGCACCTGGGGGTTTAAAGTGCTCACTATGCTTCTAGATAAGTTCCTTGGGGGGTCTAGTTTCCAAAATGTGGTCACTTGTGGGGGAGCTCCAATGTTTAGGCACACGGGGGCTCTCCAAACGCGACATGGTGTCCGCTAAAGATTGGAGCCAATTTTTCATTCAAAAAGTCAAATGGCGCTCCTTCCCTTCCGAGCCCTGCCGTGCGCCCAAACAGTGGTTTACCCCCACTTATGAGGTGTCAGCGTACTCAGGACAAATTGGACAACAACGTCCGTGGTCCAGTTTCTCCTTTTACCCTTGGGAAAATAAAAAATTGTTGCTAAAAGATCATTTTTGTGACTAAAAAGTTAAATGTTCATTTTTTCCTTCCATGTTGCTTCTGCTGCTGTGAAACACCTGAAGGGTTAATAAACTTCTTGAATGTGGTTTTGAGCACCTTGAGGGGTGCAGTTTTTAGAATGGTGTCACTTTTGGGTGTTTTCAGCCATATAGAACCCTCAAACTGACTTCAAATGTGAGGTGGTCCCTAAAAAAAATGGTTTTGTAAATTTTGTTGTAAAAATGAGAAATCACTGGTCAAATTTTAACCCTTATAACTTCCTAGCAAAAAAAAATTTGTTTCCAAAATTGTGCTGTTGTAAAGTAGACATGTGGGAAATGTTATTTATTAACTATTTTGTGTCACATAACTCTCTGGTTTAACAGAATAAAAATTCAAAATGTGAAAATTGCGAAATTTTCAAAATTTTTGCCAAATTTCCGTTTTTTTCACAAATAAACTCAGAAATTATCGACCTAAATTTACCACTAACATGAAGCCCAATATGTCACGAAAAAACAATCTCAGAATCGCTAGGATCCGTTGAAGCGTTCCTGAGTTATTACCTCATAAAGGGACACTGGTCAGAATTGCAAAAAACGGCAAGGTCATGAAGGGGTTAATGGATTGTATAGTAGACTCAACTCCCACAGACAGCAGATAGGTATATAAAGAGGAAATAAGGCCTTGAGGACCTTGCGAATTGAGAATTCCTATAAAAACGTAGAGATGAAATAGCTTGACCTGTATCCATATTCCTCGTGTGATTGAAAGGCTGATCTTAGCTGTAAATAACGAAAGGATTGAGATCTCGGGATATCATATTTATTCTGTAATTGTTCAAAAGACATAAAGGTCCCCTGGTTCTGTAGATCGCCTACTGAGAGGACACCATGCGAGATCCAAAAGTCAGTGGACGGGTGGTTCAATAGTACTGAAAAATAATTGTTCCACAAGGGCATTTCAGCTACAATATCTACAAATCTAATGACTTTTTTAATTTGCCTCCATATTAACCGTGCTAGCCGGAGTAAGGGCAACAAACGAGGAACACTAACTGTCTCCAGCTCCAAAAAACCTAGTGTGGAATCAATCAGGGCAGAATGGAGCAAATGGCTCTCAGAGTTACGTAGAGAATTATTGGGCATCCATTTATTTATTGCCTTTGCCTGCCCAGCCAAGTACCGTATTTTCTCTAGTCACCTTCCACGACGGCATATGGAGGTTGTCTCTTTGCCCTAATGGGGAACAGGAAACACAGAGGTTAAAAGGACATCCCACTTGCCAGTGTCTTTCCTGTTCCCCATGGGACAGGGAGAGGTTTTCTTCATGTGCTGTAGTGGCCGGCGGCTACGGTACCTTAATTGCAGGCGCTGCCTGTCTAGCCGGGCAGCAGATGGTCGCCTCTGGCCTCCTCCTTGTGCTGCTCCCGTCGTCCTGCTCGCAGGTCCTCGGGACCTCCTCCCGGACTTCCCGCGCCCCCACGAGGGCAAAGCAGGCCTGGGTTCCCTGCCCGGCGTCCTCCTCCTCCATGCTGCCGGCTCAGCGTTCCGGAAGTGACGACGGCGGTTCGCGCGCGTCACTTCCGGTTTCTTCATACACTCAGAAGCCGGTACTTCCGGGTTTCGCCGGCCGGCGTGTCGGACCGCACAGCTCCCTCACCTGGATCCTGGAGGGGGAGGGGGATTAATCGCTGGAGCAGGTGCTAGGACGGCGTCCATAAAAGCCTGCTGAACCACCACTGAGGTAAGGCTATCTCCTTCAGTATGGATGGTTCTTCATGCCCCGTATCTGCGGAGCCCAGCGCCACCCCTGCCTCTGTAAGTGTTGCAGGGATGGGATCCGGGAGGAGTGTAGCAGGGGTTTGAAGTCCTCACCCCTCTCTCCCTTATATATTTCAGGGAGAAAAACCTGCCCCTAAGTGCCCTATCTGTTCCACTAAATGTCCTCCTAACTGGGACAAGAAACTCTGTCAGTCATGTACTGACAGAATAATAAGAGCTGAGCAACCATCACTGCTGGATGAGATTCGCTCACTGGTGAAACAGGAGGTACAATCTTCTCTGGCAGCTTTTACACCTCCACCCCCACCTCCATCTCCGCAACCACAACCTCATTCCCCGGCTAAGAAGAGGAAGATTCAGGTTGTGGAATCCGACTCTGATTCGGACCTCTCTCATGCCTCATCTGTTGGCTGGGAGGATCCAAGATCACCTAAAGCTGAGGTCAGGAAGTACCTTTTTTCCTCAGACTACATTGAGGATCTAGTCTCGGCCGTACGTAATACCATGGGACTAGAAGAGGAACCTGTACCGCAGTCCATACAGGATCAGATGTTTGGTGGTCTTTCATCGGAGAAGAGAGTGGGCTTCCCAGTTCATCACAATATTATCAGTATGATTAATCAGGAATGGGAACTACCTGAGAGGCGTCTCAGTACCCCTTCAGAAATGAGGCACAGATTTCTGCTTGAGGACGACCTTAAATTAGATATTCCCAAGGTCGATGTGCAGGTGGCTAGAGTCGCCAAGCGAACTGCACTCCCCTTTGAGGATTCTTCTCAATTGAAGGATCCCATGGATAGAAAAATTGAAAGTCTCCTCAGAAAATCATGGGAAACTTCTGCATCTGTCCTTAAGGCTAACGTCGCCTCCACCTGTGTGGCAAGAGCCCTCTCCTGCTGGCTCGAAAAATTAGAGAATCACGTATCTCAAGGTACCTCAAGAGGCGAGATATTGGATTCCCTACCCATTCTGCACAAAGCTACAGGGTATTTGGCGGACGCTTCTCTGGAATCTGTAAGAGTCGCCGCCAGATCCCTGGTACTTTCCAACTCTGCTAGAAGAGCCCTCTGGCTTAAACTATGGAGTGGGGATATTACCTCATAATCTAAACTCTGCACCATACCCTTTAAAGGAGACTACGTCTTTGGTCCTGCCCTAGACGATATTCTCGATAAAGCCACCGACAAAAAAAAAAAAAAAAAAGCGCTCCCCGAGCATAAACAGCCTAGGAAACGTTTTTTTCGTGGCCCACAACCTCAGCCCTCTCAAGCAAGAGGCAAAGGAAAAACCGGCAGGTGGAGCTATGCAAAGGGTAGGGGAAAGAATATTTTTGTCCCGCAACAGCAGCAGCAACAACAGTCCCAGCAGGACAAACAATGACTCCGACCCGGTGGGGGGAAGACTCTCAAGATATGTGGATCAGTGGGAGGATATCACCAGCTCCCACTGGGTTCTCAATATCATCAAGGAGGGCCTGTTAATAGAGTTAATTTCTTCCCCACCTCAGGGTCTAAAAGTCACTTCCCTTCCATCATCAAGGGATCGCAACCTATTGTCTTTAGGTCTCAGAGACCTGATCAAATCAAATGTAATTTCCCCAGTCCCACAATCAGAGTGGGGAAAAGGTCACTACTCCCGACTCTTCCTGGTCCCCAAACCGTCGGGAGACGTCCGGATTATTATAAACTTAAAAGGGTCTGAACCAGCACGTGAAGTATCGCAAATTCAAGATGGAGTCCATAAGATCTGCAATTCCTCTGATAGAACAGCACTCTTTTATGGCTACCATCGATCTCAAGGATGCGTATTTCCACATCCCTATTCACCCGAGACACAAGAAATATCTCAGGTTTGCGATACAGGGGAGTCATCGGGTGGAGCACTATCAGTTTGGAGTCCTTCCCTTCGGCATTTCATCAGCACCGAGGGTGTTCTCCAAGGTGATGGCAGAAATACTGTCATTCATCCGAAAACAAGGTGTCTGTATAGTGCCCTATCTGGACGATCTTCTGATAGTAGCTTCCACCGAGACAACCCTGATATCCCATGTATCTACAACCCTAGACGTTCTGAGATCCCTAGATTGGATTCCAAACCTACAAAAATCTCAGCTTCAACCTGCAAAAACCAGGAGATTTCTAGGAGTAATGCTGGATTCAGCAAGACAAATGTCCTTCCTCCCGGACGATCACAGACTTCCCCTCCTAACAAAAATCAGGAAGTTCAAAGAAATGAGGTCCCCTACTCTGCGAGAGGGAATGTCGCTGTTGGGCTCCATGACAGCCTGCATACAGTCGGTGGCTTGGGCTCAAGCTCACTCAAGGACTCTTCAAGCCCACATTCTAGACAACTGGGATGGTCGACCTGGCACTCTTACCAAGAGGATCCACACTCCGGGCAGAGTGAAAGCCTCTTTAACATGGTGTATGAAGCCCAGGAACCTTCTGAAAGGAGTATCCTGGATTCAGTCCCCTCTAACCACCATCAAAACAGATGCCAGCAAGAGGGGCTGGGGAGCCATAGTAGACCATGTCCCCTATCAGGGACAGTGGAGTCAATCGATTTCCGAGAAATAATCAAATTTCAGGGAGCTCAAAGCTGTGGAAGAGACCCTGCTAGCGGCAAGTCGTCAGATTTCGGGTCAACATGTACAGATATATTCGGACAACATGACCACAGTGGCCCATATCAGGCACCAGGGCAGTACAAGAACTCTCAGTCTAATAAAGATCTCCGCTCGAATCTTTTCTTGGGCTGAAAGGCACCTACTATCCCTGACAGCAATCCACCTCAAGGGAACTACAAATATTCAGGCAAGACTACCTAAGCCGACAGGAAATTCATCCTGGCGAGTGGAGCCTGGATCCTCAAACATTCAACATGTTGGTACACAGATGGGGTCATCCAGACGTCGACCTCTTCGCCTCTCACCAGAACGCAAAGGTCAAAACCTTTTTTTCCCTGAACCCAAGAGGCAATCCCAGGGGGTTGGATGCTCTAACCCAAGATTGGCCGTTTCATCTAGCTTATGCTTTTCCGCCAATCCCAATCCTTGCCAAGGTTCTACGGAAGATACGCCTAGAAAGAACTCCAACTATCCTGATAGCTCCATTGTGGCCCAAAAGGAGTTGGTTCAACCTAATTATCCATCTACAAGTGGATGGACCAGTAATATTGCCGATAAAGCACGATCTTCTCTCTCAGGGTCCCATTCTCCACCCAGACCCTCAGAAGTGGAGCTTGGCGGCGTGGTTGCTGAAACCCAGGTTTTAAGAGCTAAAGGACTATCAATCCCGGTCATAGCTACGCTACAAAAATCAAGGAAACCTGTAACCAACGCCATCTACAATAAAATTTGGAAAAAGTTTTCTTCATTCTGTCTGCCTAACCTTCCAGACCCTCTCAAGCCTAATATACCTATCATATTGGACTTTTTACAAAAAGGCTTGGAAATAGGTCTCAGGCCTAGTACCCTCAAGGTACAAGTCTCGGCACTTAGCTCGGTCTTTGATCAAGATTTAGCGAGTTATCGCTGGATTAAAAGGTTTATGACATCAGCTACTAGAATGAATCCTAGAAAACAAATCATAGTTCCCCCATGGGATCTCAATGTAGTTCTCCAAGGTCTGACAGGTCCACCCTTTGAACCGCTATCCTCTTGTTCTCCACAAAACCTAGCTTATAAAGCCGTGTTCTTGGTAGCCATTACTTCAGCCAGAAGGATTGGTGAATTACAGGCCTTGTCTACAAGAGAACCTTATCTCCTGGTAAGAGATGATTCAATTGTGCTTCGTCTTGATCCATCCTTTCTTCCAAAGGTCATCTCTGACTTTCATCGTTCTCAAGAGATTTTTCTACCAACCTTTTGCCACAATCCAGCAAACCTGGAAGAAAGAAGATTCAACACCTTGGATGTCCGGCGCATCCTTCTACAGTACTTGGACCACACCCGCACGTTCAGAATTGATCATAACCTATTTGTCCATCTCTCAGGACAAAACAAGGGGAAAAAAGTAGCCAAAAGTACCATCGCTACATGGATCAAGAAAGCTATAACGGAAGCCTACCTCGCTCAAAACAAATTGCCTCCAGTAGGGATCAAAGCCCATTCAACCAGATCTACATCGGTTTCCTGGGCAGAAAGAGCAGGCGCATCTCCGGAGCAGATTTGCAGGGCAGCAACGTGGTCTTCACTCCATACCTTCTCTAAACATTACAGACTGGATGTATTGTCCAATAAGGACTTAGCCTTCGGCCGTAAAGTACTCCAGGCCGTTGTCCCTCCCTAGTGCCAAATTAGTTGGTATTCCTCCATATGCCGTCGTGGAAGGTGACTAGAGAAAATAGAATTATTCTTACCGTTAATTCGGTTTCTAGGAACCTTCCACGACGGCACTAATTTCCCGCCCAATATATATTCCTGGATTAGTTCTGGGATTTTAAAGGTAAAGCAGTGCAATGGTCTCAGTTGTAAGTCACTGGCAAGTGGGAGGTGGGAGGTCCTTTTAACCTCTGTGTTTCCTGTTCCCCATTAGGGCAAAGAGACAACCTCCATATGCCGTCGTGGAAGGTTCCTAGAAACCGAATTAACGGTAAGAATAATTCTATTTTTTCTGACCATAAGACGCACTTTTTTTCCTCCAAATTTGGGAGGAAAGTGTGGGTGCGTCTTATGGTAGGGATGTAGCATGTGGGGAGGGGGGCAGCAGTGAGTGGGATCGCACTGTTATCCCACTTCAGGAGGCAGAAAAATGTCCCCACTGCCCGGAATCAGCGCTGGGGAAACCATGTGGTCCCGATGATTAAGTGCAGTGAATATTCATTAGCTACTCCCCGCCCACCTATCAGCTGAGCGGTGAGCTGGGAGTAGCAAATGAATACTGCACTTAAGCAGGGACACACATGGTTTCCTCAGCGCTGATTCCTGCAGCAGCTGGGGAGATCCGTGTGTCCGGGGGAGGAGGAGGCAGCAGCAGGGTCCTGGGGAGAGGAGATCGCTGGTACCTTCCTGGGCTGGAGCTGAGTGCTGTCAGTGTGCACAAGGAGGACCTGTGATGATGTCAGAAGTGGGCGAGCTGGATCATCACATAGCAGCACAGAGCCCTCCCTCTTCTTGACATCATCACAGGTCCTTCAGACTCCAACACTAGAATCTGCTGGCTTCCATTACCTGTGCTGTGGAAAGGCAACAAGAGGGAGGGCTCTGTGTGTGCAGTCATGGGATGCTTTTACCTCACCACAGGCTGGCTGCCACAATTAAGAGGTTAGTCTTTCCAAAACACAATAAAGCACTCTGCCACTCCTTTAGTGAACTATAACTCCCAGCATGTCATAGGATCTGCAGGACATGCTGGGAGTTATAGTTCTCCCATGGGATTTTAAAGCAGCACTCCAGTGTTATTTTGCAGTGCTGGAGTGGTGCTTTCAATATAAGCCCTGTGCCCCCATTCTTATACTCACCCTCCAGCATCTTCATATAGTACTTAACAGATACCACAATTGGCCCCACAGCTTCCAACATAATAACATACTGTTATATATAATAACACCACATATAATAGTATGTTATTAAATATTTTACCACATTTTTTTGCTTCAAATATTTTTTTTCCCTATTTTCCACCTCTAAAACCTGGGTGCGCCTTATAGTCCGGTGCGTCTTATAGTCCGAAAAATACGGCAATACAAATAAAAATCTGGTAGAGCCACCCCACCCCCCTGCTTTGGTCTTTGTAGAGCAGATAGCTTGAGTTTGGGCCTAGCCTTCCCCCATATAAAGGACGTAATTTGGGAGTTTAGATTAGCAAAAAAGGATTTAGGTATTGGCACAGCACTGTGTTGAAAGCAGTAGCTGAGTTTGGGGAGCAATATCATTTTTTTTTTTTTTTAAATCAGATACATTTTTATTGAGCACAATAAATGGTATCCACTCATATAACAGAATACATTTGTGTTTTGATTTAACAAGAAAATAACCCCTCCCCCCCCCCCCACCCGAGGACCAACACGAAACCATACAATACCCTTATCTAAGTTGTAAAGAAGAGAGTAAACAGTACATACATGTTTTTCGAGCTGGACAATATGATTCGTTTGCGCAATGAACTCTCGTCTGGTTGGAGGTTCCTCCCTAATCCAATACCTTGCAATCACTTTCCTCGCAATGAACAATAATCTAGCAATTGCCATTTTTGCAGTACTGTCGGCTAAGATTTCCTCCACATACCCAAGTACACAAACCACCGGATCCCTGGGAATCGAGCACCCGTAAGTCACCTCAATTCGATTCAGCACTACAACCCCATACGAAAATAATCTGGGACATAGCCAGAGCATGTGTAGTATTCCCGCCTGAGACTGAGAGCATCTAGGGCACTCCAGAATTAGATCTCATCCCAGCTTTAAATAACATGTCATGTGTCCTATAGGCCCTATTTATCACGTACAATTGCGACAATCTCCCAGGTTCACTCATCGACAACTTGGGTACGTATTCTAAAATAGACTCCCACCTATCATCATCTATCTCACCCAATTCAGCCTCCCACTTCCTTCTGGCCTTAATAGGGTGATCTACTAGAAAGGTGTGTAGCAGATCACCGTATACTTCTGATATTGCCCCCTTGTTTCCATTGTTATTAAGTATAAAGTCCAACATGAGATCAGTCTGTATCACTATAGGCCCTCTCCTTTGGAATGCATGCTGAACCCGTCTATATTGATATAAATTTAGCCCTGGGAACTGAAATTCCTGCTGCAACATATCATAAGATTTAAGATTCCCATTGTAAATCAATTGACCTATCAACCCAATGCCTTTTTCCCTCCACTCTCCCATTCCTTCCTTATGGTTGAATTCTTGAAAAGAAGGGTTATCCCAAATAGGTGAGAACTCTGTAAATCTCACTACCCCCCTGATTGGTTTAATAGTCTGCCATACCTTATGAATTAAATTTATGGTATGGAAACTAGTCCCCAATTTCTTAAAGAGTCCTGCTTCTAGACCCCCGCTCAAGGGCCATATTCCAATAATACATACCAGACTGCTATGAACTTGTCCTTTCTCGAGCCCTTTCCCCCATCCCCTAAGATGCTTGCTCTGCGCAGACAAAAAATATAACCAGGGGTTGGGTAGGGCAAGCCCGCCTTCGTCTTTAGGTCTCTGCAGTATTTCTTGTTTAATTCTCGGACTCTTCCTACCCCACACCAACTCTCCGAATAATGATCTTAGTCTACGGAATCTGCTCAATGGGATCCATACCGGAGAATTATGCAAAATATATAAAACCTGCGGCATTACAACCATCTTGAGGAGATTCACTCTACCCACCACTCATAAATGCAGCTTATTCCAAGCTGAGATTTTGGCGCGTAATTTAGTTATTAATGGCTCGAGATTAAGCTCCTCAAATCTTGTTAAGGGGAGAGTTATATGGATCCCTAGATATTTAAATTGTGAAACCACCCTTAATTTAGTGCCTTCTTCCACCTCCCTCATACAATCTGTTTCTCTATCCACCTGTAGGACACACGATTTATCCCAATTGATAATCAGCCCTGAAATTTGCCCAAATCCTTCAATTAATGATACTACATTTCTTAGTTTCCCCAGGGCCCTCAAGAAAAAGCAAGATGTCGTCGGCATACAGAGCAACTTTTTCCTCCATTTTCCCATACACAAACCCCTTTACTGTCTGTGACCTTCTAATAGCCGCTGCCAGTGGCTCCACCGCTAGGGCAAATAGCAACGGGGACAACGGCCACCCCTGTCGTGTACCTCGAAACAGTTGAAAACTGTCTGACAGCACATTGTTCACTTTAATCTTAGCCACTGGAGAGGAGTATAGTAATCTTACCCATGATATAAAAACTGGCCCAAACCCACAGCAACTCAGCACCGACCACAAGTAATGCCATTCTATACTATCGAAGGCCTTATGTGCATCGAGGGAGACTACCACTCTCCTGCCAGCATTATCCGCCGGTATTTGTATATTGAGAAATAGCCTTCTTAAGTTGATGGCAGTGGATTTATTAGGCATAAAGCCCGATTGGTCCGAGTCAACCACTCTTTCTATCACCCGGGTCAGTCTGTTTGCCAAGGCCTTAGCCAAAATCTTGACGTCTGCTGTTAGGAGTGATATTGGTCTATAGGACTCCGGTAGCCGCCGATTTTTGTCAGGTTTAGGGATGACCACAATAATGGCCTCCCTCATAGATGCAGGCAATATTCCCCTCTCCAGCGACTCTTCAAAGACCCCCAGTAACTGAGTTAGCAGCTCCTCAGTAAGGCCACCGTAGACTTCTACAGGGATGCAGTCAGCCCCCGGAGTCTTCCCCCCAGCCATGGACTTCAAGGCACCCTCCAATTCCTCCCTTAGCGGCCTATCTAACCAGTCCCTATCCTCAGCATCTAGTCTAGGCAAATTTGCCTCTTCTAGAAACCTATCAATTTCCCTTTCTCCCTGCCCTATTTGTGATGAATATAATTTACTATAAAATCCCTTAAATCCTTCCAATATTTGGGCCCCCTGTGTTACAATACTACCATTCTCTAATTCCAGGGCATGTACATGTGCCGAGTCACGCTGCGCAGACGCCACCACCGAGAGCAGGTGTCCCACCTTCTCTCCCGCGTAAAAGGCCTCTCTTTGAAAAGCTCTCGCCCTCTCTGCTTTGCGTAAGTGTAATTTGTTTACCTCCTCCTGAGCCACCTTCATACGATTTATAGTGTCTTGTGAGCGCAGATCACTCAATGCAGCCTCCGCTACCCTCAATTCCTCCAATACCACTTTATCAGATTCTCTTGTTTGCGTCTTGTGCCTAGATATTTCTCTGAATAATATCCCCCTCAAATAAGCCTTCATGGTATCCCAAACCACATGCTTTGCCGCACTATTGTCATTAATTTTAATCTCTTCCCCAATCTTTTCCATGTTAAGAAGTTGTAACCAGAAGGGGTTAATTTTCCAACCCAACCTAGCATTCTCCCCAGGGCCTTCAATTTGCAGTGCTACTGTCAACGGACTATGTTCCGACACTACTCTAGGCATATATTCCACCTCCCGCACCAACCTGTCCATTCCTTCATTACCCAGAGCCAAATCAATACGAGATAAAGAGCCATATGTCGCTGAATAACATGTGAAACAGTATGTGTCAATATTACGAACTCTCCATAAATCTTTCCATGCCACTTCTTTCAAATAACTACCAAAACCTGTCTCATTCCCTTCTTTCCTCAAAGCATGCTGCCCCTTATCCCAGTGGTCATTAATAATATTAACGTCTCCTATTATGAGCAATGGAACCCCTCCCCACCTCCTGATATATTTAGGATTTCCTGCAATTTTTTCCCCGAGTATGGTGGAGGAATGTACACCGACACAACACACAACAGTCTAGCAAATATTTCACACACCAGAAATACATACTGTCTATCACCACCTCTACCTCCTCGAACGGTACGCTTGTGTGCACAAGGATTGACACCCCTCTAGCATAGGCCGAGAATGTCACATGATACGCCTTCCTCACCCATCTTTTATGCAATATCTCCACTTTTTCTTTAACTAAATGGGTTTCTTGCAGGCATATCAACGAGGCTCTCTGTTTCAAAATATATTGCAAAATAGCCATACGCTTTGTATCATTCGATAGACCCCTAATGTTCAAGCTCAAAATTTTAAGTCTACCTCCCATCATGTTGCACAACAGTAAAACTGCTCTTTTTCCTTCCTTTGGTCTCCCTTACCCCCCTTAACTGAGCCCACCTACCCCCATCCACCCCCCAAGCTCCCATTATTTCAAAATAACCCTAACCTCCCCCTTCCCTTCCCTCAATAACGTCCTCCCCCTAAACGTTGCAACGCTCAACGTATAAACTCTTACTCCCTCTCTGTATGAGAAAGGGGAACGCACTATCACAATCCCAGCAGTGGCTCAAAAGCCGATACCAACCAACAATAGATTCTCCGCTATCCCTCAGTCGTTCCTCCCCCCGCCCATTTGAAACAGAATATGAAAAACAGCTGCGCCGCCGAACACAACCATAGCGCACAGGGACCACGTAACAGATTCCCTTAATAACCTATCGCAATAAACCATAAACTCAGTCAATTCTGCCAAATTAACACAATTGCCAGAAAACCGCGCAGGGTCCTCTCTGCTCCGATACGTTTCGCATTCAGATCCAGCCAATGTGACACTTCCTCAGGGTTTTGAAAAAAGTGGACCCTTTCCATTGCCACCACATGTAGTTTAGCCGGATAAAGCATGGAATAAGCCAGGCCCAGTTCACGTAGGCGTCTTTTAACCTCTCCAAACTTCATCCTAAGCTTCTGCACAATTGTAGAATAATCAGGGTATATAGAGATTCGGTTGCCGTCAATGGTTAAGTCCTCCATATTCCTGGCCTTTCTCAACAGAATGTCTCAGTCTCTGTAATTCAGGATTTTGGCCAGAAAGGTCCTTGGAGCGGAACCAGGGGGCAGAGGTCTGGACGGCACCCGATGGGCTCTTTCGACCGCGAATAGTTTAGTAAGACTGTCCCCTCCAACCTTAGTTTTCAGCCATGTCTCAATAAAATCAGAGAGGTTGTTTCCTTCTGCTTTTTCAGGCACACCAATAATTCTCAACTTGTTCCTGCGCGAACGGTTTTCCAAATCATCAGTTTTAAGTTCCAACTCCGAAATGCGTTGGACATATTTTTTCTCTCGTTTTTCCAGTTCAGCAATCTGGTCCTCCGCACCGCCCACACGTTCCTCCAACAGTTCAACTCTCCCCTCCATTTTATGCATAGCGGAGCGAAAAGAGGCAACTTCTCCCTTCAGGTCATCTACCCGGACAGCTAGGGTTGTCACTGCAGTCTTGCAGAATAGTACTGCAGAAAATATATCCCTCAGGGTCGGCTCCGCAGCCCCATCAGCGCACACAGTCACCAATTGTGCAGCATATTCAGGGGCCAGCTCAGCTATATCAGTAAGTGGAGCATTCCTTATAGCTGGTACTATGGTGGGCGATACGGGGGATCCGCGCGCCATCACCTCTTCCTGCGTGCGCCCCAGCCTGCTCACCCACCTGCTCCCCTGAGTCCACCGCTTCTCCTGTCACCTCTCCACCAGCTCCTTGCATCAGCCGTCCTGCCTCCTCTGTCCTCGCAAACTTTTCTAGCTTGGAGATTACCTCCAGCCGCTTCTGATAGGCAGCGCTTGCCTTTGCTGCCTCTTCCACGGCGCTTTCGGCGCCATCTTGGGAGCGCGTGCTTCCCGCCATCCCGGGCTCTTTCTGCCTCTTGCGTGTCATTCTGGGGCTCTCGTGCAGCACGGCTGATTCTCCCCGCTCCTCAGGAGCTCCTCCACCTGTATTTGGCGTTCGGCGGCGCCTCTAATATGTCCGGATCACCGTTCGGGCAGCGAGAGAGGTCCGGCAAGCGACCTCTTACATCTCCTGCTAGGCCACGCCCCGAGCAATATCATTTTAATTAATTAACCCCTTCATGACCCAGTCTATTTTGACCTTAATGACCTGGCCATTTTTTGCAGTTCTGACCAGTGTCCCTTTGAGGTAATAACTCAAGAATGCTTCAACGGATCTTAGCGATTCTGAGATTGTTTTTTTTCGTGACATATTAAGCTTCATGTTAGTGATAAATTTAGGGCGATAATTTTTGTATTTATTTGTGAAAAAACGGAAATTTGGTGAAAATTTAGAAAATTTTGCAATTTTCAAATTTTGAATTTTTATTCTGTTAAACGAGAGAGTTATGTGACACAAAATAGTTAATAACATTTCCCACATGTCTACTTTACATCAGCATAATTTTGGAAACAATTTTTTTTTTTGCTAGGAAGTTATAAGGGTTAAAATTTGACCAGCAAACAAAATTACAACAAAATTTATAAAACCATTTTTTTTAGGGACCACCTATATGGCTGAAAATACCCAAAAGTGACACCATTCTAAAAACAGCACCCCTCAAGGTGCTCAAAACCACATTCAAGAAGTTTATTAACCCTTCAGGTGCTTCACAGCAGCAGAAGCAACATGGAAGGAAAAAATGAACATTTAACTTTTAGTCACAAAAATGAACTTTTAGCAACAATTTTTTTTATTTTCCCAAGGGTAAAAGGATAAACTTGACACCGAAAGTTGTTGTACAATTTGTCCTGAGTACGCCGATACCCCATATGTGAGGGGGGAATCACTGTTTGGGCGCTTGACAGGGCTCGGAAGGGAAGGCGCGTCATTTTACTTTTTGAATGAAAAATTGGCTCCAATCTTTAGCGGACACCATGTCGCGTTTGGAGAGCCCCTGTGTGCCTAAAGGTTGGAGCTCCCCCACACATTTTGGTAACTAGACCCCCCAAGGAACTTATCTAGATGCATAGTGAGCACTTTCAACCCCCAGGTGCTTCACAAATTGATCCGTAAAAATGAAAAAGTACTTTTTATTCACAAAAAAATTCCTTTAGCCTCAATTTTTTTATTTTCTCATGGGCTACAGGATAAAATGGATCTTAAAATGTGTTGGGCAATTTCTCCTGAGTACACAGATACCTCACATGTGGGGCACACGGCAAGGCTCAGAAGGGAAGGAGCGCCATTTGACTTTTTGAATGAAAAATTAGAGCCAATCGTTAGCGGTCACCATGTCACGTTTGGAGAGCCCCTGTGTGCCTAAAACATTTGAACTCCCCCACAATTGACACCATTTTGGAAACTAGACCCCCCAAGGAACTTATCTAGATGTGTGATGAGCACTTTGAACCCCCAAGTGCTTCACAGAAGTTTATAACGCAGAGCTATGAAAATAAAAAATAATTTTTCTTTCCTCAAAAATTATTTTTTTAGCCCACAATTTTTTATTTTCACAAGGGTAACAGGAGAAATTGGACCCCAAAAGTTGTTGTCCAGTTTGTCCTGAGTAACCTCATACCCCACACTTGGGGGTAAACCACTATTTGGGCGCATGGCAGAGCTCGTAAGGGAAGTAGTGACGTTTTGGAATGCAGACTTTGATGGAATGGTCTGCGGGCGTCATGTTACGTTTCCAGAGCCCATGATGTGCCTAAACAGTAGAAAACCCCCACAATTGACCCCATTTTGGAAACTAGAGCCCCCAAGGAACTCATCTAGATGTGTGGTGAGCACTTTGAACCCCCCAAGTGCTTCACAGAAGTTTATAACGCAGAGCCGTGAAAATAAAAAATAATTTTTCTTTCCACAAAAATTATTTTTTTAGCCCGCAATTTTTTATTTTCAAAAGGGTAACACGAGAATCTGAACCCCCAATAGTTGTTGTCCAGTTTGTCCTGAGTATGCTGATACCCCATATGTGGGGGTAAACCACTGTTTGGGCACACGTCGGGGCTCGGAAAGGAAGTAGTGACGTTTTGAAATGCAGACTTTGATGGAATGGTCTGCGGGCGTCACGTTGCGTTTGCAGAGCCCCTGATGTACCTAAACAGTAGAAACCTACCACGAGTGACCCCTTTTTGGAAACTAGACCCCCCAAGGAACTTATTTAGATTTGTGGTGAGCACTTTGAACCCCCAAGCGCTTTGCAGAATTTTATAACGCAGAGCTGTGAAAATAAAAAATCTTTTTTTTCCCCACAAAAATCATTTTTTAGCCCCCGTTTTTTTATTTTTCCAAGGGTAACAGGAGAAATTAGACCCCCAAAATTGTTGCACAATTTTTCCTGAGTACGATGATACCCCATATGTGTGGGTAAACCACTGTTTAGGCACACGTCGGGGCTCGGAAGGGATGGAGCACCATTTGGCTTTTTGAATGCAAGATTGGCTGGAATCAATGGTGGCGCCATGTCGTCATTGGAGGCCCCCTGATGTGCCTAAACAGTGGAAACCCCCCAATTCTATCTCCAACACGAACCCCAACACATCCCTAACTCTAATCCCAACCATAACCCTAACCACAACCCTAACCCCATCACACCCCCTAATCACAACCCTAACCCCAACACACCCCTTATCCCAACCCTAACCCCAACACACAACCAACCCTAATCCCAACCATAACCCTAACCACAAGCCTAACCCTAATCTTAACCCTAATTCCAACCCTTAACCCTAATTCCAACCCTAACTCTAGTTCCAGCCCTAACCCTAAGGCTGTGCCCACGTTGCGGATTCGTGTGCGGATTTCTCCGCACCATTTTTGAAAAATCCGCAGGTAAAACGCACTGCGTTTTACTTACGGATTTACTGCGGAGTTCCAGTGGTTTTGTGTGGATTTCACCTGCGGATTCCTATTGAGGTACAGGTATAAAACATTGCGGAATCCGCACAAAGAATTGACATGTTGCGGAAAATTCAACGCAGCGTTTCCGCACGGTATTTTCCGCACCATGGGCACAGCAGATTTGGTTTTCCTTAGGTTTACATGGTACTGTAAACGTGATGGAAAACTGCCATGAATCTGCAGCGGCCAATCCGCCGCGAATCCCCAGCTAAATCTGCACCGTGTGCACATAGTCTAATTCTAACCCTAACCCTAATTCTAACCCTAATTGCAACCCTAACCCTAGCTCTAACCCTAACCCTAGTGGAAAAATAAAAATATTTTATTTATTTCATTATTTTCCCTACCTATGGGGGTGAGAAGGGGGGCTTTATGTACTATTTTTTTTTATTTTGATCACTGTGATAGGTTTATATCACAGTGATCAAAATGTACCTGTAACGAATCTGCCGGCTGGCAGATTCGGCGGGCGCACTGCGTATGCGCCCACCATTTTGGAAGATGGCGGCACCCATCGAAGATGCCGGAAGGAACTCCCAGGACTCCAGCGGTACGTGGGGGTGGGATCGGACAGTGGAGGGGAGGAGAGAGGAAAGCAGCGGGGGGGGGGGGGAGAGGAAAGCAGGGGGGGGGGGGAGAGGAAAGCAGGGGGGGGGGAGAGGAAAGCAGGGGGGGGGGAGAGGAAAGCAGGGGGGGAGGGGAGAGGAAAGCAGGGGGGGGGGAGGAAAGCAGGGGGGGAGGGGAGAGGAAAGCAGCGGGGGGGGGGAAGAAGAGAGGAAAGCAGCGGGGGGGGGGAAGAAGAGAGGAAAGCAGCGGGGGGGGGAGAAGAGAGGAAAGCAGCGGGGGGGGGGGGGAGAAGAGAGGAAAGCAGCATGGGGGGGGAGGGGAGAGGAAAGCAGCAGAGTGCAGCGGAGCACCGAACGGAGGGGAGGAGAGACTGACAGCAGCGGCAGATCGCCGCTGTCAGTCGGTGGGGGGGTCAGATCGCGGTCTCCAGCCATGGCCGATGATATTGCAGAATCGGCCATGGCTGGATTGTAATATTTCACCAAATTTCATAGGTGAAATATTACAAATTGCTCTGATTGGCTGTTGCACTTTCAACAGCCAATCAGAGCGATCGTAGCCACGTGGGGGCAGAGCCACCCCACCTGGGCTAAAGTACCACTCCCCCTGTCCCTGCTGATCCGGTGAAATTGGAGTTAACCCTTTCACCCGATCTGCAGGGACGCGAACCCTCCATGACGCCACATAGACGTCACAGGTCGGATTGGCACCGACTTTCATGACGCCTACGTGGCGTGACAAGTCGGGGAGGGGTTAATACGACCAGCAACAGAAAGCTGGAGTTTATTCCAGATTTGACCAAATCTAGTAATGGGTAGATATTACGTTGTAAATCAAATTGACTATGTTGACACATGAGGATGCCTAGATATTTGAAATTAGAAACCATAGGCAACAACGAGAGAGTTTCAAGATGGGGCATTGGGGTGTGAGAAAGAGGTAAGAGTAGATTTGTCCCAGTTTATATATAGGCCGGAGAATTTAGTAAATTTATCTATAGTGACTATTACTTGTGGTAGCGTTTCCTCCGCTTTATCCATAAATATCACCATGTCATCAGCATAGAGACCAATGGTGTCTACACGACCCGCTATATCTATCCCCATAATGTCAGTGGAAGACCTTATGCTTATTGCCAATGCCTCTATTGCCAGGGCAAAAAGAGCCGGGAACAGAGGACACTCCTGACGAGTTCCCCTGTGTAATGAAAAGGGCTCAGAAATGAAATTATTTACAATTATACGTGCCTTAGGTTTCATATACAGTATACCAATCCCTCTTAAGAATTTGTCCCCAAATCCATATTTTATTCAGTCGCCATGACAGCACAATGAGAGAGGGGATCCGCCATTCAGGGACAGGAAACCTCATTCCCCCGTCAGTTGGTTTCCTGTCCCTGACAGAGGAACCTCTTCAGGCAGACCCTAAGAAGAGGGTTGAAGATTGAAGAAGATATCCCACTTCTCACAGGCCGACGCAGGTAGCGGGGGTCCTCTACCTCGGCCTGGTCAGATTGTGGAAGCTCCACACGGCAGGGGTACTGTCTGTGTCGGTGACAGCAGTGAGAAGCGGCCTCAGGTGGCGTGGGCTGGCTTCTAATGTGGACCGCGCACGTACCTGTAAGTATGCAGGGCTGTGCTTTGCGGGGTCGTATCTGCTGGGGCCTCCGGGGATGTGTCCGCTGCCTGGTGCGGGCGCGCGGATTGCTCCGGGCGGTGCTGGCATCTTCCTGCGCGTGTCGGCCTGCAATGCCGCGGTCGCGACCGGAAGTGACGTTTCCGGATGTTGCGGCTGGCGGCCGGCCTGATGATGCGGCGGGGCATGCGCAGTAGCGCCGTCCCGGTCAATGGCGGCGCCCTGATGTCCGGGCCGTACTGGATCTCGGCGGGGGGCGGGGACGCGACCCTGGAAAGCATGCCCTATCAGCGCCTGGTACTGAACGCACCACCTGGAGATCCTGCTGTCCCCCATCCGGGGGTGGTACCATGGGGGCATATTTAAGGTAGCACATGTCGGCTGTAAGGTGCTCCTGATCATTTCTCGTGATGGATTCGCCAGAAGGAGCATCGCAGAGACAGCAGCAGCAGCAGGTGTTGAAAGAGCCTCAGGTGAGCTCCCAGCGGCGATCTAGTGGCAGTAGTCGCGCTGGTGGAGCTAAAGCGGCTCAGAAATCTATCAAGTCCTCAGGCCGTAAGGAATCTCCGGCTAAGAAGGACCCCCCGATCACGGTACCATTCGCTGCAGGGATGGGTAAGTGAGCTACGTGAAAGTACGCTTTGATTGCTGTCCCTCCTTGTATTCCCTCTCTCCTTATTAGGGGAGGAAATGTGTTTCCAAGTCCAAGCATAGGGAGTGTACCATGTGTACAGAGCCACTTCCAGATGGACATAAAAAGAAGTTGTGCAGATCCTGCATACAGCGTTTAATTGAGGAGGAGGCCCCTGACCTTACGTCTACACTTAGGGACATGGTTAAACAGGAGGTCAGAGATTCCATGAGGTCCAGGTCTCAGAAGAGAGTTTCCAAAAAAAGGAAGGTAATTCCATCCCCAGCCTCAGAGGTGGATTCAGAGAGAGGTGGTGTGAGCTCGGATTCTCTTCCATCATCTTCATCAGAGGACATAGAATCTAGCCGAGCCTGTCTGTCACTGGATAGGATTAATCACCTAGTCAAGGCCGTCAACAACACTATGGGGATTGAAGAGACCCAGTCAGAATGTTCCATTCAGGACATAATGTTCAAGGGCATAGATCGCAAATCCCAAAGGGTTTTTCCTGTAGTGGACAAAATTAAGTCGCTGATTACAAAAGAATGGAAGAAACCCGAAAGGAAGGGGTCACTTCCACCAGCGTTCAAGAGGAGGTATCCTTTCGAGGAGGAGGCTTCATCCTCTTGGGACAAGGTCCCGAAATTGGATGCAGCAGTGGCCAAAGCGTGCAGGAAAACTTCTCTCCCATTTGAGGATTTAGGAAACCTAAAGGACCCGCTTGATAGGAAAGCCGATGTGTTCCTTAAAGGAGCTTGGGAAACATCAGCGGGATCCCTGAGGCCGGCAATTGCGGCCACTTGCACAGCCCGGTCATTGATGGTGTGGCTGGGCCACCTAGAAGACCAACTCAAGGATAAGGTTCCTAGAAATGAGATCCTATCTTCTATGTCCATAATTCAAGATGCAGCAGCCTTCCTTTTGGATGCGTCAGCGGATTCTATTAGGCTGGCCGCAAGGTCCTCAGCCTTATCTAACGCAGCCCATAGAGCACTTTGGATAAAATGTTGGCCAGGAGACTTACAGGCCAGATCAAAGCTATGTGGCATCCCCTGTGAAGGGGTTCATTTGTTTGGACTGGTGCTAGATGAACTACTAGAAAAGGCGGGTGACAGTAAAAAGCGGTTCCCTCTTTTGAGAAAACCCTTTTATAAGCGAGATTACAACAGAGGATGGTCTTATCGCCGAAGATCTGACAGAGATTCAAATAGAGAATCGACCAGCTATAACTCCCAACAGAAGAAGAGGTAGAGGATATATGTTTAGCTCCTCTCGGGCTCTAACAAACCTCAATGACTAGCGGTCCAGGTGGGCGGTAGGCTTTTAGCCTTCTACCCGGCCTGGTTGAAGAT
Source organism: Ranitomeya variabilis (assembly GCF_051348905.1). NCBI lineage: Eukaryota > Metazoa > Chordata > Amphibia > Anura > Dendrobatidae > Ranitomeya > Ranitomeya variabilis. Next base: position 385,968,335 of record NC_135235.1, on the reverse strand, counting down.
CACCAATAGTCCGTGGATTCTCAGTATCATTAAAGAGGGTCTAAAATTCCAGTTCCATCATATCCCTCAGGACAAATTTAAATTAACTCCCATCCGTTCTTCTCCTGCAGAACAATTGGCACTGGAGTCAGAAGTCCAGGATCTCCAACAAAAAAGGGTTCTGATTAGAGTGCCCACTGAAGAGCGAGGTAAGGTAAAAAAAACCTGATGGGTCATATCGTACCATCATCAATCTAAAAGGCCTGAATGAATTCTTGCTGATCCCATCCTTTAAAATGGAATCTGTGAAAACGGCAATAAAACTTCTCTTTCACAATTGCTTCATGGTTGTCTTAGATCTGAAAGACTCCTATTATCATGTCCCAATACATGTAAATCATCAGCGTTTTCTCAGGGTGGCGGTTTCACTTGCCGGCACGGTAGAGCACTTTCAATATCAGGCACTCCCCTTTGGTGTTGCAGTTGCACCCCCTGTTTTTACTAAGATCATGGTAGAGGTTATGGCACACCTTCACGAACAAAACATACTAATAATTCCCTACCTAGATGATTTATTGATTGTGGGACGTTCAGAGTCACATTGTAAAGACCAGTTGGGGAAGGTGATAGCAGCATTACATAATTTAGGATGGGTTATTAATCTCAAAAAGTCTCTTCTCCAGCCCTTAAAATCACAGGAGTTTTTGGGTCTTATCATAGGCTCGAGTCAGCAGGAATGTCGCCTGCCGGACTCAAAAGTGGATAGTATTCATCGGCTGGCCACCAGAACGATTAGTAATCCCGTAGTCTCCTTAAGAGGAGCGATGTCACTTTTGGGTTCTCTTACTTCTTGTATTCCGGCGGTGCTCTGGGCTCAGTTTCACTCCAGATCTCTGCAGTGGGATGTTCTACATAATTTTCGTCGGCTGGGGGCTAATCTCGATAGTAAATTTTCACTATCTGTTGAGACCACTAATTCACTAATTTGGTGGATGCACATACCGAATCTTCGTAGAGGGGTACCCTGAACAAATCAGATAACACGAGTAATAACAACTGATTCTAGCCCCATGGGTTGTGGGGCACACTGGGAGAATAATTGGGTCCAGGGTCTGTGGTCCCAGTCTGAACGAAACTCATCCTCCAATCTAAAGGAATTGTTAGCGGTAGAACGCGCATTAAATGGGTTCCTTACACCCCTGCAGGGTAGACATGTCAGACTATTCTCTGACAACCAGGTGACCGTTGCCTATATTAACCATCAGGGAGGTACGCGGTCTGGGTCGTTAATGGACGTTGCGAATCGTATTTTTCAGATGGCCGAGAATCACCTACTTTCCCTTACGGCTCTTCATATAAAGGGAAAACTCAATACCATGGCCGATTATTTAAGCCGCAACGAACTCAAACAAGGGGACTGGTCTCTAAAACCGGCTGTCTTCAATCAGATCGTACATTTGTGGGGATGTCCAGAAATAGATCTCTTTGCCAGTCGAGGAAGCAGAAAACTACATCAATTCTGTTCCCTAAATCCAAGGGACAACCCGTATGCAGTCGACGCTCTTCTAATCTCTTGGAACTTCAATCTCGCCTATGCCTTTCCCCCTCTAAACCTAATTCCTATAGTTCTAAGGAAAATACGGGAAGACAGGGCTTCCTATAGACAGGGTGATCCCAATAGCTCCATTCTGGCCCAGAAGGTCGTGGTTCCCATGGCTGAGGAACATGTCCATTTCCCAGCCATGGATCCTCCAAGAAATACCAGACCTTTTCTCCCAGGGTCCAATCCTGCATCCACGAGTAGCCAACTTACACCTAACAGCGTGGAATTTGAGAGGTCACTGCTAAGGGGGAAAGGATTTTCTCAAAATCTTATAAATACACTTCTTAAGAGTAGGAAAACCTCCACGACAAACATCTATGTCAGGGTTTGGAGAAAGTTCCTATCGAGTTCAGGAGCACAGATTGATCAAAAGCCTTGTATTTCTCAAATTTTAGAATTTTTACAAAAGGGCCTAGAGATGGGCTTAGCCACCAGCACACTCAGAGTTCAGGGTCCGCTCTGGGGGCGCTATACAATTCTAACTTAGCCAGCAATCACTGGATATCTAGGTTCTTCAAGGCGGTTACTAGATTTAGACCGGTCATTAAACAAAAGATAGTTCCATGGGACCTAAATCTTGTGCTCTCAGCTCTAACACAAGCCCCGTTCGAGCCTATTGATACTGTCCCAATAAAAATCCTGTCGGTTAAAACGGACCTCTTAGTTGCACTCACGTCCACAAGAAGGGTTAGTGATCTACAAGCGTTGTCTAGGCAACCTCCATAAATGCAGTTTAGGGAAGGTAGAGTTATTATGAAACCTGACCCCCTTTATCTTCCAAAAGTCGCTTCAAAATTTCATAGATCACAAGAGGTAGTCTTAAGGTACCTTCACACTGAACAACTTAACAACGATAACGATAGCGATCCGTGATGTTGCAGCGTCCTGGATAGCGATATCGTTGTGTTTGACACGCAGCAGCGATCAGGATCCTGCTGTAATATCGTTGGTTGGAGCTAGAAGGCCAGCACCTTATTTCGTTGCTGGATCACCCGCTGACATCGCTGGATCGGTGTGTGTGACACCGATCCAGCGATGTCTTCACTGGTAACCAGGGTAAACATCGGGTTACTAAGCGCAGGGCCGCGCTTAGTAACCCGATATTTACCCTGGTTACCATTGTAAATGTAAAAAAAACCAAACACTACATACTCACCTTCTGATGTCTGTCTCGTCCCCCGGCGTCCCCTTCCCTGTACTGTGTCAGCGCTGGCCGAAAAGCAGAGCACAGCGGTGACGTCACCGCTCTGCTTTAGGGGCGGCGCTTACACAGTGCAGGGAAGCGTACGCCGGGGGACACGACAGACACCGGGATGTAAGTATGTAGTGTTTGTTTTTTTTACATTTACACTGGTAACCAGGGTAAACATCGGGTTACTAAGCGTGGCCCTGCGCTTAGTAACCCGATGTTTACCCTGGTTACCCGGGGACTTTGGCATAGTTGGTCGCTGGAGAGCTGTCTGTGTGACAGCTCTCCAGCGACCACACAACGACGAAACAGCGACACTGCAGCGATCGGCATCGTTGTCTATATCGCTGCAGCGTCGCTTAATGTGACGGTACCTTTACCTTCGTTTTGTTCTAATCCCTCTAATGATAAGGAGCATAGATTTCATTGTTTGGATGTAAGAAGGTGTCTTCTCAAATATATTTCAGTTACAGGCACCTGGAAAAAGGATAACTCCTTATTTATATCTTACCAGGGAATTAGGAAAGGGTTTAGGGCAGACCTGGGCAAGATGCGGCCCGCGGGCCGCATCCGGCCCGCCTGATGATTTTTAGCAGCCCGCCAGCTAGCTGTCACTTCTGACAGCCGCCACCGACACCGCTCGGCCAGCCGCCAGACGCTTAGTGCTGGCGGCTGGAGTGAAGGCCCCGAGGTCATCCACACGCTGCGCATTGCAGCGCATACAGTTCCTCCAGACTGGAGTCCTCCAGGGTCAGGATGTGATTGACACAGCATCAGGAGCCATTGGCAGCATTATGCGACCGGTCACAAGAGGCTGCGCTCCGCATCGGCCCTGTACGTCACGTGCTTACTTCACGTGCGAACGTCACGTTCGTACGTCACTCCAGCGCCGCGCGGGATGTGCTGCGGTGAAGAAAGTTGCTGGCTGATGGTCTCCGTCCTTCGGGTGAGTATCAGCGGTGGTCTCAGCAGTGGCGTATCCAGGGGGCCCCGGGCGCAGCCGACAGTGCAGCACTATATGGGGGCCATAACATTTGTGCAGCACTATATGGGGGCCATACTATTTGTGCTGCTGTATATGGGGCCATAATGTTAGTGCTGCAGTATATGGGGCCCATACTGTTTGTGCTGCAGTACATGGGGCCATGTTTGTGCTGCAGTATATGGGGCCCATACTGTTTGTGCTGCAGTATATGGGGCCCATACTGTTTGTGCTGCAGTATATGGGGCCCATACTGTTTGTGCTGCAGTATATGGGGCCATACTGTTTGTGCTGCAGTATATGGGCCCATACTGTTTGTGCTGCAGTATATGGGCCCATACTGTTTGTGCTGCAGTATATGGGCCCATACTGTTTGTGCTGCAGTATATGGGACCATACTGTTTGTGCTGCAGTATATGGGGCCATACTGTTTGTGCTGCAGTATATGGGCCCATACTGTTTGTGCTGCAGTATATGGGGCCATAATGTTTGTGCAGCACTATATGGGGGCCATAACGTTTGTGCAGCACTATATGGCGCAAGTGTCTGTATGGGGCATTGCCCATCATATGTATCATGGAACCCGCCATCTGTAATGCCCCATGCAGATGGCCTTATTATATATATATATGTATACTACAGTATTGGGTAAAAATGAGTTAATTATATTAGTCCGGCCCTCTAAAACCATCCAAATTTCTCATGCGGCCCCATGGCAAAATGAATTGCCCACCCCTGGCTTAGGGTATCAAAAAATACACTAGCCAGATGGATCAGGGAGGCGATATCTCTCGCTTATACTGCAGGTGGCATGGATGTTCCAGAAGGCATAAAGGCTCACTCCACTCGTGCGGTGGCCACATCCTGGGCGGAGAGAGCAGAGGTGTCGATTGAAGACATTTGTAAGGCGGCCACATGGTCTTCTCCATCTACCTTTCTTAGACACTATAGATTAGATCTAGGTGGCTCCTCCGACCTCACGTTTGGGAGAAGGGTGCTGGAGGCAGTGGTCCCTCCCTAGTCTCTTTTCACTTCTCTGAATGTCTCTCGTTGTGCTGTCATGGCGACTGAATAAATACGTAAGCTACTTACTGGTATTACTGGTAGCGGTGTTTTTTCAGGGGCCCATGACAGCACCCTTATATTCCCTACCCTCTTTGCTTATTTGGGTCGACACTTCCTTTATTTAATTCCTAAGTTTATTCACTGGGTGAATTGTACCATGTTTTAAAATTGTTTGTGCTACTAACCTAGAAGGTCCTTTCGTACTCTGTAAACCAACTGACGGGGGAGTGAGGTGCCGCCCTTTTATGTCTGAGGTTTCCTGTCCCTGAAGGGCGAATCCCCTCTCTCGTTGTGCTGTCATGGGCTCCTGAAAAAACACCGCTACCAGTAAGTAGCTTACGTATTTCGCAAACATGCAGACAGAAAGGGCCACTCAAGGGAGTCAAAAGCCTTGGCCGCGTCGAGTGATGCTAGTGCCCAGTTATCTGATACCAGAGAGCTATATTGAATTACTGACTGAACCTGACTAATATAGATAGAAGTACTTTTACCAGGCATAAAACCAGTTTGGCCTGGGTGTATAAGATCTAATATGATTGTGTTCAGTTTGGTGGCCAAGATTTTAGTGAAAATTTTATAATCTACATTTACTGGTGATATGGGGCGATAAGATCCACATTCCAAAGGGTCCTTCCCCTCTTTCCTGAGCATAATAATGTTTACTTCATAAAATGTTTCAGGCATACATCCTCCCTCCAAACCCCCCTAAACACCTTCAATAGGAGTGGTGCCAGCCTATCTCGATATTTCCTATATAGCTCAATGGGAAACCCATCCGGTCCAGGGGCCTTCCCAAAAGCCATGTCCGCTATAGCGTATTCTATGTCCTCCAGGGTAAACTCAGCATCCATACGGCCCATTGGGCTGAACTCAATGTAGGAAATGTTACATCTGACAGATAATCTAAACATTCCAAAATATCAAGGCCGCTACTAGATTTATATAACGACTTATAGTAATCATGAAAACATCATCATTTGAAGTTGAAGATACTAATGAGCCATCCGGTGCACGGATCTGCAGTATTGTGTTAGAAGTATTATGTTGACGCACTAAGAAAGCCAAGAATTTACTTGCTTGATTTCCCAGTTCAAAATAGGATTGACGAGTAAAGAATAATTTGCGTTTAGACTTAGTATCTGCATGCTGAGTATATAACCTTTTGAGAAGCCAGTCACTCAACCCTATTACCATTAGTTTGATTAGATATACAGTTAGATCCATATATATATTTGGACAGAGACAACATTTTTCTAATTTTGGTTATAGACATTACCACAATGAATTTTAAACAAAACAATTCAGATGCAGTTGAAGTTCAGACTTTCAGCTTTCATTTGAGGGTATCCACATTAAAATTGGATGAAGGGTTTAGGAGTTTCAGCTCCTTAACATGTGCGACCCTGTTTTTAAAGGGACCAAAAGTAATTGGACAATTGACTCCAAGGCTACTTCATGGACAGGTGCGGGCAATCCCTTCCTTATGTCATTCCCAATTAAGCAGATAAAAGGCCTGGAGTTGATTTGAGGTGTGGTGCAAGCATTTGGAAGGTTTTGCTGTGAAGTAAACATGCGGTCAAAGGAGCTCTCCATGCAGGTGAAACAAGCCATCCTTAAGCTGCGAATACAGAAAAACCCCATCCAAGAAATTGCTACAATATTAGGAGTGGCAAAATCTACAGTTTGGTACATCCTGAGAAAGAAAGCAAGCACTGGTGAACTCATCAATACAAAAAGACCTGGGCGCCCACGGAAGACAACAGTGGTGGATGATCGCAGAATAATCTACATGGTGAAGAGAAACCCCTTCAACAACAGCCAACCAAGTGAACAACACTCTCCAGGAGGTAGGCGTATCAATATCCAAATCTACCATAAAGAGAAGACTGCATGAAAGTAAATACAGAGGGTTCACTGCACGGTGCAAGCCACTCATAAGCATCAAGAATAAAAAGGCTAGACTGGACTTTGCTAAAAAACATCTAAAAAAGCCAGCACAGTTCTCGAAGAACATTCTTTGGACAGATGAAACCAAGATCAACCTCTACCAGAATGATTGAAAGAGAAAAGTATGGCGAAGGCGTGGTACAGCTCATGATCCAAAGCATACCACATCATCTGTAAAACACGGCGGAGGCAGTGTGATGGCTTGGGCATGCATGGCTGCCAGTGGCACTGGGTCACTAGTGTTTATTGATGATGTGACACAGGACAGAAGCAGCCGAATGAATTCTGAGGTATTCAGAGCCATACTGTGTGCTCAGATCCAGCCAAATGCAGCAAAACTGATTGGTCGTCGTTTCATACTACAGATGGTAAATGACCCAAAACATAAAGCCAAAGCAACCCAGGAGTTTATTAAAGCAAAGAAGTGGAATATTCTTGAATGGCCAAGTCAGTCACCTGATCTCAACCCAACTGAGCATGCATTTCACTTGTTATAGACTAAACTTCAGACAGAAAGGCCCACAAACAAACAGCAACTGAAAACCATGGCAGTGAAGGCCTGGCAGAGCATCAAAAAGGAGGAAACACAACGTCTGGTGATGTCCATGAGTTCAAGACTTCAGGCAGTCATTGCCAACAAAGGGTTTTCAACCAAGTACTAAAAATGAACATTTTATTTAAAATTATTTAATCTGTCCAATTACTTTTGGTCCTTTTAAAAACAGGGTGGCAGGGTGGGACGCTAGCAGTGAAAGCGCCGCACAACGGGGGCAGCGGATGCAGTTTTACATCGCATCCGCTGCTCCATTTTGAGGTGCGGGGAGGGAGTTCCGGCCGCGCATGCGCGGTCGGAAAAGACGCTTCCGACGCACAAAAAAGCGTTACATGTAACTTTTTTTGTGCCGACGGTCCGCCAAAGCACGACGCATCCGTTGCACGACGGATGCGACGTGTGGCAATCCGTCGCAATGCGTCGCTAATGCAAGTCAATGGAGAAAAAACGCATCCTGCAAGCACTTTTGCAGGATGAGTTTTTTTCTCCAAAACGACGCATTGCAACGGAGGCCAAACGACGCTAGTGTGAAAGTAGCCTTATAGGGGAGCGCAGGGCCCAATCTTCCAGAGCACACACCGCCCCTCCCCCTTATTGTCTCAGGATGTATGCTCCCCTCCTGAGCAGCACCGCAAGGATGGCAAGTAGTGTCGCTTCCCCTTCTGTCAGGGCGCACGCTTTAGAAATGGCCGCTGTCCCACGCAGGCACCGCCGCCCAGGTCCTCCGACTCCCGGTGCACCTGAGCTCCACAGCACTCACCCGCAGATGTCGGGAGACTCCCGGAGCCCAAGGGGAGAGTACCGCCGCTGATGAAAACCATCTATCATGAAAACCGTCAATCAATGTGACGAAACTGTCTCCTATGAGGATCCCTCCAGGAAGGGAAGACCAAGAATTGCCTCTGCTTCAGAAGATAAATGACCAGGCTCAGATACTGCAAATTGAATGCATCGCACATTACAGCCCTCATAAATGATGCACAAATATGACGTATTTAACACATCTCAACTTCAGCTGTCCAGAGGAGACTGTGAAATCCAGGTCTTTATGGTTGAATTGCTAAAAAGAAGCCACTGCAGAAGGCTGCAAGCAAGAAGGAAACATAACTGACAAGTCAAAATTTGAGACATTTGGCACGAACTGTCTTTATGAAACCGAAAAGGTGTCCTGCTGATTTCTATATTTATTGGGCTCGTTGTGAAGTATGGAGGAGGAGGAATGTTGGTCATATGCTGGTGACACTGTTGGTGATTATTTCAAAATTCAAAGCACTGTTGCCCAGCATGGATACCACATAATTCTGCAAGTACGATACCCCATCTGGTTTGCACTTGGATTGTCCATCATTTGTGTTGCAATAAGACGAATACCCAAAACACATTTCCAGTCTAAGGACTGTGTGACCAAGAAAGAGAGAGCTAGAGGGCTTCCGTTAGATGACATGGCCTCTACGATCACCTAACCTTAAACCAGGTTGATCTTATAGTGAAGGCAAAGCAGCGAACAAGTTCTCAGCACCACTGGGAACTTCTTCAAGACTGCGGGAAGCCATTCCTGGTGATATCTGATGAAGCTGCTTAAAGGTACCTTCACACTAAGCGACTTTGCAGCGAGAACGACGACGATCCGTGACGTTGCAGCGTCCTGGATAGCGATCTCATTGTGTTTGACACGCAGCAGCGATCTGGATCCCGCTGTGATATCGCTGGTCGGAGCTAGAAGTCCAGAACTTTATTTCGTCGCTGATCCCCCGCTGTCATCGCTGGATCGGCATGTGTGACGCCGATCCAGCGATGTGTTCACTTGTAACCAGGGTAAATATCGGGTTACTAAGCGCAGGGCTGCGCTTAGTAACCCGATATTTACCCTGGTTACCATTGTAAAAGTTAAAAAAAAAAACACTACATACTCACATTCTGATGTCTGTCACGTCCCCCGGCGTCCACAGGGTTACGCGCTGCTGCCGAGAGCTTCCTGCACTGACTGTGTCAGCGCCGGCCGTAAAGCAGAGCACAGCGGTGACGTCACCGTTTTCTTTTTACTTTTACAATGGTAACCAGGGTAAATAGCGGCCCTGCACTTAGTAACCCGATGTTTACCCGGGTGCTGCAGGGGGACTTCGGCATCGTTGAAGACCATTTCAACGATGCCGAAGTCGTTCCCCTGATCGTTGGTCGCTGGAGAGAGCTGTCTGTGTGACAGCTCCCCAGCGACCACACAACGACTTACCAACGATCACGGCCAGGTCGTATCGCTGGTCGTGATCGTTGGTAAGTCGTTTAGTGTAACAGTACCTTAAGAGAATGTCACAGGAAGGGAGGAGGGGGTCACTTTGAGGAAGCTAAGGTTTATCATACACTTTGATCTGTTTCATGTGTGTGAGTTGTTTTATTCTCCTTTTTTTTCCATGTTTACTTGTGTATTTTTTTTTCTGTGGCTTTGCTGCAACCAGTCTGAATCTACAGTGTGAAGATTCCAATAAGAGCAAGGAGAACACCATTCAATGTGCTGGAGTGTCCAAACTTTTGACCAGTTGTGTGTTCATTATGTATATAATATATAAACTATATATGTATGTATGTATGTATATATGTATGTATGTATATATGTATATATATATATATATATATATATATATATATATATATATATATATATATATATATATATATATATATATATATATATATATATATATATCTCGATAGATAGATAGGTATACATACACTTCAAAAAAGCAGGCAGCACTCCATATTCTTTTGGTGATATGCAGGATTTATTCAGACCCACATGTCTGTGGATGTGAAGCACAGACATGTGGGTCTGAATAAATCCTGCATATCACCAAAAGAATATGGAGTGCTGCCTGCTTTTTTTGAAGTGTATGGACTAAAGACAACCAGTTGACGGGCTGTCTGGGGGCTTTGCACCCGAAGATAAGTAAAGGATTTGTGCTGTTCCTTTTTTATTAATATATAGATATATATAACACATGGGCCAATAAACCACCTTTATTTTTTCTATTGGAGTGCTGCCTTCATTTTTCTGGATTATATACCTATAGTTGTATTTATACATATAGATAGAGATATGTATACATCTATCTATCTATATGTATGTGTGTGTATGTATATCTATCTATATGTATATGCATATATGTATCTATGTGTGTGTATGTATGTATGTATGTATATATATGTGTGTGTGTGTACATGCTCGGAGATAGCACGGAGATGTGGGTTAAATAAATTCATTCCTGAACATTATCTTAAAGAATATGGAGTGCTGCCTGCTTTGTGAAGTATATGGACTGAAGGCAACCAGAGGACAGGTTGTTTGGGCCTTGCACCCGAATATAATTAGAGGATTTGTGCTGTTCCAATTTTTATATATATATATATATATATATATATATATATATATATATATATATATATATATATACATACACTCACCGGCCACTTTATTAGGTACACCTGTCCAACTTCTTGTTAACACTTAATTTCTAATCAGCCAATCACATGGCGGCAACTCAGTGCATTTAGGCATGTAGACATGGTCAAGACAATCTCCTGCAGTTCAAACCGAGCATCAGTATGGGGAAGAAAGGTGATTTGAGCGCCTTTGAACGTGGCATGGTTGTTGGTGCCAGAAGGGGTGGTCTGAGTATTTCAGAAACTGCTGATCTACTGGGATTTTCACGCACAACCATCTCTAGGGTTTACAGAGAATGGTCCGAAAAAAAAAAAAAATCCAGTGAGCGGCAGTTCTGTGGGCGGAAATGCCTTGTTGATGCCAGAGGTCAGAGGAGAATGGGCAGACTGGTTCGAGCTGATAGAAAGGCAACAGTGACTCAAATCGCCACCCGTTACAACCAAGGTAGGCCTAAGAGCATCTCTGAACGCACAGTGCGTCGAACTTTGAGGCAGATGGGCTACAGCAGCAGAAGACCACACCGGGTACCACTCCTTTCAGCTAAGAACAGGAAACGGAGGCTACAATTTGTACAAGCTCATCGAAATTGGACAGTAGAAGATTGGAAAAACGTTGCTTGGTCTGATGAGTCTCGATTTCTGCTGCGACATTCGGATGGTAGGGTCAGAATTTGGCGTAAACAACATGAAAGCATGGATCCATCCTGCCTTGTATGGAGCATCTTTGGGATGTGCAGCCGACAAATCTGCGGCAACTGTGTGATGCCATCATGTCAATATGGACCAAAATCTCTGAGGAATGCTTCCAGCACCTTGTTGAATCTATGCCACGAAGAATTGAGGCAGTTCTGAAGGCAAAAGGGGGTCCAACCCGTTACTAGTATGGTGTACCTAATAAAGTGGCCGGTGAGTGTGTATATATATATACTAGCTATTGAACCCGTTCTACGCCCGGTTGGCGAGCATTTATATTGGTATATGGTCTCCATCCTGGTATGTGCTGCTCCCATCTTGCTCTCCCATCCTGTCATGTGCTGCTCCATCCTGCGCCCCCATCCTGTCATATGCTGCTCCATCCTGCGCCCCCATCATTGCGGGCGGCTGTGCTGAGTGCGGGCAGCTGTGCTGAGTGCGGGCGGCTGTGCTGAGTGCGGGCGGCTGTGCTGAGTGCGGGCGGCTGTGCTGAGTGCGGGCGGCTGTGCTGAGTGCGGGCGGCTGTGCTGAGTGCGGGCGGCTGTGCTGGGTGCGGGCGGCTGTGCTGGGTGCGGGCGGCTGTGCTGGGTGCGGGCGGCTGTGCTGGGTGCGGGCGGCTGTGCTGGGTGCGGGCGGCTGTGCTGGGTGCGGGCGGCTGTGCTGGGTGCGGGCGGCTGTGCTGGGTGCGGGCGGCTGTGCTGGGTGCGGGCGGCTGTGCTGGGTGCGGGCGGCTGTGCTGGGTGCGGGCGGCTGTGCTGGGTGCGGGCGGCTGTGCTGGGTGCGGGCGGCTGTGCTGGGTGCGGGCGGCTGTGCTGGGTGCGGGCGGCTGTGCTGGGTGCGGGCGGCTGTGCTGGGTGCGGGCGGCTGTGCTGGGTGCGGGCGGCTGTGCTGGGTGCGGGCGGCTGTGCTGGGTGCGGGCGGCTGTGCTGGGTGCGGGCGGCTGTGCTGGGTGCGGGCGGCTGTGCTGGGTGCGGGCGGCTGTGCTGGGTGCGGGCGGCTGTGCTGGGTGCGGGCGGCTGTGCTGGGTGCGGGCGGCTGTGCTGGGTGCGGGCGGCTGTGCTGGGTGCGGGCGGCTGTGCGTGGCTGTGGTGGGTGCGGCGGCTGTGGGTGACTGTGCTGGGTGCGGGCGGCTGTGCGTGGCTGTGGTGGGTGCGGGCGGCTGTGCGTGACTGTGCGTGGCTGTGGGTGGCTGTGCGTGGCTGTGCTGGGTGCGGCGGCTGTGGGCGGCTGTGCGTGGCTGTGCTGGGTGCGGCGGCTGTGGGCGGCTGTGCGTGGCTGTGCTGGGTGCGGCGGCTGTGCGTGGATGTGCTGGGTGCGGCGGCTGTGGTGGGTGCGGCGGCTGTGGGTGGCTGTGCGTGGCTGTGCTGGGTGCGGGCGGCTGTGCTGGGTGCGGGCGGCTGTGCTGGGTGCGGGCGGCTGTGCTGGGTGCGGGCGGCTGTGCTGGGTGCGGGCGGCTGTGCGTGGCTGTGCTGGGTGCGGTGGCTGTGGTGGGTGCGGCGGCTGTGGGTGGCTGCGTGGCTGTGCTGGGTGCGGCGGCTGTGGGTGGCTGTGCGTGGCTGTGCTGGGTGCGGCGGCTGTGGGCGGCTGTGCGTGGCTGTGCTGGGTGCGGCGGCTGTGCGTGGATGTGCTGGGTGCGGTGGCTGTGGTGGGTGCGGTGGCTGTGCGTGGCTGTGCTGGGTGCGGCGGCTGTGGTGGGTGCGGCGGCTGTGGGTGGCTGTGCGTGGCTGTACTGGGTGCGGCGGCTGTGGGCGGCTGTGCGTGGCTGTGGGCGGCTGTGCGTGGCTGTGCTCGGTGCGGCGGCTGTGCTGGGTGCGGCGGCTGTGCGTGGCTGTGGTGGGTGCGGTGGCTGTGGACGTAAGTGGCGTAAGTAACAAATAGCTGTGGCATGAAGTGCCACAGCCTCATGGCACAGCAATTTGTTACTTGCGGAGGGTGAGTATACTTACCTGTCCCGTTCCACCGACGCCATTCCGGGCCATGACTATCCCCCTGCTCCCGGAATCGGCGCCTGCGCAGTCCGCGCTTTCCGGCGCCATTTTCTTGAAGACATTGCAGTGTGTCTTCAAGAAAATGGCGCCGGAAAGCGCGGACCGCGCAGGCGCCTTTTCCGGCACCAGGAGGACAGATTTTCTGTGTCCTCCTGGTGCCGGAAAAGGCGCCTGCGCAGTCCGCGCTTTCCGGCGCCATTTTCTTGAAGACACACTGCAATGTGTCTTCAAGAAAATGGCGCCGGAAAGCGCGGACTGCGCAGGCGCCGATTCTGGGAGCAGGGGGATAGTCATGGCCCGGAATGGCGTCGGTGGAACGGGACAGGTAAGTATACTCACCCTCCGCCTCCTGGCTCGTCCCTGTTTCTCTGTTGGAGATCGCGGTGTGCGTTCAGTGCATACGCATACCGCGATCTCCTGGGAGCGTCGCTCTGTGGGGTCCAGACTGCGCCGGCGCTTGCGCAGTCTATAAAGGCTTCGGACATATACATATACATATACATATACATATATATATATATATATATATATATATATACATATATATATACATATATACATACATATATACATATATACATATATACATACATACATACATACATACATACATACATACATACATACATACATACATACATACATACATACATACATACACACGCACACACACTACGTGGAGGGTGACGATCGCAAGTGCCGGGGGCCTCAGCGAAGAGAGGTGAGAGTGTGATTTTTTTTTATTTTAATCGCAGCAACAGCAAATGGGGCAAATGTGTGGAGCATCTTATGGAGCCACAATGTCTGGAGCCACAATGTATGGAGCATCTCATTAGGCCATAATGTGTGGAGCATCTTATGGGGAATAATGTTTTGAGTATCTTATGGGGCTATAATGTATGGAGCATCCTATGGGGCCATAATGTGTGGAGCATCTTATGGGGCCATAATGTGTGGAGCATCTTATTGGGCCATCAACCTTTATGCAGCATTGTATGGGGCCAATGTTTCTATGGAGCATCTTATGGGGCCATTATTAACCTTTGTGCAGCATTATATGGGGCATATTTTAATATGGAGCATTATATGGGGCGCATTTTGTATGGAGCATCTTATGGGTCCCATCATGAACTGTATGGAGCATTATATGGGGCTCCTGATTCAATATGGATATTCAAAAACACTTAACCTACTGATGTCTCAATTAATTTTACTTTTATTGATATCTATTTTTATTTTTGGCATTTACCGGTAGCTGCTGCATTTTCCACCCTAGGCTTATACTCGAGTCAATAAGTTTTCCCAGTTTTTTGTGGCAATTTAGGGGGGTCGGCTTATACTCGGGTCGGCTTATACTCGAGTGTATACGGTATTTAAAAAAGAGCCTAATTTAAAAGAACTTAATCGTATTCCTTTTGTCACTTCATTTTGTGAGGAAAGTGGCAGAATTGCAGATATTATATGTAAACACTGGGGAATGTTACACAAATGTTCTCCTAAAGTGAAGGAGTTCTCTAAACGACCTGTTTTTTCTTATAAGCGCAATCATACCATAGCCTCTACTTTGATAAAGTCGGACATTGGTTCGTTTAAAAAACAATGTCAAACTACACTTACTGGCCATGGTAGGAGAGGCTGTTTCCCATGTCTATCTTGCATTAATTGCAATCTGATGCTTAAGGGTTCAAATTTCTTTCATCCTATAGCTAATGAGGAATATAAGATTCAACATTATTTGACCTGTGATTCTGAATTTGTTGTGTATTTTCTTCAGTGTCCTTGTTCCTTATGGTATGTCGGTGAGACTACATGTGATTTTAAGACCAGAATTAATCAACACCGACATACCATAAGGAAAAAACGTATGGATTTACCGGTTTCCAAGCACTTTGTGGAAAAATCGCATACTGAAAAACCGCTACGTTTCCGCATTATAGATATGATACCTGTTCAAAGGAGAGGGGGAGATCGTGTACGGTTGCTCAAGAGGAGGGAATTGGAATGGACAATGAAACTAAATACTTTAACCCCTTTCTGACCTCGGATGGGATAGTACGTCTGAGGTCAGAAGCCCCTCTTTGATGCGGGATCCGGTTTTGAGCCCGAATCAAAGCCGGGACATGTCAGCTCTTTTGAACAGCTGACATGTGCCCGTAATAGGCGCAGGCAGAATCGCGATCTGCCCGCGCCTATTAACTAGTTAAATGCCGCTGTCAAACGCAGACAGAGGCATTTAACTACCGCTTCCGGCCGGGCGGCCGGAAATGAACGCATCGCCGACCCCCGTCACATTATCGGAGGTCGGCGATGCTTCAGAATAGTAACCATAGAGGTCCTTGAGACCTCTATGGTTACTGATCCCCTGCAGCTGTGAGCGCCACCCTGTGGTCGGCGCTCACAGCACACCTGCAATTCTGCTACATAGCAGCGAACATCAGATCGCTGCTATGTAGCAGAGGCGATCGTGTTGTGCCAGCTTCTAGTCTCCTATGGAGGCTATTGAAGCATGGCGAAAGTAAAAAAAAAAAAAAAAAAAAAGTAAAAAAAATGTGAAAAAAATAAAAAAAATATAAAAGTTTAAATCACCCCCCTTTCGCCCCAATCAAAATAAATCAATAAAAATAAAAACAAATTTACACATATTTGGTATCGCCGCGTTCAGAATCGCCCGATCTATCAATAAAAAAAAAAGCATTAACCTGATCGCTAAACAGCGTAGTGAGAAAAAAATTTGAAACGCCAGAATTATTTTGGTCGCCACGACATTGCATTAAAATGCAATAACGGGCGATCAAAAGAACGTATCTGCACCGAAATGGTATTATTAAAAACGCCAGCTCAGCACGCAAAAAATAAGCCCTCAACTGGCCCCAGATCATCAAAAATAGAGACGCTACAAGTATCGGAAAATGGCGCAATTATTATTTTATTTTTTTTAGCAAAGTTTGGAATTTTTTTTCACCGCTTAGATAAAAAATAACATAGTCATGTTAGGTGTCTATGAAATCGTAATGACCTGGACAATCGTATTGGCAGGTCAGTTTTAGCATTTACTGAACCTAGCAAAAAAGCCAAAGAAAAAAACAGTGTGGGACTGCACTTTTTTAGCACTTTCACTGCACTTGGAATTTTTTTCCTGTTTTCTAGTACACGACATGGTAAAACCAATTATGTCGTTCAAAAGTACAACTCATCCCGCAAAAAATAAGCCCTCACATGGCCAAATTGACGGAAAAATAAAAAAGTTATGGCTCTGGGAAGGAGGGGAGCGAAAAATGGAAAATCCCAAGGTCATGAAGGGGTTAAAACCCTATGGCCTTAATGTGGATTTCAAGTTAAACCCAATTATGTAAAATATGGTGATGTTTTATTCTTTCTCATTTCTTATTTACTGATATGTTTGTTTTTTTATGTTGTCCTTTAGATCAAAGGATGAACAATAAAATAATGTTTTTTTTCTTTTTTTCTCAGGTGTCCCACCCTATGAAACAAGTATCTTTAAATTTTCTGCTTGATCGTGCCCACCAGATGATTGACCTTTATTTATTCTTTACTTTAAAAAAATTTTTTCACCGATCTTTGCATCTTCTGATTCATTTAATAACTATGTACAAAAAAATAAAATAATAATCAGCATTGGAAACAACTAGGCCTTGTGTGTGTTGTTAAAGGGATGTGTATGGTGTAGCCAATGGTTTGGGTCATTTTGTGCCACACTTTATGGACTGGAGAAACGCTGGGGGTTATCCGCCCCCAAAAGTCTCTTTGTCCGTATTTAGGAATGGGATGCCCCACTTGATTGGGGAAGGTGTCCTTGACCTAGTGACACGTAGTTGGGCTTATGCCCTGGCCCTTTAAATTCAGCAGCACATCTAGTCCTACACATAAGAAAAGCGTTATGTGACCTAGTTACATGCTGGTTTCCTTGTAAATGGTAGTTATAAGTTCCTCCTTTACATAGTGAGACTCTGGTGCAGAGTTCGGTATATTATTTACTTTAATGTGATATAATATATAGAATATCGTAGTTTAGAGGTCTGTCACCTTCTGGGCAAATTTTCCTTTATCTAATATGGCGCAGCGATCTCCAAAGCGACTCTGCTCAACTGCAGCTTTAAGCATTGTGGGTCTCTGACTCAGCCGTCACGGACATGCGCAGTGAGTGCATGAGAACGCCGGAGATCGTAATGTGCATGGTGAAAAGTTACATGTAAGTTCCTTGTAATTATGATTCATGGGACAGGGGCACCTGAGTGTACCTGGGTCTTAATTGACTTTTTAACCAATTTTAATCACTGTCACATAATACACAATGGATTATATTTATTAATAGCGAATTTTAAAAGGGTACTACAATCTGCACAGATGCACGTTTGTATTGATTACTTTTTTATGTATTTTGTACCAATTTTTATATTATTGCACTTAATAAGCTTTTTTATTGGGATGTCTGTGTTTCATATAAAAAGCTGCTTCACACATATGTTCACTGTTTGAAAAAGGATATTACATCCGAAACGTCGCTACGCCGTTCAGGCAATAAAGTCCACTATTTTTTTTTTCAGTTTTTTTGTTGCTGCTCTCCTTTTTTTTGACTCTAGAATAGGAGACCATTGGATTGCTGGTTGGGAGAGCTTTGCACAATATGTGAGGTTTTTCTGGATGCTGTTCCAATTTTTTCTGTATGTGTGTGTGTGTATGTGTATGTATATATATATATATATATATATATATATATATATATATATATATATATATATATATATATATATATATATATATATATATATTCTCTACAAGAAATGTTTATATGTAAAATGTATTTTATAATAAATACAATTCTTAAGTGTGTTTTTTTTTTTTTTTTAAATAAACTTTACTCATTTATTTTGCCAATTTTTAAGCCATAAAAAACCGGCGCAGAGGGAATAAGTTTCCTGTGTCTTAGAGGACCTCCGCTCTTGCTGGTAATTTGTTGCAGCCTATAAACTATGCAGCTTTATAACTTGGTTTTGCTTCTTCTAGGTATTGTCTGATGAGTGTAAGAGGCTGTTACACAGATTTCCATGTGGACTTTGGAGGGACATCAGTATGGTATCACATTCTTCGAGGAGGCAAGGTCAGTTTTTTTATGTATTAAAGGGTTTTTTTTTATCTTTCTTACCTGTGTGTATATGTATTTCTATCTACAAACGTGTACTCTTCAGACAACAATTCGTTATCTCATTGATGGCAGCCAAGCCCTGTAATTTTGGGAGTTTTGTGCTTGCCCACATACTTGAGATGTATTGCAAACTTAGTATCTGTAGAGAAAATATATATATATATATATATATATATATATATATGTATGTATGTATGTATGTATGTATGTATGTATGTATGTATATGTGTGTATATATATATATATATATATATATATATATATATATATATATATATATATATATATATATATATATATATATATATATATATATATATACACATATATATACATACAAACAATTATTTACAGACCAGAAGTTTGGGCATACCTTCCCATTTAAAGATTTTTTTTTTTTCTGTAATCTCATGACCATGGAAATTGTACATTCACACTCAAGGCATCAAAACTATGAATTAACACATGTGGAATTATATACTTAATTTCCGTGGTTTCGCACTTTTTTGTTTGTCTTATATTCTAGGTTCTTCAAAGTAGCCACCTTTTGCTTTGATGACTGCTTTGCACACTTTGCTTTCTCTTGATGAGCTTCAAGAGGTAGTCACCGGGAATGGTTTTCACTTCACAGGTGTGCCCTGTCAGGTTTAATTAGTGGGATTTCTTGTCTTATACCGTATTTTTCGGACTATAAGATGCACCGGACTATAAGGCGCACCCAGGTTTTAGAGGTGGAAAATCGGGAAAAAAATATTTGAAGCAAAAAAATTTGGGAAAATATTTAATAACATACTATTATATGTGGTGTTATTATATATAATAGTATGTTATTATGTTGGAAGCTGAGGGACCAGTGTGGTGTCTGTGAAGTACTATATGAAGATGCTGGAGGGTGAGTATAAGAATGGGGGCACAGGGCTTATATTGAAAGCACCACTCCAGCACTGCAGAATAACACTGGAGTGCTGCTTTAAAATCCCATGGGAGAACTATAACTCCCAGCATGTCCTGCAGATCCTATGACATGCTGGGAGTTATAGTTCACTAAAGGAGTGGCAGAGTGCTTTATTGTGTTTTGGAAAGACTAACCTCTTAATTGTGGCAGCCAGCCACACTGTGGTGAGGTGAAAGTATCCCATGACTGCACACACCGAGCTCTCCCTCTTATTGCCTTTCCACAGCACAGGTAATGGAAGCCAGCAGATTCTAGTGTTGGAGTCTGAAGGACCTGTGATGATGTCAAGAAGAGGGAGGGCTCTGTGCTGCCATGTGATGCTCCAGCCCGCCCACTTCTGACATCATCACAGGTCCTCCTTGTGCACACTGCACAGCACTCAGCGTCCAGCCCAGGAAGGTACCAGCGATCTCCTCTCCCCCGGACCCTCCTGCTGCTGCTGCCTCCTCCTCCCCCAGACACACGGATCTCCCCAGCTGCTGCAGGAATCAGCGCTGAGGAAACCATGTGTGTCCCTGCTTAAGTGCAGTATTCATTTGCTGCTCCCGGCTCACCGCTCAGCTGAAAGGTGGGCGGGGAGTAGCTAATGAATATTCACTGCACTTAATCATCGGGACCACATGGTTTCCCCAGCACTGATTCTCTGGCAGTGGGGACATTTTTCTGCCTCCTGAAGTGGGATGACAGTGCGATCCCACTCGCTGCCGCCCCCCTCCCCACATGCTACATCCCTACCATAAGACGCACCCACACTTTCCTCCCAAATTTGGAGGAAAAAAAGTGCGTCTTATGGTCAGAAAAATACGGTAAATGGGGTTGGGACCATCAGTTGTGTTGAGCAGAAGTCTGGTGGATACACAGCTGATAGTCCTACTGAATAGGCTGTTAGAATTTGTATTATGGCAAGAAAAAAGCAGCTAAGTAAAGAAAAACGAGTGGCCATCATTACTTTAAGAAATGAAGGTCAGTCAGTCCAAAAAATTGGGAATACTTTCAAAGTGTCCCCCAATTGCAGTGGCAAAAACCATCAAGCGCTACAAAGAAACTGGCTCACATGATGACCGCCCCAGGAAAGGAAGACCAAGAGTCACCTCTGCTTCTGAGGATAAGTTTATCCGAGTCACCAGCCTCATAAATCACAGGTTAACAGCAGCTCAGAGTAGAGACAAGGTCAATGCAACACAGAGTTCTAGCAGCAGACACATTTCTACAACAACTGTTAAGAGGAGACTTTGTGCAGCAGGCCTTCATGGTAAAATAGTTGCTAGGAAACCACTGCTAAGGACAGGCAACAACCAGAAGAGACTTGTTTGGGGTAAAGAACACAAGGAATGGACACTAGACCAGTGGAAATCTGTGCTTTGGTCTGATGAGTCCAAATTTGTGATCTTTGGTTCCAACCACCGTGTCTTTGTGCGATGCAGAAAAGGTGAACTATGCCTGGTTCCCACCGTAAAGCATGGAGGAGGAGAAGGTGTGATGGTGTGGGGGTGCTTTGCTGTTGATACTGTTGGGGATTTATTCAACATTTAAGGTATACTGAACCAGCATGGCTACCACATCATCTTGCAGCGGCTTGCTATTCCATTTGTTTTGCGTTTAGTTGGACCGTCATTTATTTTTCAACAGGACAATGACCCCAAACACACCTCCAGGCTGTGTAAGGGCTGTTTGACCAAGGAGGAGAGTGATGGGGTGCTACGCCAGATGACCTGGCCTCCACAGTTACCAGACCTGAACCCAATCGAGATGGTTTGGGGTGAGCTGAACCGCAGAGTTAAGGCAAAAGAGCTAACAAGTGCTAAGCATCTCTGGGAAACTCCTTCAAGATTGTTGGAAGACCATTCCCGGTGACTACCTCTTGAAGCTCATCAAGAGAATGCCAAGAGTGTGCAAAGCAGTCATCAAAGCAAAAGGTGGCTACTTTGAAGAACCTAGAATATAAGACATAATTTCAGTTGTTTCACACTTTTTTAAGTACCGTATTTTCCGGCGTATAAGACGACTTTTTAACCCCTAAAAATTGTCCCAAAAGTCGGGGGTCGTCTTATACGCCGGGTATGGCGTTTGCAGGGAGCGATCCTGGATGTTCCCAGGGTCTGAAGGAGAGGAAACTCTCCTTCAGGCCCTGGGATCCATATTCATGTAAAAAATAAAGAATAAAAATAAACAATATGGATATACTCACCCCTCCGAGAAGCCTGGCTGTCACCGCTGCAAGCGTCTGCCTCCTTTCCTAAGAATTGCAGAGCGTGAAAGACCTTCGATGACGTCACGGTCACCAATCACAAGACCGTGACGTCATCGAAGGTCCTTCACGCTCTGCAATTCTTAGGAACGGAGGCAGACGCTTGCAGCGGTGACAGCCAGGCTTCTCGGAGGGGTGAGTATATCCATATTTTTTATTTTTATTCTTTATTTTTTACATGAATATGGATCCCAGGGCCTGAAGGAGAGTCTCCTCTCCTTCAGACCCTGGGAACCACACGCCGTATAAGATGACTGGGCGTATAAGATGACCCCCGTCTTATACAGCAGGTATATCCCAAATTCCATATTTTATATGAAAAAGTTGGGGGTCGTCTTATACGCCCAGTCGTCTTATACACCAGAAAATACGGTATATAATTCCACATGTGTTAATTCATAGTTTTGATGCCTTCCGTGTGAATGCATAATTTTCATAGTCATGAAAATACAGAAAAAATCTTCAAATGACAAGGTGTGTCCAAACATTTGGTCTGTACTGTATATATAAATAATATACTTTGCTCAACATAAACATCATAAATGAGTACTCAGCAATATATCAGTTAACCTTTAATTTTCTCGCTTAACCCCTTTCTGACATCGGACGTACTATCCCGTCGAGGTGGGGTGGGCCCCCATGACCACGGACGGGATAGTACGTCCAGCGCGATCGGCGGCGCTCACGGGGGGAGCGCGGCCGATCGCGGCCGGGTGTCAGCTGCCTATCGCAGCTGACATCCGACACTATGTGCCAGGAGCGGTCACGGACCGCTCCTGGCACATTAACCCCTGGCACACCGCGATCAAACATGATCGCGATGTGCCGGCGGTGCAGGGAAGCATCGCGCAGGGAGGGGGCTCCCTGCGGGCTTCCCTGAGCCCCCCGCAGCAACGCGATGTGATCGCGTTGCTGCGAGGGTCTTACCTCCCTCCCTGCCTGCTCCAGACCCGGATCCAAGATGGCCGCGGATCCGGGTCCTGCAGGGTGGGAGGTGGCTTCACAGAAGCCTGCTCAGAGCAGGCACTGTGAAGCAGCCTGCACTTCTCCCAGATCGGTGATCTGTCAGAGTGCTATGCAAACTGACAGATCACCGATCTGTATTGTCCCCCCCTGGGGCAAAGTAAAAAAGTAAAAAAAAATTTTTCCAAATGTGTAAAAAAAAAATAAAAAAAAAAATTCCAAAATAATGAAAAAAAAAATATATATATTATTCTCATAAATACATTTCTTTATCTAAATAATAAAAAAAAACAATAAAAGTACACATATTTAGTATCGCCGCGTCCGTAACGACCCGACCTATAAAACTGGCCCACTAGTTAACCCCTTCAGTAAACACCGTAAGAAAAAAAAAAAAAACGAGGCAAAAAACGCTTTATTATCATACCGCCGAACAAAAAGTGGAATAACACGCGATCAAAAAGACAGATATAAATAACCATGGTACCGCTGAAAGCGTCATCTTGTCCCGCAAATAACGAGCCGCCATACAGCATGATCAGCAAAAAAAATAAAAAAGTTATAGTCCTGAGAATAAAGCGATACCAAAATAATTATTTTTTCCATAAAATAGTTTTTATCGTATAAAAGCGCCAAAACATAAAAAAATAATATAAATGAGGTATCGCTGTAATCGTACTGACCCGACGAATAAAACTGCTTTATCAATTTTACCAAACGCGGAACGGTATAAACGCCTCCCCCAAAAGAAATTCATGAATAGCTGGTTTTTGGTCATTCTGCCTCACAAAAATCGGAATAAAAAGCGATTAAAAAATGTGACGTGCCCAAAAATGTTACCAATAAAAACGTCAACTCGTCCCGCAAAAAACAAGACCTCACATGACTCTGTGGACCAAAATATGGAAAATTTATAGCTCTCAAAATGTGGTAACGCAAAAAATATTTTTTGCAATAAAAAGCATCTTTCAGTGTGTGACGGCTGCCAATCATAAAAATCCGCTAAAAAACTCGCTATAAAAGTAAATCAAACCCCTCATCATCACCCCCTTAGTTAGGGAAAAATAAAAAAAAGGTATTTATTTCCATTTTCCCATTAGGGCTAGGGTTAAGGCTACAGTTAGGGTTGGGGCTAAAGTTAGGGTTAGGGTTGGGGCTAAAGTTACGGTTAGGGTTTAGATTACATTTACGGTTGGGAATAGGGTTGGGATTAGGGTTAGGGGTGTGTCAGGGTTAGAGGTGTGGTTAGGGTTACTGTTGGGATTAGGGTTAGGGGTGTGTTTGGATTAGGGTTTCAGTTATAATTGGGGGTTTTCCACTGTTTCGGCACATCAGGGCTCTCCAAACGCGACATGGCGTCCGATCTCAATTCCAGCCAATTCTGCGTTGAAAAAGTAAAACAGTGCTCCTTCCCTTCCGAGCTCTCCCGTGTGCCCAAACAGGGGTTTACCCCAACATATGGGGTATCAGCGTACTCAGGACAAATAGGACAACAACCTTTGGGGTCCAATTTCTCCTGTTACCCCTGGGAAAATACAAAACTGGGGGCTAAAAAATAATTTTTGTGGGGGAAAAAAAAAGATTTTTTATTTTCACGGCTCTGCGTTATAAACTGTAGTGAAACACTTGGGGGTTCAAAGTTCTTACAACACATCTAGATAAGTTCCTTGGGGGGTCTAGTTTCCAAAATGGGGTCACTTGTGCGGGGCTTCTACTGTTTAGGTACATTAGGGGCTCTGCAAACGCAATGTGACGCCTGCAGACCATTCCATCTAAGTCTGCATTCCAAATGGCGCTCCTTCCCTTCCGAGCCCTTCCATGCGTCCAAACGGTGGTTCCCCCCCCACATATGGGGTATCAGCGCACTCAGGACAAATTGGACAACAACTTTGGGGGTCCAATTTCTCCTGTTACCCTCGGGAAAATACAAAACTGGGGGCTAAAAAATAATTTTTGAGGGAAAAAATTTTTGTTTTATTTTTACAGCTCTGCATTATAAACTTCTGTGAAGCCCTTGGTGGGTCAAAGCGCTCACCACACATCTAGATAAGTTCCTTAGGGGGTCTACTTTCCAAAATGGTGTCACTTGTGGGGGGTTTCTACTGTTTAGGTACATTAGGGGCTCTGCAAACGCAATGTGACACCTGCAGACCATTCCATCTAAGTCTGCATTCCAAATGACGCTCCTTCCTTTCCGAGCCCTCCCATGCGCCCAAACAGTGGTTCTCCCCACATATTGTGTATCATCGCACTCAGGACAACTTGGACAACAAATTTTGGGGTCCAATTTCTCCTGCTACCCTCGGGAAAATACAAAACTGGGGGCTAAAAAAATAATTTTTGTGGGAAAAAATGTTTGTTTTATTTTTACGGCTCTGCATTATAAACTTCTGTGAAGCCCTTGGTGGGTCAAAGCGCTCAAAACACATCTAGATAAGTTCCTTAAGGGGTCTACTTTCCAAAATGGTGCCACTTGTGGGGGGTTTCAATGTTTAGGCACATCAGGGGCTCCCCAAACGCAACATGGCGTCCCATCTCAATTCCAGTCAATTTTGCATTGAAAAGTCAAATGGCGCTCCTTCGCTTCCGAGCTCTGTCATGCGCCCAAACAGTGGTTTACCCCCACATATGGGGTATCAGCGTACTCAGGACAAATTGTACAACAACTTTTGGGGTCCAATTTCTTCTCTTACCCTTGGGAAAATAAAAGATTGGGGGTGAAAAGATAATTTTTGTGAAAAAATATGATTTTTTATTTTTACGGTTCTGCATTATAAACTTCTGTGAAGCACTTGGTGGGTCAAAGTGCTCACCACACCTCTAGATAAGTTCTTTAGGGGGTCTACTTTCCAAAATGGTGTCACTTGTGGGGGGTTTCAATGTTTAGGCACATCAGGGGCTCCCCAAACGCAACATGGCGTCCCATCTCAATTCCAGTCAATTTTGCATTGAAAAGTCAAATGGCGCTCCTTCGCTTCCGAGCTCTGTCATGCGCCCAAACAGTGGTTTACCCCCACATATGGGGTATCGGCGTACTCAGGACAAATTGTACAACAACTTTTGGGGTCCATTTTCTCCTGTTACCCTTGGTAAAATAAAACAAATTGGAGCTGAAGTAAATTTTTTGTGAAAAAAGTTAAATGTTCATTTTTATTTAAACATTCCAAAAATTCCTGTGAAACACCAGAAGGGTTAATAAACTTCTTGAATATGGTTTTGAGCACCTTGAGGGGTGCAGTTTTTAGAATGGTGTCACACTTGGGTATTTTCTATCATATAGACCCCTCAAAATGACTTCAAATGAGATGTGGTCCCTAAAAAAAAAATGGTGTTGTAAAAATGAGAAATTGCTGGTCAACTTTTAACCCTTATAACTCCCTAACAAAAAAAAATTTTGGTTCCAAAATTGTGCTGATGTAAAGTAGACATGTGGGAAATGTTACTTATTAAGTATTTTGTGTGACATATCTCTGTGATTTAATTGCATAAAAATTCAAAGTTGGAAAATTGCGAAATTTTCAAAATTTTCGCCAAATTTCCGTTTTTTTCACAAATAAACGCAGGTACTATCACAGAATTTTTACCACTATCATGAAGTACAATATGTCACGAGAAAACAATGTCAGAATCACTGGGATCCGTTGAAGCGTTCCAGAGTTATAACCTCATAAAGGGACAGTGGTCAGAATTGTAAAAATTGGCCCTGTCATTAACGTGCAAACCACCCTTGGGGGTGAAGGGGTTAATTAACATTTCTTAACCCCTTTACCCCCAAGGGTGGTTTGCACATTAATGACCGGGCCAATTTTTACAATTCTGACCACTGTCCCTTTATGAGGTTATAACTCTGGAACGCTTCAACGGATCTTGGCGATTCTGACACTGTTTTCTCGTTACATATTGTACTTCATGATAGTGGTAAAATTTCTTCGATATAACTTGCGTTTATTTGTAAAAAAAAACAAAAACGGAAATTTGACGAAAATTTTGAAAATTTCGCAGTTTTCCAACTTTGAATTTTTATGCCCTTAAATCAGAGATATGTCACACAAAATACTTAGTAGGTAACATTTCCCACATGTCTACTTTACATCAGCACAATTTAGGAACCAACATTTTTTTTTTTGTTAGGGAGTTATAAGGGTTAAAAGTTGACAAGCCATTTCTCATTTTTACAACACCATTTTTTTTTTTAGGGACCACATCTCATTTGAAGTCATTTTGAGGGGTCTATATGACAGAACATACACAAGTGCGACACCATTCTAAAAACTGCACCCCTCAAGGTGCTCAAAACCACATTCAAGAAATTTATTAACCCTTCAGGTGTTTCACAGGAATTTTTGGAATGTTTAAATAAAAATTAACATTTAAAAATTTTTTATACAAAATTTAATTCAGCTCCAATTTGTTTTATTTTACCAAGGGTAACAGGAGAAAATGGACCTCAAAAGTTGTTGTACAATTTGTGCTGAGTACACTGATACCCCATATGTGGGGGTAAACCACTGTTTGGGCGCACCGCAGAGCTCGGAAGGGAAGGAGCGCCATTGAACTTTTCAATGCAAAATTGACTGGAATTGAGATGGAACGCCATGTTGCGTTTGGAGAGCCCCTGATGTGCCTAAACATTGAAACCCCCCACAAGTGACACCATTTTGGAAAGTAGACCCCCTAAGGAACTTATCTAGATGTGTTATGAGAGCTTTGATCCCCCAAGTGTTTCACTACAGTTTACAACGCAGAGCCGTGAAAATAAAAAAATCCTTTTTTTTTTCCACAAAAATGATTTTTAGCCCCCCAAATTTATATTTTCCCAAGGGTAACAAGAGAACTTGGACCCCAAAAGATGTTGTACAATTTGTCCCGAGTACGCTGATGCCCCATATGTTGGGGTAAACCCCTGTTTGGGCGCACGAGAAAGCTCGGAAGGGAAGGAGCACTGTTTTACTTTTTCAATGCAGAATTGGCTGGAATTGAGATCGGACGCCATGTCGCATTTGGAGAGCCCCTGATGTGCCTAAATAGTGGAAACTCCCCAATTCTAACTGAAACCCTAATCCAAACACACCCCTAACCCTAATCCCAACGGTAACCCTAACCACACCCCTAACCCTGATACACCCCTAACTCTAATCTCAACCCTAATCCCAACCGTAAATGTAATGCTAACCCTAACTTTAGCCCCAACCCTAACCCTAACTTTAGCTCCATCCCTAGCCCTAGCCCTAACCCTAGCCCTAACCCTAGCCCTAACCCTAGCCCTAACCCTAGCCCTAACCCTAGCCCTAACCCTAATGGGAAAATGGAAATAAATACATTTTTTTTAATTTTATTATTTTTCCCTAACTAAGGGGGTGATGAAGGGGGGGGTTGATTTACTTTTATAGCATTTTTTATAGCGGATTTTTATGATTGGCAGCCGTCACACACTAAACGACGCTTTTTATAGCAAAGTTTTTGCGTCTCCACATTTTGAGACCTATAATTTTTCCATATTTTGGTCCACAGAGTCATGTGAGGTCTTGTTTTTTGCGGGATGAGTAGACGTTTTTATTGGTAATATTTTCGGGCACGTGACAGTTTTTGATTGCTTTTTATTCCGATTTTTGTGAGGCAGAATGACAAAAAAACAGCTATTCATGAATTTCTTTTGGGGGAGGCGTTTATACCGTTCCACGTTTGGTAAAATTGATAAAGCAGTTTTATTCTTCGGGTACGATTACAGCGATACCTCATTTATATCCTTTTTTTATGTTTTGTCGCTTTTATACGATAAAAACTATTTTATAGAATAAATAATTATTTTGGCATCGCTTTATTCTGAGGACTATAACTTTTTTATTTTTTCTTTGACGCTGTATTGCGGCTCGTTTTTTGCGGGACAAGATGACGTTTTCAGCAGTACCATGGTTATTTATATCCGTCTTTCTGATCGCGTGTTATTCCACTTTTTGTTCGGCGGTATGATAGTAAAGCGTTGTTTTTTGCCTTTTTTTTTTTTCCTACGGTGTTCACTGAAGGTGTTAACTAGTGATATAGTTTTATAGGTGGGGTCGTTACAGATGCAGCGATACTAAATATGTGTACTTTTATTGTTTTTTTTTTTTATTTAGATAAAATATTATTCCCATAAACACGTTTCTTTTTTTTTTTTTTTCCTTTATTTAGGATTTTTTTTTTTTTTTATTAACACATGTGGAAATTTTTTTTTTTTTTTTTTTTTTTTTTTTTTTACTGTGTCCCGGGGGGGACATCACAGATCACTGATCTGACAGTTTGCACAGCACTCTGTCAGATCACCGATCTGACTTACAGCACTGCAGGCTCCCTGCCGCGGCCATCTTGGATCCGGGCACCTGCAGCGAGGAGGAGGTAAGAGACCCTCGCAGCAACGTGATCACATCGCGTTGCGCCGGGAGTCTTAGGGAAGCCCGCAGGGAGCCCCCTCCCTGCGCGATGCTTCCCTGTACCGCCGGCACACCGCGATCATGTTTGATCACGGTGTGCCGGGGGTTAATGTGTCGGGGGCGGTCCGTGACCGCTCCTGGCACATAGTGCCGGATGTCAGCTGCGTTAGTCAGCTGACACCCGGCCGCGATCGGCCGCGCTCCCCCCGTGAGCGCCGCCGATCGCGCTGGACGTACTATCCCGTCGGTGGTCATACGGGCCTACCCCACCTCGACGGGATAGTACGTCCAATGTCAGAAAGGGGTTAAGGAATAACACATACTATAAAATACTCCCACAAATGTGAGTTACTTATTACATACAAGATTTTATATTCTGCACACCCAATAGAGCCATTTTTCTAATTAAAGCAAAAATCAAAAGCAAATCTAAACTTTAGGCTACAAAATTGTAATTAAAGAACCACTCCCATCAAAATATTTATCCTCTTAATATATTGTCGTCATCTTATTTTATAGCACTGTGTACTTACAATGGCTTATTTTGCCCTTCTACAGTTAATTATTTTCTTTTCCATTAGGCCTGTGACATCATATGATTAAATACTGACTAGCTGAATCATTCTAAGCTCTGTGTAGAAACTGGAGGTCAATTTTTCCTGTATGAGTCACTGCTAAAGTCCCTGGCGGGGGTTTAAGAGATGAGCAGCTGGGCGAGTCAGTGGCTATATGACATGTGAGTGTGCACACTATGCGCACCACTGTGTCTCCTCCATTCTGTGCTTCAGAGCATGTGCACATTTGATATGACGCTGGGGCTGTACACCCAGAGTCAGTGCGCATGCCCTGGGAGCGGATGGGCAGTCCGCATGCGCAGCCCCACATTCAGTAGAAATTGCGGGACAAATTTTGGTGCCATTTTTACCCATTACTCAGTGTGAAAATGTAAAATCTGGGGCTAAAACAACATTTTGGTTGTAAACATGTAAATTAATTTTTCTTAACTGCCCAATTTTATACATTTGTGACACACCTGTGTGGTCAATATGATCACTTCACCCATAGAAGAATTCATTGATAGATGTAGTTTGTAAAATGGGGTCACATATGGGGGATTCTGCTATTCTGGCATCTCAGGGGCTCTACCAATGTGATAGTCCGCCCTCAAACCAGTCCAGCAATATCTGAACTGCAATATGGTGCTTCTTACCTTTCTGAGCTTTGCACTGTGCTTCAAAAAGTAGTTTTCTGCCAGTTATGGGGTATTGGTGTACTCAGGAGAAATGACGCAGCAAATTTTGTATTCCATTTTCCCCCTTTAACCCTGTGGGGGGAAAAAAATTGGGGCTAAAAGAACATAGTTGGGGGGGGGGGGGGGGGTTGGAGTGTTTTTTTTTTTTCT
Source organism: Ranitomeya variabilis (assembly GCF_051348905.1). Lineage (NCBI taxonomy): Eukaryota > Metazoa > Chordata > Amphibia > Anura > Dendrobatidae > Ranitomeya > Ranitomeya variabilis. The sequence goes on along the minus strand of NC_135235.1, from coordinate 385,937,759 downwards.
TTTCTTTTTTATGGCTCAACTTTATTAACATCTGTTAAGCACCTGGGGATTCAAGGTGCTCACCACACATCTAGATAAATTCCTTCAGGTTGTCACTTGTGAAAATTATTATTTTTTGCCGCTCAACGTTATAAACTTCTATGAAGCATGATACTCACTACACATCTAGATAAGTTCAGTGTGGAGTCTAGTTTCATAAATGGGGTCAATTGTGGGGGGTTTCCACTCTTTAGCCACATCAGGGGCTCTCCAAACTCAACATGGCATCCGTTAATTATTTCAGCAAATTTTAGCATTCAAAAAGTCAAATGGTGCTCTTCCCTTCTGAGCCCTGCCATGCGCACAAACAGTAGTTTTCCTTCATATTTTGGCTATGTGTGTATTTATGAGAAATTGCATAACAAATGGTACATTTTCTCCTGTTATCCTTGGAATAATAACAACATTTGGGGCTAAAAAAATAAATAAAATTTCATTGTTCAGCGTTCTAAACTTCTGAGAAGCACCTTGGGGGTTCATGGTGCTTATCTCACATCTAGATAAGTTCCATGAGGTGTCTAGTTTCCAAAATGGTGTCACTTGTTGGGGGTTTCCACTGTTTTGGAACATCAAGGGCGCTCCAAACTCGACACGGTGTCTGCTAATTATTTCAACAAATTTTTACATTCAAGTCAAAATGGCGCTCCTTCCCTTCCGAGCCCTGCCGTGTGCCCAAAAAGTGGTTTTCTCCCACATATTGGGTTTCGGTGTACTCAGGAGAAATAACTCAACAAATTGTAGGGTCCATTATTTCATGTTACCCTTGCGTAAATAAAACAATTTGGGTCTAAATTTAAATTTTTGTGAAAAAAGTTAAATGTTAATTTTTTTTTCTTCCTCATTCCATTAATTCCTGTGAAGCACCTGAAGGGTTAATAAACTTCTTGAATGTGGTTTTGAACACCTTGAAGGGTGCAGTTTTTAGAATGGTGTCACTTTTGGGTATGTTCTGTCATATAGGCCCCTCAGTCACTTCAACTGTGGTCCCTTAAAAAAAAAAAAAAAAGATTTTGTTGGAAAAATAAGAAATTGCTGGTCAACTTTTTAACCCTTAACCCCTTCATGACCCAGCCTATTTTGACCTTAATGACCTGGCCATTTTTTCCAATTCTGACCAGTGTCCTTTATGAGGTAATAACTCAGCAACGCTTCAACGGATCCTAGCGATTCTGAGATTGTTTTTTCGTGACATATTGGGCTTCATGTTAGAGGTAAATTTAGGTCGATAATTTCTGCATTTATTTGTGAAAAAAACGGAAATTTGGCGAAAATTTTGAAACTTTCGCAATTTTCACATTTTGAATTTTTATCCTGTTAAACCAGAGAGTTGTGTGACACAAAATAGTTAATAAATAACATTTCCCACATGTCTACTTTACATCAGTACAATTTTGGAAACAACATTTTTTTTTGCTAGGAAGTTATAAGGGTTAAAATTTGACCAGTGATTTCTCATTTTTACAACAAAATTTACAAAACCATTTTTTTAGGGACCACCTCACATTTGAAGTCATTTTGAGGGTTCTATATGGCTGAAAATACCCAAAAGTGACACCATTCTAAAAACTGCACCCCTCAAGGTGCTCAAAACCACATTCAAGAAGTTTATTAACCCTTCAGGTGCTTCACAGCAGCAGAAGCAACTCGGAAGGAAAAAATGAACATTTAACTTTTTAGTCACAAAAATGATCTTTTAGCAACAATTTTGTTATTTTCCCAAGGGTAAAAGGAGAAACTGGACCACGAAAGTTGTTGTACAATTTGTCCTGAGTACGCTGATACCTCATATGTGGGGGTAAACCACTGATTGGCCGCACGGCAGGGCTCGGAATGGAAGGAGCGCCATTTGACTTTTTGAATGAAAAATTATCTCCAATCTTTAGCGGACACCATGTCGCGTTTGGAGAGCCCCCGTGTGCCTAAACATTGGAGCTACCCCACAAGTGACCCCATTTTGGAAACTAGACCCCCCAAGGAACTTATCTAGATGCATAGTGAGCACTTTAAACCCCCAGGTGCTTCACAAATTGATCCGTAAAAATGAAAAAGTACTTTTTTTCACACAAAATTCTTTTAGCCTCAATTTTTTGATTTTCTCATGGGCAACAGGATAGAATGGATCCTAAAATTTGTTGGGCAATTTCTCCTGAGTATACCGATACCTCACATGTGGGGGTAAACCACTGTTTGGGCACATGGTAAGGCTCGGAAAGGAAGGAGCGCCATTTGACTTTTTGAATTAAAAATTATCTCCATCGTTAGCGGACACCATGTCGCGTTTGGAGAGCCCCTGTGTGCCTACAAGGGACCCCTTTTTGGAAACTAGACCTCCCAAGGAACTTATCTAGATGCTTAATGAGCACTTTAAACCCCCAGGTGCTTCACAGAGGTTTATAACGCAGAGCCGTGAAAATAAAAAATAATTCTTCTTTCCTCAAAAATGATTTTTTAGCCCGGAATTTTTTTTTTTCCCAAGGGTAGCAGGAGAAATTTGACCCCAAATGTTGTTGTCCAGTTTGTCCTGAGTATGCTGATTCCCTATATGTGGGGGTAAACCACTGTTTGGGTGCACGGCAGGGCTCGGAAGTGAAGGCACGCCATTTGGCTTTTTGAATGGAAAATTAGCTCCAATCATTAGCGGACACCATGTCGCGTTTGGAGAGCCCCTGTGTGCCTAAACATTGGAGCTCCCCCACAAGTGACCCCATTTTGGAAACTAGACCTCCCAAGGAACTAATCTAGATGTGTGGTGAGCACTTTGAACCCCCCCAAGTGCTTCACAGAAGTTTATAACGCAGAGCCGTGAAAATAATAATTACGTTTTCTTTCCTCAAAAATAATTTTTTAGCTCAGAATTTTTTAATTTTCCCAAGGGTAACAGTAGAAATTTGACCCCAAGAGTTGTTGTACAGTTTCTCCTGAGTACGCTGATACCCCATATGTGGGGGTAAACCACTGTTTGGGCACATTCCAGGGCTCGGAAGTGAAGTAGTGACGTTTTGAAATGCAGACTTTGATGGAATGCTCTGCGGGCGTCACGTTGCGTTTGCAGAGCCCCTGATGTGCCTAATCAGTAGAAACCCCCCACAAGTGACCCCATTTTGGAAACTAGACCCCCGAAGGAACTTATCTAGATGTGTGGTGAGCACTTAGAACCCCCAAGTGCTTCACAGAAGTTTATAACGCAGAGCCGTGAAAATAAAAAATAATTTTTCTTTCCTCAAAAATAATTTTTTAGCCCGCAAATTTTTATTTTCCCAAGAGTTACAGGAGAAATGGGACCCTAAAAGTTGCTGTCCAGTTTCTCCAGAGTACGCTGGTACCCCATATGTGGGGGTAAACCACTGTTTGGGCACACGTCTGGGCTCGGAAGGGAGATAACACCATTTGACTTTTTCAATGCAAGATTGGCTGGAATCAATGGTGGCGCCATGTCGCGTTTGGAGACCCCCTGATGTGCCTAAACAGTGGAAACCCCTCAATTCTAACTCAAGCACTAACCCCAACACACCCCTAACCCTAATCGCAACCCTAACCACAACCCTAACCGCAACACCCCCCCCAACCCTAGTCTTAACCCTAATTCCAACCCTAACTCTAATTCCAACCCTAACCCTAAGGCTATGTGCCCACGTTGCGGATTTGTGTGCGGATTTTTCGGCACCGTTTTTGAAAAATCTGCAGGTAAAACGCACTGCGCTTTACCTACGGATTTACCGCAGATTTCCAGTGTTTTTTGTGTGGATTTCACCTGCGGATTCCTATTATGGAGCAGGTGTAAGACGCTGCAGAATCCGCACAAAGAATTGACATGCTGCGGAAAATACATTGCAGTGTTTCCGCGCGGTATTTTCCGCACCATGTGCACTGCGGATTTGGTTTTCAATAGGTTTACGTGGTACTGTAAACGTGATGGAAAACTGCTACGAATCCGCAGCGACCAATCCGCTGCGGATCCGCAGCCAAATCCGCACCGTGTGCACATAGCCTAATTCTAACCCTAATTCCAACCCTAGCCCTAATTCTAACCCTAATTCTAACCGTACTTCTAACCCTAATTCTAACCCTATCCCTAAGTGCAACCCTAATTCTAACCCTATCCCTAAGTGCAACCCTATCCCTAAGTGCAACCCTATCCCTAAGTGCAACCCTATCCCTAAGTGCAACCCTATCCCTAAGTGCAACCCTATCCCTAAGTGCAACCCTATCCCTAAGTGCAACCCTATCCCTAAGTGCAACCCTATCCCTAAGTGCAACCCTATCCCTAAGTGCAACCCTATCCCTAAGTGCAACCCTATCCCTAAGTGCAACCCTATCCCTAAGTGCAACCCTATCCCTAAGTGCAACCCTATCCCTAAGTGCAACCCTATCCCTAAGTGCAACCCTATCCCTAAGTGCAACCCTATCCCTAAGTGCAACCCTATCCCTACCCCTAATGGAAAAACAAAAATAAATGTATTTTCTGTATTTTATTATTTGCCCTACCTATGGGGGTGATAAAGGGGGGTTTATTTACTATTTTTTTTATTTTGATCGCTGTGATAGAACTTATCACAGCGATCAAAATGTACAGGGAACGAATCTGCCGGCCGGCAGATTCGGCGGGCGTACTGCGCATGCGCCCGCCATTTTCCAAGATGGCGGCGCCCATGCGAGAAGACGGAGGACACCGGGAGGGACACCGGGACTGGGTAAGTATGGGGGGGTGCGATCGGACAGCGGGGGAGGGGGCGGAGGGGAGGACGGGGGAGGGTCGGAGGGGAGAGGAAGGCGCTTAGGACAGGACGGAGGGGTAGGGAACACTGACGACGGCTGCAGATCGCCACCGCCAGTCGGTAGGGGGGCCAGATCGGGGTCTCCAGCCATGGCCGGTGCTATTGCAGCATCGGCCATGGCTGGATTGTAATATTTCACCAATTTTCATAGGTGAAATATTACAGATTGCTCTGATTGGCTGTTTCACTTTCAACAGCCAATCAGAGCGATCGTAGCCACGGGGGGGCGAAGCCACCCCCCCTGGGCTGTAGCACCACTCTCCCTGTCCCTGCATGTCGGGTGAAATTGGAGTTAACCCTTTCACCCGGCCTGCAGGGACGCGATCCGGCCATGACGCATATGCTGCATCACAGGTCGGATTGGCACTGGTTTTCATGACACATACGGTGCGTCAAAGGTCGGGAAGGGGTTAAAAACTTCCTTACAAAAGTTCTTTCAAAAATTGTGCTGATGTAAGGTAGACATGTGGAAAATGTTATTTATTAACTATTTTGTGTGACGCAACTCTGATTTAAGGGCATACATATTAACCCCTTCCCGACCTTTGACGCCACGTAGGCGTCATGAAAACCCGTGCCAATCCGACCCATGACGCCTATGTGGCGTCATGGAATGATCGCGTCCCTGCAGATCGGGTGAAAGGGTTAACTCCAATTTCACCCGATCTGCAGGGACAGGGGGAGTGGTACTTCAGCCCAGGGGGGTGGCTCCCCCCCCCCCCCCCCCCCCCGTGGCTACGATCGCTCTGATTGGCTGTTGAAAGTGAAACTGCCAATCAGAGCGATTTGTAATATTATATTTCACCTAAAAAACTGGTGAAATATTACAATCCAGCCATGGCCGATGCTGCAATATCATCGGCCATGGCTGGAAAACCTAATCTGTCCCCCCCCCCCCACACCCACCGATCTCCTCCCCAGTCTTCCGTTATGTTGTCCGCCCCCCTAAGTCGTCCTGTCCGCTCCCCCGTCCTCCTGCCCGCTCCCCCCGTGCTCCGATGCCACCCCCCGTCCTTCGATCCACCCCCTATGCTCAGATCCCCCCCCCCCCCCCCTCATACTTACCGAGCCTCCGGGCGTCCGTCCGTCTTCTCCATGGGCGCCGCCATCTTCCAAAATGGTGGGCGCATGCGCAGTGCGCCCGCCGAATCTGCCGGCCGGCAGATTCGTTCCAGGTATATTTTGATCACTGCGATATAACCTATCACAGTGATCAAAATAAAAAAAATAGTAAATGACCCCCCCTTTATCACCCCCATAGGTAGGGACAATAATAAAAAAAAAAGAAAATATATTTTTTTCTTTTTCCACTAGGGTTAGGGTTAGAACTAGGTTTAGGGTTAGGGTTAGGGTTAGGGCATGTGCACACAGTGCGGATTTGGCTGCGGATCGGCAGCGGATTGGCCGCGGATCGGCAGCGGATTGGCCGCGGATCCGCAGCGGATCGGCCGCTGCGAATTCGTAGCAGTTTTCCATCAGGTTTACAGTACCATGTACACCTATGGAAAACCAAATCCGCTGTGCCCATGGTGCGGAAAATACCGTGCGGAAACGCTGTGTTGTATTTTCCACAGCATGTCAATTTTGTGCGGATTCCGCAGCGTTTTACACCTGTTCCTCAATAGGAATCCGCAGGTGAAATCCGCACAAAAAAACACTGGAAATCCGCTGTAAATCTGCAGGTAAAACGCAGTGGCTTTTACCTGCGGATTTTTAAAAAATGGTGCGGAAAAATCTCACACGAATCCGCAACGTGGGAACATAGCCTTAGGGTTATGGTTGGAATTAGAGTTAGGGTTGGAATTAGGGCTAGGGTTTGAAATAGGGTTAAGATTAGGCTTGTGGTTAGGGTTACGGATAGGGTTAGGGGTGTGTTGGGGTTACAGTTGTGGTTAGGGTTGGGATTAGGGTTACGGTTGGGATTAGGGTTAGGATTAGGGTTGGGATTAGGGTTACGGGTGTGTTGGGGTTAGGGTTGTGGTTAGGGGTGTGTTGGGGTTAGGGTTGTGATTAGGTTTATGGCTACAGTTGGGATTAGGGTTAGGGGTGTGTTGGGGTTAGTGTTGAAGTTAGAATTGAGGGGTTTCCACTGTTTAGGCACATCAGGGGTCTCCAAACGCAACATGGCGCCACCATTGATTCCAGCCAATCTTGCGTTCAAAAAGTCAAATGGTGCTCCCTCCCTTCCAAGCCCCGACGTGCGCCCAAACAGTGGTTTACCCCCACATATGGGGTACAAGCGTACTCAGGACAAACTGGGCAACAACTATTGGGGTCCAATTTCTCCTGTTACCCTTGCGAAAATAAAAAATTATTTGCTAAAACATAATTTTTGAGGAAAGAACAATTATTTTTTATTTTCACGGCTCTGCGTTATAAACTTCTGTGAAGCACTTGGGGGTTCAAAGTGCTCACCACTAGGGTTGAGCGACTTTTGCTTTTTTAGGATCGAGTTGGGTTTTGTGAAACCCGACCTTCTCGAAAGTCGGATCGCGTGAAATCGGCCGATTCTACTGTAAGGTCCGGTTCCAGACCGGAACACGAAACCCAATGCAAGTCAATGGATTATATATATATATATATATATATATATATATATATATATATATATATATATATATATATATATATATATATATATATTTTTTTTTTTTTTGCGCTCTCGCGCTCTCTCTCTCTCGCGCTCTCTCTCTCTCGCGCTCTCTCTCTCTCGCGCTCTCTCTCTCTCGCGCTCTCTCTCTCTCGCGCTCTCTCTCTCTCGCTCCTCCGTGCAAAGCATATGTTGTGTTTGACTGCGGAAATCACTGCAGCCCAAACGGTAATATGGCTCTATGACGCCGCAGAAACCAGGCCGGAACCTATGTCATCACGCTGCCCACAATGGGGGTCACTTGTAGGGGAGCTCCAATGTTTAGGCACACAGGGGCTCTCCAAACCTGACATGGTGTCCGCTAGCGATGGAGATAATTTTTCATTCAAAAAGTCAAATGGCGCTCCTTCCCTTCCGAGCCTTACCATGTGCCCAAACAGTGGTTTACCCCCACATGTGAGGTATCGGTGTACTCAAGAGAAATTGTCCAACAAATTTTAGGATCCATTTTATCCTGTTGCCCATGTGAAAATGAAAAAATTGAGGCTAAAATAATTTTTTTGCGAAAAAAAAGTACTTTTTCATTTTTACAGATTAATTTGTGAAGCACATGGGGGTTTAAAGTGCTCACTATGCTTCTAGATAAGTTCCCTGGGGGGTCTAGTTTCCAAAATGGGGTCACTTGTGGGGGAGCTCCAATGTTTAGGCACACGGGGGCTTTCCAAACGCGACATGGTGTCCGCTAAAGATTGGAGCCAATTTTTCATTCAAAAAGTCAAATGGCGCTCCTTCCCTTCCGAGCCCTGCCGTGCGCCCAAACAGTGGTTTACCCCCACATATGAGGTATCAGCGTACTCAGGACAAATTGCACAACAACGTTCGTGGTCCAGTTTCTCCTTTTACCCTTGGGAAAATAACAAAATTGTTGCTAAAAGATAATTTTTGTGACTAAAAAGTTAAATGTTCATTTTTTCCTTCCATGTTGCTTCTGCTGCTGTGAAACACCTGAAGGGTTAATAAACTTCTTGAATGTGGTTTTGAGCACCTTGAGGGGTGCAGTTTTTAGAATGGTGTCACTTTTGGGTATTTTCTGCCATATAGAACCCTCAAACTGACTTCAAATGTGAGGTGGTCCCTAAAAAAATGGTTTTGTAAATTTTGTTGTAAAAATGAGAAATCACTGGTCAAATTTTAACCCTTATAACTTCCTAGCAAAAAAAAAAAATTTGTTTCCAAAATTGTGCTGATGTAAAGTAGACATGTGGGAAATGTTATTTATTAACTATTTTGTGTCACACAACTCTCTGGTTTAACAATAAAAATTCAAAATGTGAAAATTGAGAAATTTTCGCCAAATTTCCGTTTTTTTCACAAATAAACTCAGAAATTATCGACCTAAATTTACCACTAACATGAAGCCCAATATGTCACGAAAAAACAATCTCAGAATCGCCAAGATCCGTTGAAGCGTTACTGAGTTATTACCTCATAAAGGGACACTGGTCAGAATTGCAAAAAATGGCCAGGTCATTAAGGTCAAAATAGGCTGGGTCATGAAGGGGTTAAAAGTTTAAAAATTGCTAAATTTTCAAATTTTGCCAAATTTCCGATATTTTCACAAATAAATGAAAGTCATAGTAAACAAATTTTACCACTATCATGAAGTACTGTATTTTTTTGGATTATAAAACACACTTTTTTCCCCAAAATTTTCTCATTTCATCTCCCGAGATCTTGGTGCCGAGATCTCCATCTGTACATGCGCTGCCCCCGGCAGCCATTTTCCCGGAGTCCACCGCATGGTAAACCATGTAAGTGCGGGGGCTCTGGGCTTTCACAAAATGTCGGCAGAGTCCCCGCAGCACTGAACACCCGCAGCGGTGCTCCGCAAATTGGAACACCCCCTCATCCCTCTCTCCACGCATGCCTCCTCCGTAGCGACCCTGGGACCCTGCTCCACCACCATTTTATTACTGTATATTCTCGAGTATAAGCCAACCCCCCTAATTTTGCCCCGAAAAACTGGGAAAACTTAATGACTCCGGGTATAAGCCTAGGGTGGAAAATGCAGCAGCTACTGGTAAATTTCAAAAATAAAAATAGATACCAATAAAAGTAAAATTAATGGAGACAGCAGTAGATTTAAGTGTTTTTGAATATCCATATTGAATCAGGAGCCCCATATAATGCTCCATACAGTTCATGATGGACCCATAAGATACCCCATATAATGCTCCATACAGTTTATGATGGGCTCCATAAGATGCTCCGTATTAAAATATGCCCCATATAATGCTGCACAAATGTTGATTATGACCCCATAAGATGCTCCATACAGACATTTGCCCCATACAATGCTGCACAAATGCTGAGTATGGCCCCTTAAGATGCTCCATAGACACATTTGCCCCATATAATGCTCCACAAATGTGGATTATGGCCCCATAAGATGCTCCATAGAGATATTTGCCCCATATAATGCTGCACATGGCCCCATAAGATGCTCCTTACAGATATTTGCCCCATATAATGCTGCACATGGCCCCATAAGATGCTCCTTACAGATATTTGCCCCATATAATGCTGCACATGGCCCCATAAGATGCTCCTTACAGATATTTGCCCCATATGCTGTTGTTGCGATTAAAATAATTAAGAAATCACATACTCACCTCTCTGGCCCCGGCACTTGCTATATTCACCTGCTATGCGTTCCACCGCCGACCGCTGCTGTCTTCCTGTCCCCTGCACCGAAGTTCAGGCAGAGGGCGGCATGCACTAATCGCGTCATCGTGCCCTCTGACCTGAGCGTCACTGCAGAGGACGGGGAAGACACCGCGGCGCCGACGGTGGAACGAGGAGCAGGTGAGTATCGCTCACTGCCCCCCGTTATACTCACCTGCTCCTGGCGCCGTCGCTGCACGTCTGTTCCCTGGCGCCGGCAGCTTCTTCCTGTAGTGAGCGGTCACATGGTATTGCTCATTACAGTAATGAATATGCGGCTCCACCCCTATGGGAGTGTGGGTCCATATTCATTACTGTAATGAGCGGTAACATGTGACCGCTCACTACAGGAAGAAGCTGCTAGCGCCGGGGATAAGACGAGCAGGGACCGTGCCAGGAGCAGGTGAGTATTATTACACCGCTCGGCTCCCCTTCCCTGCCGACCCCTGGGTATGACTCGAGTATAAGCAGAGAGGGTTACTTTCAGCCCAAAAAAGTGGGCTGAAAATCTTGGCTTATACTCTAGTATATACGGTAAGTTTCCCCCCCCCTATTTTTCTCCTCAAAATTTGGGGTGTGTCTTATAATCCACAAAATACGGTACAATATGTGACGAGAAAACATTCTCGGAATCAGTGGGATCTGTTGAAGCATTCCAGAGTTACCACATAAGTTACCACGTAAGTTCCCACATAAGTTGACACGATTCCATTGTGTGATTTGCATGACCGAGTCCTACTGTTTTTAATGCAAAACAATGTGAGGGCCCATAGATCACAAGAATCCATTATTGACCATCTTGTTCCTTTTGCATGTGTACTTCTCCAGAATCTCTGAATCTTTTCATATTATCTACTGTTGGGGACACTCGGTCTTTGCAATTTTACGTTGTCTAACTTTTTAGTGAAATTGCTCCACAATTTTTAGATGCGGTTGTTCACAGATTGGTGAACCTCTGACCATGTTTGCTTCTCAGAGACTACCTCTCAACCATGCTCTTTTTATACAGTCATGTGACTTAGTTGAAATTGACACTCCGAGTTGTTTTTCATTAGTACCACTTACTTTTCCAGCTTTTTGTTAACCTTTTCCCAACATTTTTAAGATTTGTGGCTGCCAAAAAGTTACAGTAATTTTTTAAAAATAAAATGTAAAATATGTACAGTAATTTGACCTTCTGATCTGTGTCCTATGTTCTGTTATGAATAAACTATGGTAGTACAATTTCCAAATCATTACATTCTTGTTTTCTTTACATTTTACACAGTGCTCAGTTTTTCGGAGTTGATGTTGTGTGTGTAGATATAATATATATTACATATATCCCAGAAAGAAAAGGACACACATGTGAGCAGTAAGGATATGAGCATATGTCCATATGTCTTGTATAGCCTCTGACTAAGCTTAAGGTGGCAGATAGAACTGAGATGTATGGGAATTGTCCATATGTCTTCTATAACCACTGACTAAGCTATAGGTAGCAGATAGAACTGAGGTGTATGGGAACTGTCCATATGTCTTGTATAGCCTCTGACTAAGCTATAGGTAGCAGATAGAACTGAGGTGTATGAGAACTGTCCATATGTCTTGTATAGCCTCTGACTAAGCTATAGGTGGCAGAGAGAACTGAGGTGTATGAGAACTGTCCATATGTCTTGTATATCCACTGACTAAGGTATAGGTGGCAGAGAGAACTGAGGTGTATGGGAACTGTCCATATGTCTTGTATAGCCTCTGACTAAGCTTGAGGTAGCAGATAGAACTGAGATGTATGGGAACTGTCCATATGTCTTGTATAGCCTCTGACTAAGCTTGAGGTAGCAGATAGAACTGAGGTGTATGGGAACTAGCTATATGTAAATTGATGATTACCAGTGTGTGAACACTTCCTATTGCTTGTTTCCTGTAGGTTTTCTGGCTGATACCACCTACAGATCAGAATTTGGAAATGTATGAGAATTGGCTGCTTTCTGGGAAACAAGGAGACATCTTCCTAGGGGACCGAGTGACAGACTGCCAGCGAGTTGAACTAAAGCAAGGCTACACATTTGTTATCCCTTCAGGTACTATGAGTAGATAGATGGTGCACCATGTTCTTTCTCATACTTGTGTACAATATCTAATACAAGCATTTATCCATGTATAATTAGGTGGTTAGATGTTAATTACCCATTTCTCTCACCCTGACTTACATACCGTATATATTAGGGTACAGGTGTATGGAGCCGCTCAGGAGTAGATCTCTCTTCGTACTAGCTGTGTTATACAGAAGGTACCTGCCTCTAACAGCTATGATTAAGCAAGTTCTGATCGCTGCTGCTTAACCATTCGAGGCCTATGTCAATCACTGATAGTTAAATGGTTCAGATGGCTCCTGGATGCTGATGACCTGCCATGACGTCGTGGGGCTTACTCCAGGCCAGCTCACTACCATCTTGGTACTTTTATGTGACTTCATAGGAAACTGCTAATTTCCCTATTTTTTGTAGTGCTGCAAGGTATAATGCATTTGGTGAAAGGTTTAAAGTGTTTGTCCCATGAACCCAGTTCATTTTACTCAATGGATCTTAAAATAATAACTTCCACAATTTGTTTAAAAAAAAATGTTCCTGTGCCAAGATAATCTTATAAATGTGCCCCTGCTGTATACTGTGTAATGGTTGTGTCTGACCATGCAGGGACATGGCCTGATCATACCACTGCTCCTGGGCGGGGGAGGTGGAAGCAAGAGTATACAGACAGGACAGCAGGGAACAAAAACTATTCTTTCTTTGAGATAAAATAGTGTTTAAAAACAGGCAGTGAAATGTTTTCTCGCAGAAAGAATCAGCAGCAATACCGTGCTGTAATATCTGTATACTCTCTTTTGCTTCGCCCTCCCCCGCCCATGAGCATTGGTCTGATCAGACCATGTTCCTGCACGGTCACACACAGCCATTAAATGGCCTTGTGTTTTAATAGTCATTTTCGATAGCCTCATGATCTAGACCTGCAATGAAGCAGAGGTTTGAGGACTAGCTGAGGTGTTGCTGACAGTATTGATAACCTTTGGGTCATAAGTGGCAGAGCGTTGATGATGATGATGATGATGATGATATTATTATTATTATTATTATTATTATTAGGTATATACATTTCACTTTTTGATCTGTCCTTGTCCGCATGGTCATATTTGTAAAGTCCTTAAAATGAAATAATTTTAGATGACACCTACATATCCAGAAGAATGTGATCATACCATAGAAACCAGTGTTATCCTAGACTCACCTGTCTGTGCTGCTGCTGACCTTACTGATTGTCACTGTTCTTTCTCCTTTGTTATAAGCCCACTGTATATAAGCATATGTTGTGTTTTTATAGGTTGGATCCATGCTGTGTATACTCCTCAGGATACTCTAGTTTTTGGCGGCAATTTCCTACACAGTTTCAATATCCCAATGCAACTGCGCATCTATAGCATTGAAGACAGAACACGGGTGAGTCTTAGAAAAATGTGCAACTTATCCCGTCAATGGGACCGATTTGTTAAAAACGAACATCACCACTTGTGTTTTTTAATTTTTTTTATTCATTATTTCTACATACCTCTTCAGGTTCCCACAAAGTTTCGATACCCTTTTTATTATGAGATGTGCTGGTACGTGTTGGAGCGATATATTTACTGCATGACAAGGAGATCTCATCTCACCAAGGACTTCCAGAGGGAGTCACTGAGTATAGGTGAGACCCTTATTACTGAAAGACTACATAGATGGTCCCTTTTTCTCGCCTGCCCACTGTATTTCGTTTGCCGCCCACTCTTTTTCTTAAAAATCAATGAACCACTTACACTTCTGCTTCTTGCTGGATAGACTTCTATTTTAGACTCAAAGTGCATTGCAAGCTAAAGTGACTTTTTTCCTAAAACTTCTGTGGGAAGACACCATTAAAAGGGTTTTCCTTGCAATTGACCTTCATTGGCTGTACACACGGTAAGTGATAAATATCCAATTGCTGGGGGACCCAACACTGGGGCCCAGTGCTCACTAGAATGGTATGCAAAGCTCACCTGAATGTGTGGGGCTATTAGACCTAGCCTAGATCACAGAATTGACCTTGTAAAGGACTGGGTAAATGCCAGAGTCAGGTAATTCATGTAGAAAACTGCAGTTTCACTTATTCAGTTGCGTTTTATTGCTAGGGAAGAAAGTTTTTGTTTGACCCTAGAAGGCTCCAGCATTTTGCCTGCTTTGGCACCAAACTTTATTAACCTCATTTTAGTTAATTTTGTTTTATTTATTTCTATCCTCAGATTTGGAGCTAAATGGTCGGAGAAGACCAGAAACACCGTCATCATCTTCTTCTTCATCTTCATCATCATCCTCATCTTCAAATTCCTCTTCCTCGCCCTCCTCATCCTCATCATCCGAGTATGATGACTCTTCAGATCAAGACTGGGAGGAGGAAGAAGGTTTGAGTAAAAAAGAGCGAGAAAGAAGAAGGGTGGAGAGAGAGATACAAAGGCGGAGAGAACGAGAACGGCGACAGAGGGAAAGATCACGGCAGCGGCATGAGGAGAGGCTTCTTATGTCCAGAATTCCTGCAGCACACAGGCCTCTTACACCGCCGCCATCTCTGCCTACACCACCCTCACCTCCAAGTATGCCCCATTGCTTGACATGGTTTGAGATTGAAGGTTTACATTGCCTTGTTAAGAAGCTTGAATCTCTTCCACCGCACAAGAAGTGCCTTCCTGATGGCATTCATGACCCAGATGCACTAATCGCAGACATCAAGGTGAGCGTGTTCTAAAATGTCATTTTTTTCGGGGGGGGGGGGGGGGGGGGAGGGGTTAAAGACATTTATTTATTTTTTTTCAATGAAACCCAGACTTTTATTACTCTAATATATTTTAGCACATAACAGTGTTTTGGAATTTTTTTTTAAGATTGACATATGTTCTGTACCCAACAACGTTCCCAAAACTCTTTGCTGTGGATTACAAAGCTCATTTTCGTGCACAGCTGAGTGCTGAACTTTTGCATATTTTACAGCGTATTTTTGGCTAATGTTGTAAGAAAGCTTTTTTTATTAAAAGAGAAACTGTGGGGCATGTCTAGAATGATCTTTAATGTTTTGTTTCCAATCATTAAAGGGCTTGTCCTCAAAGAACCACTTCTCAACTGTTATATTCCCAATTATAAAATAACAGTCTGTACTCTCCTCCAATGCCGACACCATTCCTACGACATTGGCACCGTGGATCACTTGATGTTATGTCACGTAAGCCCTGTATTCAATCAGTTCCGTTGTGCTGCTTCACTCTCACTTCCATCAGAGGTAACTGACATTTGGAGGAGGTCAGAATGCAGCAACTTTTACTTGGTGTATGTTTTGACCAAAGGAAGTAGGCTTAAAGCTGTCAAATAAGGGGCAGTGGTTGGCTGCAGGGCCTCCGTGATTATTGTAGAACGGGTAATATAGCAATTCAGAGGTTACGCACTCCCTCTGTGACTTTTTATTTTCGGGGTCCCACTGAGAAATACGGTAACTTCATATGCTGACCCCCAATAATCTTAATTGCTAGCTAAGCTTCAGTGGAGTTGTATTGCAGTGTCCCAGAACAGTGGGTGATCAGGAGTACAATGGCATTGCCCTTACCAATTACACTGTTACTGCATAAAAAAGATGGCAATAGTTCTGAGAGTATGTTCTTGGCAGCCAGTACAGTACATATAAACTACTGTGATCTTGTGGGCACAATAGTGAGCGCTCTTGTATTCTGTGTGAGAGAGCCACAGACAGTCATGTCTGCCAATGGCTTGCCTCCGAGAGAGCAATGCAATTGGCAGTCCGAAATCACGCTGGTGTCCCATACAAATTAGACTGTCTGTCAAGCACAATGATTGTAGCTTGTTAGCAGATATCTGAAAGACCATTCCATTATAAGGTTTCATGCAGACTTCCTTTAGTTTTCACATATGTAAAAACTGGTTCGAATGTCATCAGTGTTTTAGATCAGAGTGTCATCCTTGTTTGGTCAAGTGTTTTATCACCTTAACGACCGCCGATACGCATTAAAACGGCGGCCGTTAAAGGGAACCTGTCACCACCCCCCCCGGCGTTTGTAACTAAAAGAGCCACCTTGTGCAGCACTAATGCTGCATTCTAACAAGGTGGCTCTTTTTCTTCTTGGTGCTGTAACTGCAGAAACAATCGATTTTGCAATTTGTCCAAAATACCTTGAAATAGTCCTGGGGACAGGTCTTTCCCCCCCTAATGCAGACGCAGCACCGCTGTCACTCATGCCCTCCTGGCGCCGCCTCCTCCTCAGCATTGTTTTCAACTGTCCCGGTGCCTGCGCTGTTATCTTATGCCTTGGGCATGCTCAGTTAGTGCTGCCCATCTTCTGACATCATTTGATGTCTTGCTGACTGCGCCTGTGCGGCCGCGCTGCCCGAGATCTTGCACCGCAGTG
The DNA here is from genome assembly GCF_051348905.1 of Ranitomeya variabilis. Taxonomy (NCBI): domain Eukaryota; kingdom Metazoa; phylum Chordata; class Amphibia; order Anura; family Dendrobatidae; genus Ranitomeya; species Ranitomeya variabilis. The sequence continues at coordinate 385,921,174 of NC_135235.1, read as the reverse complement.
TGAATAAATCAGAAGACACTGCAGGGCGGGATCACAGGCAGCGCGGCCTCACAGGCGCAGTCAGCAAGACATCAAATCATGTCAGAAGACGGACAGCGCTAACTGCCCATGCCCAAGGCATAAGATAACAGCGCAGGCATCGGGACAGTTGAAAACACTGAGGAGGTGGCGCCAAGAGGGCATGAGTGACGGCGGTGCTGTGTCTGCGTTTGGGGGGGAAAGACCTGCCCCCAGGACCGTTTCAAGGTATTTTGGACAAATTGCAAAATCGATTATTTCTGCAGTTACAGTACCAAAAACTAAAAGAGCCACCTTGTCAGAATGCAGTATTAGTGCTGCACAATGTGGCTCTTTTAGTTACAAACGCCTGGGGGGGTGACAGGTTCCCTTTAAGGGGCATTAATCCCTCACTGCTGTTTTATAAATGCTATCAGGAATAAGGGTATAGCACCCCCCACGTCGGAAATTCTGCTACCAGGTGTAGCTGAGACCCTGGAGAAAAAAAATCGGGTCCTTTTTTTCCAGTCCCCGATCATATGATCGCCATTATTCAATTAACAATGACGATCACGTAAAAAAGAAAAAAGTGTGCCTGCTCTTCAAAACATTTCTCTCTTCTGATATACATGTCAGATGAGAGAGAAATGAAGTCCCCAAGTCATCCACCTCCACCATCCCGTGTCCCTCCAGCTCTGTCCCTGGCCCTCCACCAACACTTGTCCCTCCAGCTCTGTCCCTGGCCCTCCACCAACACTTGTCCCTCCAGCTCTGTCCCTGGCCCTCCACCAACACTTCATGGGGAAAATAAAAATGGTGGGCACATGTGCAGTGCGCTCGCCTAGATCTTCTGGCTTGCAACAGCAGGGATTTTTCTCACTGGTTTATATTGATCATAGACCCTATCGCAGTGATCAAAAGCCAATAAAATTAGTATGTTACCCCCCTGCGTCATCCCCTTAGTCAGATTACTTTTTTTATTTTATCATTTTTATTTTTCATTCTTTATTGTTAAGGCTAGGGTTGAGCTAGTGTTAGGGTTTGGGTTAAGGTGTTTTCAAAAGAAAAAAAAATATGACTAGTGTTGAGTGCAAGTGCTCGCTACTTGAGTTTGCATCGGGGTCATACACCCGCAATACTTGGTGCATACCCGAGCACCCTGATGCGAACTCGAGTATCGAGCTCAACACTAATAACTGCATATTCAATATGTCGACCTAATGTTATCAAATTCTGTGTAGTACCTTTGGGTTACAAAACCTCACTGTACCCCTGGATAAAGTCTTTGAGGGATGTAGTTTCCAAAATAGGGTCATGTGCATGGCATTTCCACTGTTTAGGCACATCAGGGGCTATCCAAACACGACATGGCGTCCACTCTTGATTCCAGGGATTTTTGCGTTCAAAAAGTCAAATAGTGCTGCTTCCCTTCTGAGCCCTGCTGTGTACCCAAACAGTAGTTTTCCCCCACATAAGGGGTATTGGTGTACTCGGGAGAAATTGCACAAAAAAATAGGGTCCATTTCTCCTGTTACTGTTAATTTGGGGCTAAAGCAAAATTTTTGTGAAAAAAGTAAAATGTTATTTTTTTCCTTTCACATTTCATTAATTCCTGTGGAGAACATGTAGGGTTAATAAAACTTCTTGACTGTTGTTTTGAGGGCTTTGAGGGGTGCAGTTTTTAGAATGGTGTCACTTTTGGGTATTTTCTGCCATATAGACCCATCAGTCACTTAAATTCAATACGGTCCCTAAAAAAAAAATTAGTCTTGTGAATTTTGTTGGAAAATTAAGAAATTGTTGGTCAACTTTTAACCCTCCTAACTTCCTAACACACAAATGTTTTAAAAATTGTGCAGATGTGAAATAGACATGTGAGAAATCTTATTTATTCATTGTTTTGTATGGTATAACAATTTTGATTTTTTGCATAAAAATTCAAAGTTGCAAAATTACAAAAATTTTCTAAAAAAGTTTTATATTTTCATAAATATATGCAAGTCATATTGAAGACAATTTACCATTATTGTGAAGTACAATATGTAACACTAGTTAGATTTAAAAAATGTGGCCTGGTCATTAAGGTCAAAATTTGCTCCGTCACTAAGAGGTTAAGTTTTACCATCCGTATTTTATCACTGATCTTCTCTTATGGAAAATGAAAAATATTTAACCCCCTTCCCCCCCCCCCCCCCCCCGGTGAACCCGCATCAAAACAGCGACATGTCAGCTGTTTTGAACAGCTGACATATGCCCGCAATAGCGATCCACCCGTGCCTATTAACTAGTTAAATGCCGCTGTCAAACTCTGACAGCGGCATTTAACAAGTGAATCTGGTCGGAAATGCGTTCATCGGTGACCACCTTGAGACCTCTATGGTTGTCGATGCCAGATTGCTATGAGCGCCACCCTGTGGTCAGCGCTCAATGCAATGCTGTAATTCTACTACATAGAGGCGATCTGAGCATCGCTCCTATGTAGCAGAGGCTATCGAGTTATGGCTGCTTCTAGCTTCAAATGGAGACTTTTGAAGCGTGCCAAAATAAAAAAAAAAAAAAAAAAGTTTTTAAAACAAGAAAAAAATATATAAAAGTTTAAATCACCCACCTTTCACCCCATTCAAAATAAAACAATAAAAATCAAACCTACACATATTTGGTATCGCCGCATTCAGAATCGCCCAATCTATCAATAAGAAAAATGATTAACCTGATTGCTAAACGGTGTAGCGAGAAAAAAGTAAAATGGCCGGAATTATTTTTTGGTCGCCACGACATTGCATTAAAATGCAATAACAGGCGATCAAAAAAGCATATCTGCACCTAAATGGTATCATTAAAAACGTCAGCTCAGCAAGCAAAAAATAAGCCCTCACCCAACCCGAGATCTCGAAAAATGGAGACGCTACGGGAAATGGAAAATTGCGCAATTTCTTTTTTTTTATCTTTTTTTTTTTTATAAAGCAAAGTTTAAATTTTTTTTTCACCACTTAGATAAAAAAATAACCTAGACATGTTTGATGTCTATGAATTCGTAATGATCTCGAGAATCATAATGGCAGGTCAGTTTTATCATTTAGTGAACCTAGCAAAAAAGCCAAAAAAAACCAAGCGTGGGATTGTACATTTTTTGCAATTTCATCACACTTGGAATTTTTTTCCCATTTTCTAGTACACGACATGGTAAAACCAATGGTGTCGTTCAAAAGTACAACTCGTCCCGCAAAAAATAAGCCCTCACATGGCCAAATTGACGGAAAAATAAAAAAGTTATGGCTCTGGGACGAAAGGGAGTGAAAAATGAAAACGCAAAACCGAAAAAAGCTTCGGAGGTTAAATTTAAAATCTTATAAGTATTTCTTGGAATGCACATGGGAGTCATACCTGTACTGTTATTTTCACAGACTCAAAGACTTAGGCCGGGGTCACACTACAGCATAATACGGACGAGTGCTAAGCGATAAAAAATCGCATAGCACTCGGACCAATGTTAATCTATGGGGCAGCTCCCATCATCCGTTTTTTTTTCTCGTCCGTATTATACTTGCGAGTGAAATAGCAGCATGCTGCAATTGTCCGCGTATCTCAGCCGAGAAACGCCAATGCAAGTCTATGGGTGCGAGAAAAAATAGCACAGCACACAGACCATGTGTGTGACTTGCTAGAAATTGTCAGGCATTGGGCAGGTAACAGGAAATTGGCTCAGCCATTATTTGCTCACTTTGCAAGTGTGTGAGAAAATCTCACCATACGGATGACACACAGATACTTTTTTGAGAACAAAACGCATACTATTGTTAATGCTATCCAGTGCACATCTTGCCACATGCATGCAGTCCTTGATCAGCCGGTCGAGGGTGCATACTGCTGTGCGAGATGTGAGCACGTTGTGCATTTGGAAGCTCAGATTCTGGATCTAAATGTGCAGCTGGCAACACTGAGATCCATAGACAATATGGAGAGGAGTCTTCTGCTCACTGAGCAGACGCTCAGTGGGATAGATGGGGGGGGGGGTGGTAGGATGGAGCTGCAGGACAGTGAAAAAGCTAGCTGGGTGACAGTTAGAAGGCCGGGTAGAGGGAAGAGTGCCAGGGAGGCTAGTCCTGATCTGGCGCACCCCAATAAGTTTGCTAAGTTGGCAGATGAGGGGGATGCCAGTACAGGGGTAGCACTGCTGCAGCCAGGCATGTCCTCTGAAAGCCGGAGGAGTGACTGCTCCAGTAAGGAGGGAAATAGGAGAGCAGGGCAGGCCAGACAGGTGCTGGTAGTGGGGGACTCAATTATTAGGGGAACAGATAGGGCAATCTGTCACAAAGACAGGGATCGTCGAACGGTGTGCTGCCTCCCTGGCGCTCGAGTCGACACATCGCTGATCGGGTGGACAGATTACTGGGAGGGGCTGGTGAGGACCCAGCGGTCATGGTGCACATTGGCACAAATGACAAAGTTAGAGGTAGGTGGAAGGTCCTTAAAAACGATTTCAGGGAATTGGGCTGCAAGCTGAAAGCAAGGAGCTCCAACGCGGTATTTTCCAAAATACTGACTGTACCACGTGCCACGCCAGAGAGGCAACGGGAGATTAGGGAGGTTAATAAATGGCTCAAGAATTGGTGTACGAGGAGGGGTTTGGGTTCCTGCAGAACTGGGCCGACTTCTCAGTTGGCTATAGGCTCTACGCTAGGGACGGGCTGCACCTCAATGGGGAAGGTGCAGCTGTGCTGGGGGAGAGAATGGCTAGAAGATTGGAGGAGTGTTTAAACTAGGGATTGGGGGGAGGGTATTCATTTTATTGGAGGGGAAGATAGTGCAGATAGAGACCTGGGCACAAATAAGGAAGTTGGGGGTGGCGGTGGCATGGGGGGTGGGGTTAGAACAGTTAATATTTTAAGAAAGAATAGAGGTACAGAGAGGAACATCAAGTGCATGTATACTAATGCCAGAAGCCTTGCCAACAAAATGGACGAATTAGAATTAATGTTGTTGGAGCATAATTATGACATGGTGGGGATATCTGAAACATGGCTGGATGAGAGCCATGACTGGGCTGTTAACTTGCAGGGCTATAGTCTGTTCAGAAATGACCGTACAGATAAGCAAGGGGGAGGTGTGTGTCTATATGTAAAATCATCCTTAAAACCAATCCTGCGTGATAATATAGGTGAATCTAATGATAATGTAGAGTCCCTGTGGGTGGAAATAAGGGGAGGGGGAAAAAATAATAAATTACTGATAGGGGTTTGTTATAAATCTCCAAAAATAATGGAAGCAATGGAGAATATCCTCGTAAAGCAAATAGATGAAGCTGCGACTCAAGGAGAAATCATTATTATGGGGGACTTCAACTACCCTGAAATAGATTGGGGAACAGAAACCTGCAGTTCCAGTAAAGGTAATCGGTTTTTGACAACTATGAGAGACAATTACCTTTCACAACTGGTTCAGGACCCAACAAGAAGGGGGGCACTGCTAGACCTAATATTAACCAACAGACCAGACCGCATATCAAATATAAGGCTTGGGGGTCACTTGGGGAATAGTGATCACAAAATAATACGTTTTCATGTATCCTTTAATAAGATGGGTAGTAGAGGGGTTACAAGGACACTAAACTTCAGGAGGGCAAATTTCCAACGAATGAGAGATGATCTTGGTGCAATTAACTGCGACAATATCCTGAGACATAAAAAAATACACAAAGAAAATGGGAGACCTTTATTAGCATCCTGGATAGGACCTGTGCACAGTATATACCGTATGGGAATAAACATACTAGGAATAGGAGGAAACCAATATGGCTAAATAGAGCTGTAAGGGGTGCTATAAGTGACAAAAAGAAAGCTTTTAGAGAATTAAAGGAAGTAGGTAGTGATGAGGCATTAAATAAACACAGAAAATTAAATAAATTCTGTATAAAGCAAATCAAGGCAGCAAAAATTGAGACAGAGACTCATTGCCAGAGAGAGTAAAAATAATCCCAAAATATTCTTTAAGTACATAAATAGTAAGAACCTAAAAAATGATAGTGTTGGCCCCCTTAAAAATAGTCTGGGTGAAATGGTGGATGAGGATGAGGAAAAAGCCAATATGCTAAATGACTTTTTTTCATCAGTATTTACAAAAGAAAATCCCATGGCAGCCAATATAAGTGATTACAAAAATTCCCCATTAAATGTCACCTGCTTAACCCAGCAGGAAGTACGGCGGCCTCTAAAAATCACTAAAATTGACATCTCCGGGCCCGGATGGGATACACCCCCAAGTAATGCAGGAACTAAGTACAGTCATTGATGGACCATTATTTTTAATCTTTAAAGACTCCATAATAACAGGGTCTGTACCACAGGACTGGCGTACAGCAAATGTGGTGGCAATATTCAAAAAGGGGACAAAAACTGAACTCGGTAATTATAGGCCAGTAAGCTTAACCTCTACTGTGGGTAAAATCCTGGAGGGCATTCTAAGGGATGCTATACTGGAGTATCTGAAGAGGAATAACCTCATGACCCAGTATCAGCACGGGTTTACTAGGGACCGTTCATGTCAGACTAATTTGATCAGCTTCTATGAAGAGGTAAGTTCCGGACTGGACCAAGGGAACCCAGTAGATGTAGTGTTTATGGACTTTTCAAAAGCTTTTGATACGGTGCCACACAAAAGGTTGATACATAAAATGAGAATAATGGGGATAGGGGAAAATATGTGTAAGTGGGTTGAGAGCTGGCTCAGGGATAGGAAATAAAGGGTGGTTATTAATGGAGCACACTCGGACTGGGTCAGGGTCATTCCATGTCAAGTGAACCAATGATTTTTACCACTATATTTTTAATTCTTTTGAGATTTTGTTCTTTGGTAATAGTGTGTCAGAGAATGCAAAATGTGAAGAAAAAAAAATTCTAGATATTTTTTTTTTATTTTTTATTGATTTTCAAAGTTCGGAAAAAGTGCGAATTTCGGTGTTGCCTGCCTTTATATTTCTCCCCATAACTCAGGCTAGAAAAGAGATAGAGAAACAAAATAAACACCATTCTACTCAGAACTGTACAGGCTTTCACCAGATATGTCACAAGAGTATCTTTAATAATATTTTACCTATGCGAACGCAAGCGCAAAAGTTTAAAACGCATTTCCGAAAAAAACGTTTAATTTAAAAATTTCAAAAACTGCACATGTGCCTGTTATGCTCCTAGCCACTTCTGCACCAAAACACAAGCTGGGATCATGGTGGGATCATATTTTAAAAAATAAAACAATTACAGTGTCAGTTCAAAAATCTTGATTTCAGGTCTGTTCAGCCTGTGGTGTAGAAGTGTGGGGTCCATATTTACCAAATAATCCATGATTGTTAGATATTACTGTATTATTTTATTATGTTACAGCTTAGAAGCAGGAGAGGACTGAGGAGAAACTGTGTTAGGGCTGAGGATGACCAGGGGTAGGCGGTGACTGCAGAGCAGATGACAGGCCGGCAGCTCGGGCCTCCACAGACCGTATTCACACCAAATCTTATCACCCAAGCAACCCCTCAAATGGAGGGAGAAAAATATTCTTAAGATCCAGTTCATGTGTTGTACAAACCAGGACTACGAAGAGGAGAGTTTATTATAACATCGGTTACAGGAAGCAGAACCCATCACAGGGACTCAGCAATACCGGACTGTCATCCCATGTAGTGGAAAAAAAAAACAGTGACGTCCATGAAGTGGTAGAAGGCGGCACAAGATCGGCCATGGATGACAGAACTGGTGATGTAACCTGTGAATATGATCGGCGCTGACGGCTACTGGAATCTCCAAAGATTGTGAAAAATGAAGACGTAGAAGTGACTTTTCTGCACCTTCTGGTCCAGCGCCGTCCTATGTGTATCCGAGAAAATCAGACATTGTAAAAGTGAACAAAAATCCGATATAACTCAGGTGGAGCCGAGCACCATGACCAGCCGCACATACTCTGACACAGAAGGAAACGGCCATTGCTAGTGAGCGCTTATGGACAAGATGACATTTCATCCTCCAGAAGGGACACATTGATGATAACAGGCCAGTTTAAAAACCTACTATTAATTGTTTGATTAGTTCATATTTTATAGTACGAGGATTTAACTACTGGACTATTTTTCTTAAACACTTCATAAATGACATGTTTAGTGATATAATAGAAAAAAAATTGTTCCATGTATAAATAGGTGGTAAATATATTGGTTCTTTTAATCTTGTTTTTAACATATAATTAGGATCGGACTGTATTTAGAAAATCACACTTGAGGATGTGATCACTTTTTTTCTTTTGGCTTGTTTTCCGTGTTTCTTTATGGTTACATATAAATGTTGAATGCAATAAGTTGTAATTTGAAAAGAAAAAGGGAAGAAACTCACACAAACATAAAATCAGATGATTCAAGGCTTAAAAAAAAAATACAAATTTGATAGGTCCCAAGTTGAATCCCTGTACAAATATAAACAAGGACACAAGTAACACACATGCATGTTTTCACAATTTTAAAACATACGTTTTTTTCATAATTGCGCATCAAAATGTTTAATTTGATTTCACCAAAACAAAATATAAAGAAACAGTCTTGTGACATATCAAATGAAAGCCGGTACCATTCTGAGAAAAATGATGCCCCTCCCAGCTCTATATCTTAATTCTAGCCCGAGATATGATAAAAAATGTAAAGCCATACCAGGCCAAAATCTGCGCTTTTTTAAAACTTAAAAATCTGTAAAAAATTAACTGATGAAGAAAAAAATTCTAAACTTTTAATTTGTAATTAGCTAAAGTTGTACTTCATAAAACCAAAAAATAAAAAAAATCTAAAGACGTCAGGTAAAAAAAATATTCATATTTGGATCATTTGATATGGAATGACCCGTCACGGTTAACAGTGGAGTACCACAGGGGTCAGTATTGGGCCCTCTTCTTTTTAACATATTTATTAATGACCTTGTAGGGGGGCATACAGAGCAGAATTTCAATATTTGCAGATGACACTAAACTCTGCAGGGTAATCAATACAGGGGAGGACAATTTTATATTACAGGATGATTTATGTAAACTAGAAGCTTGGGCTGATAAATGGCAAATTAGATTTAATGGGGTTAAATGTAAGGTCATGCACTTGGGTAGAAGTAATAAGATGAATAACTATGTGCTTAATTCTAAAACTCTGGGCAAAACTGTCAATGAAAAAGACCTGGGTGTATGGGTGGATGACAAACTCATATTCAGTGGCTAGTGTCAGGCAGCTGCTACAAAGGCAAATAAAATAATGGGATGCATTAAAAGAGGCATAGATGCTCATGAGGAGAACATAATTTTACATCTATACAAGTCACTAGTTCGACCACACTTAGAATACTGTGCACAGTTCTGGTCTCCGGTGTATAAGAAAGACATAGCTGAACTACAGCGGGTACAGAGAAGAGCGACCAAGGTTATTAGAGGACTGGGGGGTCTGCAATACTAAGATAGGTTATTACACTTTGGGCTATTTAGTTTGGAAAAACGAAGGCTAAGGGGTGATCTTATGTTAATGTATAAATATATGAGGGGACAGTACAAAGACCTTTCTGATGATCTTTTTAATCATAGACCTGAGACAGGGACAAGGGGGCATCCTCTACGTCTGGAGGAAAGCAGGTTTAAGCATAATAACAGACGCGGGTTCTTTACTGTAAGAGCAGTGAGACTATGGAACTCTCTGCCGTATGATGTTATAATGAGTGATTCGTTACTTAAATTTAAGAGGGGACTGGATACCTTTCTGGAAAAGTATAATGTTACAGGGTATATATACTAGATTCCTTGATAGGGTGTTGATCCAGGGAACTAGTCTGATTGCCGAATGTGGAGTCGGGAAGGAATTTTTTTCCCCAGTGTGGAGCTTACTCTTTGCCACATGGTTTTTTTTGCTTTCCTCTGGATCAACATGTTAGGGCATGTTAGGTTAGGCTATGGGTTTAACTAGATGGACTAAAAGTCTACCTTCAACCTTAATAACTATGTAACTACTGGCATTGCACACGGATGACATACTGATCACCATACGGAGAACATTTGTGGAATTCTCGGCAGACAAAATCGGACATATTTTTTTATACATTGTGTGTGACTTCAGCCTTACTTGTATAATTTTTATGCATGATTCTGATCAAAAACTGACATGATTAAAATTAACAGAGTCTTTTGCGATCAAGCAGTCTATGAAAAACAAACACACAGATGGCATCTGAGTACTGTCCAATATTTTTTTTCCCCCTTCAACCTTTAAACTTGCATGCACAAGTTTTGAGCCAAAAAGTTTTTGTGCTGACCGCTCTGTCCATGTAAAAAATTGACTGTCGCAGGTACGAGTGCTATCCATGAAGAACTGAGATGGCACTCCTAGAAGAAAAACTGACGCCTGAATGATCCCTAAGATGCTCATGTGATGTAGAAACCTGTATGGAAAGTTTTAGGAGAAACTGTAAGGGTATGTGCACACGTTGCAGATTTACTGCGGATCTGCATCGTTTTTTTCCGTGTAGAAACGCTGCAGATCCGCAAGTTATTTACAGTACATTGTAAATCAATGGAAAAAAAAAAATTGCAGTGCTAATGGTGCGGAAAATTCCGCACGGAAAACTCTGCGGATCAAAAGAAGGATCATGTCATTTATTTGTGCGGATCTGCAGCGTTTCTGCACCCATTCCATTATAGAAATCCGCAGGGGTAAAAACGCAAGAAATCCGCACACAATCCACAGTAAATCCACACAAAAACGCATCAAATCCGCACTTGCGTTTTCTGCCAAGAGATGCAGAATCCGCACAAAATATTTCAGAGGCTAATCCGCAACGTGTGCACATAGCCAAAAGGTTTCACACGTTTGCTAGTTTTTGCCAGTTTTGATCAAATCAGGGAGTCGATCGATTGAAGACAAGGGCACACAAGCAGTGTCTGTTGGTGTACTGGCTTGTCTGACTCTCAGAAGCCCAGTCATAAGTTTTTATTACAACCACAGAGATAAGGAAAGTGGCAATGGTTTTTACATTACGTTACCAAAGAGTGAAGATATTTAAGTTGGGAAAAACAAAATTGTAAATGATGGATTCTTTTCGAACCAGTTCTATCCAGATTAGATTCAAAGACAAATGTTTAATACACAGAAATCTCTATGTAAGACACAACACCATGTGTTATTGCTTTTATGAATAACACTTATACAACTAATACTAAAATACTAAATTAGGGAGATATGGTTGTATAAAATAATAATTAAAGCAAAGTATAAATATTTACCATAACACCTCAATGCATTTATCACAGCTTGTCTATACATACAGTAATTGACTAAATGATATGGCTTGGGGCAGAGGGGAGGGCACTCAACCAGATTGCTTGCTTGCTTTCCCGAAAGGGTTATTAAGTAGGAGACTTGTCACACGGCATTTTTTTTTTTTTTTGCAGCTTGGTAAATCTGCATGTAGTTTTGAGGTTTAGCTATATGGCAAGTACAACTGTAGCACATGGTTTTTATCTTCTTCACCTGTTCTAGGGAAATATATGGCTTGTGGTTTTTGTATTTCGTTCTTTTGCTGCATGGTAAAAACACCAATCGTTGTAAAGGGATTTTTTTGTGTAGAACTTCACTGTGAAAAACTTTTAATTGCAAAAAAAAAAAATATATTTAGTCCAGTATAGAATTTCCATGCACCATTGATGAGTATATGCTACATGGCCGTACTTTAAACTAGATCTAAAAACAGCAGCAAATCCAAAGAGGTCTCAAGGACCTCTATGGTTACAATACTGAAGCATCGCCAACCCCCGATCATGTGACGGGGGTCAGCGATGACGTCATTTCCGGCCGCCCGGCCGGATGCGGTAGTTAAATGCCGCTGTCTGCGTTTGACAGCGGCATTTAACTAGTTAATAGCGGCGGGTGAATCGCGATTTCACCCGCCGCTATTGCGGGCACATGTCAGCTGTTCAAAACAGCTGACATGTCCCGGCTTTGATTCGGGCTCACCGCGGAGCCCTGCATCAAAGCAGGGGACCTGACATCGGACGTACTATCCCGTCCGACGTCAGGAAGGGGTTAATGACCAGGCCAATCTTTACAATTCTGACCACTGTCCTTTTATGAGGTTATAACTCTGGAACATTTCAACGGATCCCGGTGATTCTGACATAGTTTTCTTGTGACATATTGTACTTCATGATAGTGGTAAAATGTCTTTGATATTACCTGCGTTTGTGTGTGAAAAAAAAAAAACGGAAATTTGGCGAAAATTTTGCAGTTTTCCAACTTTGAATTTCCATGCCCTTAAATCACAGATACCGTATATACTCGAGTATAAGCCGACCCGAGTATAAGCCGACCCCCCCTAATTTTGCCACAAAAAACTGGGAAAACTTATTGACTCGAGTATAAGCCTAGGGTGGAAAATGCAGCAGGTACCGGTGAATTTCAAAATTAGAAATAGATACTCCATACCATTCATTATGGCCCCATAGATGCTCCACATAAAGCTGTGCCATATATAATGCTCTGCACCGTTCATTATGGCCCCATAGATACTCCACATAAAGCTGTGCCATATATACAATGCTCTGCACCGTTGCCCCATAGATAGCTGTGCCATATATATAATGCTCTGCACCGTTGCCCCATAGCTGTGCCATATAGTGCTCTGCACCGTTGCCCCATAGCTGTGCCATATAGTGCTCTGCACCATTGCCCCATAGCTGTGCCATATAGTGCTCTGCACCGTTGCCCCATAGCTCTGCCATATAGTGCTCTGCACAGTTGCCTCATAGCTGTGCCATATAGTGCTCTGCACCGTTGCCCCATAGCTGTGCCATATAGTGCTCTGCACCGTTGCCCCATAGCTGTGCCATATAGTGCTCTGCACCATTGCCCCATAGCTGTGCCATATAGTGCTCTGCACCGTTGCCCCATAGCTGTGCCATATAGTGCTCTGCACCGTTGCCCCATAGCCGTGCCATATAGTGCTCTGCACCGTTGCCCCATAGCTCTGCCATATAGTGCTCTGCACAGTTGCCTCATAGCTGTGCCATATAGTGCTCTGCACCGTTGCCCCATAGCTGTGCCATATAGTGCTCTGCACCGTTGCCCCATAGCTCTGCCATATAGTGCTCTGCACCATTGCCCCATAGCTGTGCCATATAGTGCTCTGCACCGTTGCCCCATAGCTCTGCCATATAGTGCTCTGCACCATTGCCCCATAGCTGTGCCATATAGTGCTCTGCACCGTTGCCCCATAGCTGTGCCATATAGTGCTCTGCACCGTTGCCCCATAGCTCTGCCATATAGTGCTCTGCACCATTGCCCCATAGCTGTGCCATATAGTGCTCTGCACCGTTGCCCCATAGCTCTGCCATATAGTGCTCTGCACCATTGCCCCATAGCTCTGCCATATAGTGCTCTGCACCGTTGCCCCATAGCTGTGCCATATATATAATGCTCTGCACCGTTGCCCCATAGCTCTGCCATATAGTGCTCTGCACCGTTGCCCCATAGCTCTGCCATATAGTGCTCTGCACCATTTCCCCATAGCTGTGCCATATAGTGCTCTGCACCGTTGCCCCATAGCTGTGCCATATAGTGCTCTGCACCGTTGCCCCATAGCTGTGCCATATAGTGCTCTGCACCGTTGCCCCATAGCTGTGCCATATATATAATGCTCTGCACCGTTGCCCCATAGCTCTGCCATATAGTGCTCTGCACCATTGCCCCATAGCTCTGCCATATAGTGCTCTGCACCATTGCCCCATAGCTGTGCCATATAGTGCTCTGCACTGTCCATTACTGCCCCATAGCTGTTGCTGCTGCTGCAATAAAAAAAAAAAAAAAAAACATACTCACCTCTCTTGCTTGCAGCTCCTCGGCGTCCCGTCCCGGCGTCTCTCTGCACTGACTGATCAGGCAGAGGGCGGCGCGCACACTATATGCGTCATCGCGCCCTCTGCCTGAACAGTCAGTGCAGACTAGAGAGACGCCGGGAAGATGGAGACAGCGCCCCCGGCGTGTGGAACGAGGACAGGTGAATATGACATACTTACCTGCTCCCGGCGTCCCGCTCCTTCCCCCGGACAGCTGGTCTTCGGTGCCGCAGCCTCTTTCTCTATCAGCGGTCACCGGCACCGCTTCATTAGAGAAATGAATATGCGGCTCCGCCCCTATGGGAGGTGGAGCAGCCTATTCATTTCTCTAATGAGCGGTCCCACGTGACCGCTCAGGGGAAGAGGCTGCGACACCCGGAGACCGTGGGACGGGCAGGGGGGGCGACAGGAGCCCCGGAAGCAGGTGAGTATATGACAGTGCTCACCCGCCGACCCCACCACCGATCATGACTCGAGTATAAGCCGAGGGGGCACTTTCAGCCCAAAAATTTGGGCTGAAAATCTCGGCTTATACTCGAGTATATACGGTATGTCACACAAAATACTTTAAAATAAGTAACATTTCTCACATGTCTACCTTACATCAGCACAATTTTGGAACCAACATTTTTTTTTGTTAGGGAGTTGTAAGGGTTAAACGTTGACCATCGATTTCTAATTTTTACAACACCGTTTTTTTTGTGTGTTTTTTTAGGAACCATCTCACATTTGAAGTCCCTTTGAGGGGTCTATATAATAGAAAATACCCAAAAGTGACACCATTCTAAAAACTGCACCCCTCAAGGTGCTCAAAACCACATTCAAGAAGTTTATTAACCCTACAGGTGCTTCACAGTAATTTTTGGAATGTTTAAAAAAAAAAAAATGTAAAATTGAGAGTCCTCAGTGGTTGATACCTTTTTAACTTTTTTCACAAAAAATTTACTAAAGATCCAATTTTTTTTTATTTTACGAAGGGTAACAGGAGAAACTAGACTCCAAAAGTTGTTGTGCAATTTGTCCCGAGTATGCTGATACCCCATATATGCAGTTAAACCACTGTTTGGGCGCATGGCTGAGCTCGAAAGGGAAGGGAGCGCGTTTGACTTTTCAATGCAAAATTGGTTGGAATGAAGATCGGACGCCATGTCGTGTTTGGAGAGCCCCTGATGTGCCTAAACAGTGAAAAACCCCCACAAGTGACACCATTTTGGAAACTAGACCCCCTAAGGCAGAGGTCCCCAACCGCCGGTCCACGGACCAGGATCGGGCCGTTGGGGTTTTTCAGCCGGTCCGCGGCGCCGCTGACAGCTACTTTAGCTGACTAGGATTTAGCCACAACCGTCAGCACACAGGACATCCACGTCACGCAGGGCGGGCGGATTCCACAGCCGCAGCTCCTCCCATTCCGTGACGTCACTGTGTGGGCTGAAGTCGCCGCTTCCTTGCAGTCTGTAGACATAGCGCGTACGGCGACGTCCCGGGGCTGTGTCAGTACTGAGAGCACAGAGACGCGCAGCTAGCCAGGCGGAGGGTCCAGCACCGGAGTCACCATGGGTGAGTCTCATATCCGGCCTGTGCGGGAACAGCGGGCTGGGCCCCTCTGAATGAAGGGAAGAGGCCCGCAGCCAGGAAGAGGGGAGGACAGGGACGGCCTGCTGCTGACAGGCAGGCGGCCGGGACCGGTATTACCGGCGGCTGTGCAGGGTCCATGTGTGGGGAGCTGGGGTACACAGCAGGCGGGGAGCATAGGATGCTGGACTCTCCCACAGTGGCCTGAGCGGGGGCCACATCTGTGCTGTGTGTGTGGACTGGACCATTGTGGCCTCCTCTATCACTGGAGCAGTGGGCACAGTGCACAGCAGGCTGGAAAAGTCACTTCAGAAGAAGCCAGGCCGTCATTATTGGGACAAGTGACACGTCGCTGTGTGACGGCGCGGGCGAGTGACCATAGAGACATGTCGCTGTGTGACGGCGCGGGCGAGTGACCATAGGGACATGTCGCTGTGCGACGGCGCGGGCGAGTGACATTCTCATTATAAATGTCATAATTATATGATAAGTATGCACTAACCCCACCCCATATGACCAAAGCCCCGCCCCTGCCCCACCCCCACCGGGCCATGGAAAACTGGTCTTGCTTAAAGCCGGTCCCTGGTGCAAAAAAGGTTGGGGACCTCTGCCCTAAGGAACTTATCTAGATGTGTGGTGAGCACTTTGAACCCCCAAGTGCTTCACAGAAGTTTATAATATAGAGCCGTAAAAATAAAAAAATCATATATATTTTTTTTTTTTACAAAAATGATCTTTTCGCCCCCAATTTTTTATTTTCCCAAGGGTAACAGAAGAAATTAAACCCAAAAAGTTGTTGGGCAATTTGTCCTAAGTATCCTGATACCCCATATGTGGGGGTAAACCACTGTTTGGGGGGCGCATGGCAGAGCTCGCAAGGGAAGGAGCGCCATTAGACTTTTCCATGCAAAATTGGCTGGAATTGAGATCAGATGCCATGTCACATTTGGAGAGGCCCTGATGTGCCTAAACAGTGGAAACTCCCCAATTCTAACTCCAACCCTAACCCCAACACACCCGTAATCCCAACCATAACCCTAACCACAAACCGAACCCTAGCACACCCCTAACTCTAATCCCAATCGTAACCCTAAATTTAACCCCAACCCTAGCCCTAATGGGAAAATGGAAATAAATACATTTTTTTATTTTATTCTTTTTCCCTAAGGGGGTGATAAAGGGGGGTTTGATTTACTATTTATAGCGGGTTTTCATGTTTGGCAGCTGTCACACAGTAAAAGACCCTTTTTATTGCAAAAAATAGTTTTTGCATCACCACATTTTGAGAGCTATAATTTTTCCATATTTTGGCCCACAGAGTAATTTAAGGTCTTGTTTTTTTGCACGATGAGTTGATGTTTTTATTGGTACCATTTTCGGGCACATGACATTTTTTGATTTCGTTCCGCGTGTGATAAAATTGATTAAGCAGTTTTATTCTTCAGGTTAGTACGATTACAGCGATGCCTCATTTATATAATTTTTTTATGTTTTGGCACTTTTATACAATAAAAACTAATTTAGATTAAAAATAATTATTTTTGCATCACTTTATTCTGAGGGCTATACCTTTTTTATTTTTCCGGTGATGGAGCTGAATGGAAGCTTGTTTTTTGCGGGACAAGATGACTTTTTCAGCGGTATCACGTTTATTTATATCCGTCTTTTTGATTGCGTGTTATTCCACTTTGTATTCAGCAGTATGATAAGGCATTTTTTGTTTGGCTTTAAGTGTTCACTGAAGGGGATAACTAGTGGGACAGTTTTATAGGTCGGGTCTTAACGGATGCAGTGATACTAAATGTGTACTTTTATTGGTTAGATTTTTTTTTTTTAGTCAAATATTCATTTAACCCCTTCCCGACCTTTGACGCCATGTAGGCGTCATGAAAACCCGTGCCAATCCGACCCATGACGCCTATGTGGCGTCATGGAAAGATCGCATCCCTGCAGATCGGGTGAAAGGGTTAACTCCATTTTCACCCGATCTGCAGAGACAGGGGGAGTGGTACTTCAGCCCGGGGGGGTGGCTTCACCCCCCCGTGGCTACGATCGCTCTGATTGGCTGTTGAAAGTGAAACAGCCAATCAGAGCGATTTGTAATATTTCACCTATGAAAATGGTGAAATATTACAATCCAGCCATGGCCGATGATGGCTGGAGACCCCGATCTGCCCCCCCCCCCCACCCCACCGATCGCCCCCCCAGTCGTCCTTTCTGCCCCGATCTCCTGTCTGCTCCCCTCCTCCCTCCTGTCCGCTCCCCCGGTCCTCCGATACCCCCCCCGTGTTCCGATCCCACCCCCCCATACTTACCTAGCTTCGATGTCCCTCCCGGTGTCCGGCCGTCTTCTCCATGGGCGCCGCCATCTTGGAAAATGGCGGGCGCATGCGCAGTGCGCCCGCCGAATCTGGCAGCCGGCAGATTCATTACAAGTACATTTTGATCGCTGTGGTAGGTTCTATCGCAGCGATCAAAATAAAAAAATTATAAATAAACCCCCCCCCCCTTTATCACCCCCATAGGTAGGGACAATAATAAAATAAAGAAAATATTTTTTTTTCTTTTTCCACTAGGGTTAGGGTTAGAACTAGGGTTAGAACTAGGGGTAGGGTTAGGGTTACGGGTAGGGTTAGGGGTAGGGTTATGGCATGTGCACACAGAGCGGATCGGCTGCGGATCCGCAGCGGATGGCCGCTGCGAATTCGAAGCAGTTTTCCATCAGGTTTACAGTACCATGTACACCTAAGGAAAACCAAATCCGCTGTGCCCATGGTGCGGAAAATTCCGTGCAGAAACGCTGCGTTGTATTTTCCGCAGCATGTCAATTCTTTGTGCGGATTCCGCAGCGTTTTACACCTGTTCCTCAATAGGAATCCGCAGGTGAAATCCGCACAAAAAAACACTGGAAATCTGCTGTAAATCCGCAGGTAAAACGCAGTGCCTTTTTACCTGCAGATTTTTCAAAAATCGTGCGGAAAAATCCCACACACGAATCCGCAACGTGGGCACATAGCCTTAGGGTTAGGGTTGGAATTAGAGTTAGGGTTGGAATTAGGGCTAGGGTTTGAAATAGGGCTAAGATTAGGCTTGTGGTTAGGGTTACGGATAGGGTTAGGGGTGTGTTGGGGTTACAGTTGTGGTTAGGGTTGGGATTAGGGTTACGGTTGGGATTAGGGTTAGGATTAGGGTTAGGGTTAGAATTAGGGTTACGGGTGTGTTGCGGTTAGGGTTGTGGTTAGGAGTGTGTTGGGGTTAGGGTTGTGATTAGGGTTATGGCTACAGTTGGGATTAGGATTAGGGGTGTGTTGGGGTTAGTGTTGAAGTTAGAATTGAGGGGTTTCCACTGTTTAGGCACATCAGGGGTCTCCAAACGCAACATGGCGCCACCATTGATTCCAGCCAATCTTGCGTTCAAAAAGTCAAATGGTGCTCCCGCCCTTCCAAGCCCCGACGTGCGCCCAAACAGTGGTTTAACCCCACATTTGGGGTACCAGCGTACTCAGGACAAACTGGGCAACAACTGTTGGGGTCCAATTTCTCCTGTTACCCTTGCAAAAATAAAAAATTACTTGCTAAAACATAATTTTTGAGGAAAGAACAATTATTTTTTATTTTCACGGCTCTGCGTTATAAACTTCTGTGAAGCACTTGGGGGTTGAAAGTGCTCACCACACATCTAGATAAGTTCCTTCGGGGGTCTAGTTTCCAAAATGGGGTCACTTGTGGGGTGTTTCTACTGTTTAGGCACATCAGGGGCTCTGCAAATGCAATGTGACGCCCGCAGACCATTCCATCAAAGTCTGCATTTCAAATGTCACTGCTTCCCTTCCGAGCCCTGACGTGTGCCCAAACAGTGGTTTACCCCCACATATGGGGTATCAGCGTACTGACAACAAACTGGGCAACAAATATTGGGGTCCAAATTCTCCTGTTACCCTTGTGAAAATAAAAAATTGCTTGCTAAAACATCTTTTTTGAGGAAAGAAAAATGATTTTTTATTTTCACGGCTCTGCGTTGTAAACTTCTGTGAAGCACTTGGGGGTTGAACGTGCTCACCACACATCTAGATAAGTTCCTTGGGGGGTCTAGTTTCCAAAATGGGGTCACTTGTGGGGGGTTTCTACTGTTTAGGCATATCAGTGGCTCTGCAAACGTAACATGATGCCCGCAGACCATTCCATCAAAGTCTGCATTCCAAAACGTCACTACTTCCCTTCCGAGCCCTGGCATGTGCCCAAACAGTGGTTTACCCCCACATATGGGGTATCAGCGTACTCAGGAGAAACTGGACAACAACTTTTGGGGTCCAATTTCTCCTATTACTCTTGCAAAAATAAAAAATTCTGGGCTAAAAAAATATTTTTGAGGAAAAGAAACACATTTATTATTTTCACGGCTCTGCGTTATAAACTTCTGTGAAGCACTTGGGGGTTCAAAGTGCTCACCACACATCTAGATAAGTTCCCTTGGGGGTCTAGTTTCCAAAATGGAGTCACTTGTGGGGAGTTCCTACTGTTTAGGCACATCAGGGGCTCTGCAAACGCAACCTGATGCCCGCAGAGCATTCCATCAAAGTCTGCATTTCAAAACGTCACTACTTCACTTCAGAAACCCGACGTGTTGCAAAACAGTGGTTTACCCCCACATATGGGGTATCAGCGTACTCAGGAGAAACTGGACAACAACATTTGGGGTCCAATTTCTCCGATTACCCTTGGGAAAATAAAAAATTCTGGGCTAAAAATCATTTTTGAGGAAAGAAAAATTATTTTTTTATTTTCACGGCTCTGCGTTATAAACTTCTGTGAAGCACCTGGGGGTTATAAGTGCTCACTATGCATCTAGATAAGTTCCTTGGGGGGTCTAGTTTCCAAAATGGGGTCACTTGTAGGGGAGCTCCAATGTTTAGGCACACAGGGGCTCTCCAAACGCGACATGGTGTCCGCTAACGATTGGAGCTAATTTTCCATTCAAAAAGTCAAATGGCACGCCTCCCCTTCCGAGCCTTGCCGTGCACCCAAACAGTGGTTTACCCCCACATATGAGGTATCGGCATACTCAGGAGAAATTGCCCAACAAATTTTAGGATCCATTTTATCCTGTTGCCCATGTGAAAATGAAAGAATTGAGGCTAAAATAATTTTTTTGTGAAAAAAAAGTACTTTTTCATTTTTACGGATCAATTTGTGAAGCACCTGGGGGTTTAAAGTGCTCACTATGCTTCTAGATAAGTTCCTTGGGGGGGTCTAGTTTCAAAAATGTGGTCACTTGTGGGGGAGCTCCAATGTTTAGGCACACGGGGGCTCTCCAAACGCGACATGGTGTCCGCTAAAGATTGGAGCCAATTTTTCATTCAAAAAGTCAAATGGCGCTCCTTCCCTTCCGAGCCCTGCCGTGCGCCCAAACAGTGGTTTACCCCCACATATGAGGTATCAGCGTACTCAGGACAAATTGGACAACAACGTCCGTGGTCCAGTTTCTCCTTTTACCCTTGGGAAAATAAAAAAATTGTTGCTAAAAGATCATTTTTGTGACTAAAAAGTTAAAAGTTCATTTTTTACTTCCATGTTGCTTCTGCTGCTGTGAAACACCTGAAGGGTTAATAAACTTCTTGAATGTGGTTTTGAGCACCTTGAGGGGTGCAGTTTTTAGAATGGTGTCACTTTTGGGTATTTTCAGCCATATAGAACCCTCAAAATGACTTCAAATGTGAGGCGGTCCCTAAAAAAAATGGTTTTGTAAATTTTGTTGTAAAAATGAGAAATCACTGGTCAAATTTTAACCCTTATAACTTCCTAGCAAAAAAAAAAATTGTTTCCAAAATTGTGCTGATGTAAAGTAGACATGTGGGAAACGTTATTTATTAACTATTTTGTGTCACACAACTCTCTGGTTTAACAGAATAAAAATTCAAAATGTGAAAATTGCGAAAATTTCAAAATTTTCGCCAAATTTCCGTTTTTTTCACAATTAAACTCAGAAATTATCGACCTAAATTTACCACTAACATGAAGCCCAATATGTCACGAAAAAGCAATCTCAGAATCGCTAGGATCCGTGGAAGCGTTCCTGAGTTATTACCTCATAAAGGGACACTGGTCAGAATTGCAAAAAACGGCAAGGTCATTAAGGCCAAAATAGGCTGGGTCATGAAGGGGTTAATGATAGAATAAATATTGGGGTTTTTTAAATTTTTTTGTTTTAAATATTTTAACAATTATTAATTTTTTTTTTATTAATTCATTCTTAGTTGTACACTGTGTCCCACTATGGGACACTCATTTTGTGCAGGCTGATCGCTTCTATAGCATGCAGATTTGCATGCTATAGAAGCTGTCAGCGCTGAATCTTCTGTACACGGACACTGAGAGACTTCCTGACATGCACGAGAAAAAAGGGAGCGCTGGAGGGCATCATTACTAGGGATCACCTACTGCATGAACAAACAATATGGAAGCATACAAGAAAAGATAACATGCAATTGTCAGGGATCACCAAAACAATATTAATATTGATAAATATCCAAAATAGTTTATTAGAAAAACACCACAACACTACACTACAAAGTTTAAAAACAAAACTGCATAGAGCAGACAAAATTTAACATAGACCTACAATAAGGCCATGTCCCTGCCAAACCCGCAGAAAAGCCCAGCATTTCCCAAAACTCAGCAACAGTCTTACTACAGGAATATTAGCGCGACCAGCACCTGTCCAAAAATATATTCAATTAACACCAAATAGTACTGTATCAATAAGATAACTATATCTCTGGAGGTGATGCTGCACCAAAGTACCCGAAAATACATAGCGCCAATGCACCACATGCCCATGGAAAGACAAATACAGGGATTCCCTCCTTTGGGTCAGGGAAAGCTTATGCCAATAAACATGTCCCCTGAATACTGGGGTCAGAAGATTTGATACAACCTGAACCTAGGTGTACAGGAGTTCCCACAAGGAACAGTGCCTGAGTGAAGGAGGCAAGGGCAAAAAAAGGCCCAACGCGCGCGTGTTGCCAGCAAAGTCTGGCTTCGTCAGGGGCATAACAGGAAGTCTGTCAGCTCTGGAGACCCGGATGTCGTCATGACAATATAGGGTCTCCATGGCAGCGATCGGGACCCCGCGGCATGCCGTGGGTCTCCAATCCAAAGGCAGAGGGGCTGTCAGAGCTGACAACCCCCTCTGCCTGCTCCCGACACGCTGCGATCATGTTTGATCACAGTGTTCCTGTGGTTAAAGTGTCTGGAGCTGTCCGTGTGCGCGGCTGATTGGCTATGACGTACTATGCCGTCCATGGTCAGATGGGCCCAGCCCACAAGGGATACTATGTCTGATGTCAGAAAGGGGTTAATTCAAAGGGAAGCTGTCATCTCATTCATTCTTTCTAAACCACCACATGAATCAGAACCTGGATGCACAATTGCAGTCGGGTACATTTTTGGTGAAACATTTTCAGAGAAATGCAGGTGCTTCTCAGATAAATAAGAATATCGTCAAAAAGTTAATTTATTTCAGTTCTTCAATACAAAAAAAGTGAAACTCATATATTGTTGAGTCATTACAGACAGAGAGATCTATTTCAAGTGTTTATTTCTGTTAATGTTGATTATGGCTTACAGCCAATGAAAACTCAAAAGTTATCTCATTAAATTAGAAAAATTAACAAAAAAAACACCTGCAAAGGCTTAAAGGCTTCCTAAGTGTTTAAAAAGGTCCCTTAGGGTACTGTCACACAGTCACACTTTGATCGCTACGACGGTACGATTCGTGACGTTCTAGCGATATCGTTACGATATCGCAGTGTCTGACACGCAGCAGCGATCAGGGATTCTGCTGAGAATCGTACGTCGTAGCAGATCGTGTGGAACTTTCTTTCGTCGCTTGATCACCCGCTGACATCGCTGGATCGTTGTGTGTGACAGCGATCCAGCGATGTGTTCGCTTGTAACCAGGGTAAACATCGGGTAACTAAGCGCAGGGCCGCGCTTAGTAACCCGATGTTTACCGTGGTTACCAGCGTAAAAGTAAAAAAAACAAACAGTACATACTTACATTCCGGTGTCTTTCCTCCAGCGTCTCAGCTTCTCTGTACTGTGTGAGCGTCTGCCAGCCGGAAAGCGAGCACGGCGGTGACGTCTGACGTCACCGCTGTGCTTGCCGGCTATGGCGCTTACACAGTGGAGAGAAGCAGAACGCCGGGGACAGACACCGGAATGTAAGTATGTACTGTTTGTTTTTTTTACGTTTACGCTGGTAACCACGGTAAACATCGGGTTACTAAGCGCGGCCCTGCGCTTAGTTACCCGATGTTTACCCTGGTTACCGGGGACTTCGGCATCGCTCCAGCGCCGTGATTGCAACGTGTGACCGCAGTCTACGACGCTGGAGCGATAATCATACGATCGCTGCGACGTCACGGATCGTGCCGTCGTAACGATCAAAATGGTACTGTGACAGTACCCTTAGTCTGTGTCAGTAGGCTCCACAATCATGGGGAAGACTGCTGACTTGACAGATGTCCAGATGGCAGTCATTGACACACTCCACAAGGAAAGTACATTTTGCATTTCATTTGGAAATCAATGTCCCAGAGTCTGGAGGAAGAGTGGAGAGGCCACAATCCAAGCTGCTTGAGGTCTAGTGTGAAGTTTCCACAATCAGTGATGGTTTGGGGAGCCATGTCATCTGCTGGTGTAGGTCCACTGTGTTTTATCCAGACTATAAAGTCAGCACGGCCCTCTACCAGGAAATTTTAGAGCACTTCATGATTTCCCTCTGCCGACAAGCTTTTTGGAGATGGAAATTTCAATCTCCAGCAGAGCTTGGCACCTGTCCACACTGCCAAAAGTACCAATACCTGGATTAAAATCAACAGTATCACTGTGCTTGATTGGCCAGCAAGCTCGCCTGACCTTAACACTATAGAATCTACAGGGTATTGTCAAGATGAAGATGAGGGACACCAGACCCAACAATGCAGACGAGCTGAAGGCTGCTATCAAAGCAACCTGGGCTTCCATAACACCTCAGCAGTGCCACAGGCCTATCGCCTACACCACGCCGCATTGGGGCAGTAATTGGTGCCAAAGGAGCCCCAACCAAGTATTGAGTGCATTTACTGAGCATACATTTCAGTAGGCCAACATTTCGGATTTTAAAATCGTTTTTAAAGCTGGTGTTATAAAGAATTCTAGTTTACTGAGATAATGACTTGGGTTTTCATTGGCTGTAAGCCATAATCATCAACATTAACAGAAATAAACACTTGAAACAGATCACTCTGTTTGTAATGACTCTACACAATATATGAGTTTCACTTTTTATATTGAAGAACTGAAATAAATTAATTTTTTGACGATATTCTAATTTTGTGAGAAGCACTTGTGTACTATAAAGATCATAGCCAGAGAGGAGACTAGTCCAGCGCCATCCCAGGATATTTTTCTCCAGCAGAGCTCCTGGTGATTGATAGAAAAAGACGTGTCAATCATCTCTAGCAGCGTTGGGAAAAGCTGTCCTGGGACAGTGCCGGACTAGTTTTCTCTCCAGCTACGGTCCCTGGCTATATCTTTACAGTATATTGTCTCTGAACCGCTCCAGCATTTGAGTGAAATATTCCTCTCCGCAATTATGCATCAAGGATGGGATTCCTGCTGCCTGCAGTTTGGGTATCGGGTAACAGGTTCCCTCTTTAAGCTAGGGGAAGTAGGTGGCGCCATTTCATTTTTTGCATCAGTCAGCCGGAAACCTACTTACTGTAAAATAGTCCCTGCCTGAGACCTCTGCTCACTGAAGTGAATGGACTCTGCAATCCTGAGAACAGGGCTCTGCAGCATTCTCAACCTCCCCTCCATTCATTGTCTATAGGACTGCCAAAAATATTCCACTACTTTTATGGAAATCCCATAGACTATGAATGGAGCTGTGGTTGATCTTACTGTCTGCCGCTCCATTCATTCTGTATGGGAGTGCCAAAGACTAGCTGAGCCAGCGTTTGGCTATCTCCATTGGTCCGATAGAGAATGAATAGAGCAGCAGTGCACATGATCAACTACTACTCCATTCACTTGAGGCGCTTTAGAGCCCCAGTTCTCCGGATCAGTGAGGTTCCCAGCATTTGGACCTCTAGCAGTCAGAAAGTTATTACTCATTGTTTGAATAGGGGATCATTTCGAAACCTAGTACAGCACCTTTGAAAAATTTTTCAATCTGTGACCGCTTAATACCAAGGTCAGGAGGATTCTGACAACCAGCTTCCACTAATCAAAGCATGTTGGCATATTGTAGTGATATTCATAAGAACGCTCGGTCGGCTTCTGTACCACTGTATTAGGCCACATTCACACCTTGTGTTCATCAGTATTTGTAAGCCAAAATCCGCTGAGGAAAAATCAGAGGAAAAGTATAATAGAAACACGTCACCACTTATGTATTTATCACCCACTCCTGGTTTTGGCCTACGAATACTGATTTAAAATACTGACCAAATACTCAGTGTGAGCATGGTATAAGACTGTATACAGCAGTAATATTGCTGCAGAATCACTTCCCATTCATGGAAGCATTGTTTTTACTTATGTTAGTGTTTCAGGTATAAATAGATATTACGTACTATATGTAGTTTAGGCTATTGCAAGTTAGATGTCACTAGTTTACTGCGACAGGGGCTAGAAGACCGTCATGTCTGATTTCATGTACTCCTGCACTGATTAGACCATCATATTAAACAATGCGTGTTTCTGCTAGCAATGTAAGGGTTAATCTCTTCATTTGAGAGCTCCTGGAGCTTTCCTGCTTTGATGGTCTCAGCTGTTGGCCACTCCTGTGTGTTCTGTTGTCAGAAGACTGTTGCTTGGTGATTTGTCTCTGTGCATAATCTCATTCTCTTCTATTTGGTTTTTCCTTCCTTTACTTCCCTATGATTTGCTATTTTCATTTTTCCCTATACATCTTCCCTTGTTAGTCTGGTTTGTGTATTCTTAGGCCATGTGCACACGTTGCGGATTTCTTGCAGAAATTTCCTGAAGAAAACCGGAAATTTTCTGCAAGAAATCCGCATTTTTTTTTTGCGTTTTTTTTCCGTTTTTTTCGCGTTTTTTTTCGCATTCTGCAAGCGTAATTAGCTTGCAGAATGCTAAAGTTTTCCAAGCGATCTGTAGCATCGCTTGGAAAACTGACTGACAAGTTGGTCACACTTGTCAAACATACTGTTTGACAAGTGTGACCAACTTTTTACTATAGATGCAGCTTATGCAGCATCTATAGTAAAAGATAGAATGTTTAAAAATAATAAAAAAAATAAAAAAATGCTTATACTCACCCAGACATCTCATCAGCGGCGTCCGTTCGTCTTCCTATAGCTGGTGTGTGCGCACAGGGCCTTCCGTGACGTCACGGTCACGTGAGCGGTCACATGACCGCTCACGACCAATCACAGGACAGTGACGTCATCGGCAAGGTCCTTCGCCGCACATCAGCTACAGGAACCGAACGGCAGCGTGCAGCGGTGAGGCGGGAACACTGCGCGGGACATCGAGGGTGAGTATAGGACTATTTTTTATTTTATTTCTTATTTTTTGACCATTTATATGGTGCCCAGTGCGTGGAGGAGAGTCTCCTCTCCTCCACCCTGGGTACCAACCGCACATAATCTGCTTACTTCCCGCATGGTGTGCACAGCCCCGTGCGGGAAGTAAGCAGATCAATGGACTCCTAGGTGTGCGGAATCCCTGCAATTCCGCATTTTTAATGAACATGTTGCTTTTTTTTCCGCTATGCGATTTTTTTCGCGGAAAAAATCGCAACATTTGCACAAAAAATGCGGAATACCTTGTAAATAATAGGAGGCATATGTTAGCGTTTTTTTCGCGTTTTTATCACGTTTTTATAGCGAAAAAACGCGAAAAAAACGCTAAAAATCCTGAACGTGTGCACATGGCCTTATACACTACATCTCACCACTTTCCTGGGGAGATTAGATGAGACCAGATAAGAGGACTGATTTAGGAGCTCAGCAAGGCACATGGCCCGGTGTCTTCACCATCAGAAGTAATCCGGGATTTAGGGATAGGGAAGGAGCCTCTAGTCCCTGGATGTACTGCAACAGTGCTGTGACATTAACATTGGCCCAAACCATTTTTTTTTTTTTGTATCCATCATTCAGTGATCATCACTCATCAGTGATCATCATTATTCAGGATTCAGTGACTGATCTAGCAGGGCAACTGCAGCAACTCAGCCTGCAGGTAGCAGGCGCACTGTTGTCTTGCAGTACACAAACACAGGGATTTAGGGACCGCGACCCCTGGTGGAGCCTAAGGTCGCTTTGGTTGACAGACTTTCTGGGAGGAGGGACAAATTTATTATTTTCAGGGAGGCCTGAAAACTTTACTTTAAAATACAGAACCGAGAAGCAACGGGTCAGGATCGTAAGTGCTCTCCATCAAGGTGACCTCTAAGTCTGGGCATTTGCTCTCCAGGCAGACTCTGTTGCTTTGGATGGTTGAGGAAATTTTTCAGGCTCTGGGTCATGTTTTTGACGACCCCGACCGCTTCTCCCTGGCCGTGTCTACGCTACGTCAGCTTCAACAGGGAGACTTGTTAGCGGAGGAGTATTGCTCAGTTTTGGAGTTGGTCCTCAGATACTAAGTGGAATGACCCCACGCTCCATAGTCAATTCTGTCAAGGGCTATCTGTAGGGTAAAGGATGCCTTAGATCTGTGTGAGACTTCGGTTTCCCTTGATGCAGCCGTGTCTCTGGCTATTGTGGACCGCCATCTTTGCCAGAGGCATAGTCACTCCAATTTGCGAAGGGCCCGGCGTCAAGGGAACCTAGGTCTGAGTCAAATAAGGAAACCATGCAGTTGGATGGGACGACTCGTTCTTTTGGTCTAACTGTAGTTTGGCGTAGAGGGGAGTGTTTTTTTTTCTGTGGTAGAAAGGGTCTTTTTGTGATGCTTGTCCTTTCTTATTACACCGTAAACAGCTGCTGGAGATCTAAGGAACCCGGGTTGAGGATAGATTGGCAACCTGGGTGTACATATTTCCTCTCTGGATAGGTCACAATTTTTTTTTTTCACAGGCTGAAATCCATATAGACAAACATCAGGTGGTTACTTCATCCTTTCTGGACAGTGGGATGGGGTTTAATTTGATTGATGCTAGGTTCGTCCAGGGCCTGAAACCATATAAACTGTCTAAGACCAATGCCCATAATCGCCATTAACTCTGCACCCTTGAGGCAGGAGTATGTTATTTGGGTCGTTCGAGTGTTACATCTACAGGTAGTGGAAATGCACTCAGAATTTATTGACTGTCAAGTGCTAGAGATCTTGCTCTCTTGTGGTGCTTGGGCTACCGTGGCTTACGCTGCACAATACTGTGATTGACTGGCAGACTCGGGAGGTGGTAAAGTGGAGAGAGTATTGTCAAGGACACTGCTTGGGCACCCGGCTAGCCAGGGTGGGTACCCAATCTCTGCCTGAACACCTGTTTGACTTATGGATGTGTTTTCAAAACAAGGCTGTCAAGAACTTCCTCCCCATCATCTGTATGACAGCGCTGTTAATTTTACACCTGGGGCCAAGCTGCCAAAGAGCAGTCTATATACCACTGGTCTAATAAGGCAGACCATGAAGGACTATATAGCTGAAAGTCAGACAAAGGGCCATATCAAACCACCTTCATCTCTTGTTGCAGTGGGATTTTTCTTTTTCAAGATAAGACTGGGGGGGATTATGCCCCTGCCTAGATTTTCACAAACTTTAATCGGATCACGGTCTGTTTAATCGGATCACGGATCCATATCCTCGCCCTCTCACATTGGACCTCTTTAACCAGATCATAAGAGCCAAATGGTTTTCTAAACTGGATCTCGGGGGCATATAATCTCATTCGAATTAAGGAGGGGAATGAGTGGAAGACAGCCTTCAATACACCTGAAGGACACTATGAAAGCCTTCTGATGCCATTTGGGTTGACTAATGCACTTGCTGTCTCAGCACGTTGTAAATAACATTTTTAGTCTC
Source organism: Ranitomeya variabilis (assembly GCF_051348905.1). NCBI lineage: Eukaryota > Metazoa > Chordata > Amphibia > Anura > Dendrobatidae > Ranitomeya > Ranitomeya variabilis. Next base: position 385,891,684 of record NC_135235.1, on the reverse strand, counting down.
CTGGCAGGTAGATTTGTTGTGATCTATCTTGAAGACATATTAATTTAATAGCCTGACCTAGAGTCACATCAGGTACATGTATTGCTCAGACATTAAATTATTTGTCAAACCAGAGAAATGGATGTTCTCAGTTCAGGAGATCCTTTTTCTGTGGTTATTTTATTTTTTTTTTTTGGGTCATCCACCGGTTTTAGCATGGACCTGGTGAAAGTCCGGGCACTATTGGATTGGGGTCGTTCTGAGGACTTTTAAAGGCATTACTAAAGTTTTTGGGTTTCGTCAACCACTACCTTAAGTGTAACAGAAACTTTTCAGTAGTGGCCAAACCTCTGACAGATATGACCAGGAAAGGAAAGGGACGGACGTTTCCAAATGGTCCAGTCTGGCCAAGGAGGCATTTGATACCTTGAAAAAATGTTTTGCATCTGCGCCATTTCTTATACAGCCGGACGTCGCTCCGCCATTTATTGTAGACTTTGATGCGTCTGAGGTGGGGACTGTATTGTCTCAGGGTGCATCTCCTAGTAAATGGCATCTGTGTGCATATTTTTCTAAGAAACTGTATTCCGCTGAAAAAAATCTGACCTTGGTAATAGGGAACTCTTGGCAATTAAGTTGGCTTTTGAAGGGTGGGGACATTTTCTGGAGGGGGCAGTTCATCCGGTCACTGTATTCACTGATCATAAAAATCTTTTATATTTAGAATCTGCTAAGCGTGTGACGCCTAGACAGGCAAGATCATTGTTGTTCTTCACCAGAACATTAAGGCCATGTTCACACTTTGCGGTTTTTACCGCGGATCCGCGGCGATTTTGATGCTGCGGGTCCGCAGCAGTTTCCATAGCGTTTACATTAACATGTAAACCCTATGGAGACCGCAAACCGCTGTGCACATGCTGCGGGAAAAACCGCGCAGAAACGCAGCGGTTTAAAACCCGCAACATGTCACTTCTTGGTGCAGAATCGCAGCGATTCTGCACCCATAGAAATGCATTGAACCGCTTACTTCCTGCATGGGGCTGTGCCCACGTTGCGGGAAGTAAGCGGCTAATGTGCGGTTGCTACCCGGGGTGGAGGAGAGGAGACTCTCCTCCAGGCCCTGGGAAGCATAAATAGTGTAAAAAAAAAAAAAAAAAAAAAAAAAAAAATTTAAATAAAAAATTCTGTTATACTCACCTCTCAGCGCTGCCCGCGGCCGGCCGGTCTTCGGTTTGCTGTGCGAGCAGGACCTGTGGTGACGTCGCTGTCACATGACCGTGATGACGCCTCGGTCACATGACCGTGACGTCACGAAGGTCCTTCTCGGCACAGCATCTTTGGAACCAGACCGCCGGGTGCAGCGCCCAGGAGATCCGGACATCGGAGGGTGAGTATAACCAATTTTTATTATTTTTAACATTACTATTGATGCTGCATATTACAGGAGTACAGGAGTAATCTCGCAGCGGAAACCGCGGAACAAACCGCGATAAATCTGCAGGGATAACCGCAGCGGTTTTGCCCTGCAGATTTATCAATTCCGCTGCGGGATAAACCTGCAGAGCACACCGCAAAGTGTGAACATGGCCTAAGGGTACTGTCACACAGTGCAACTTTCCAACGATCACGACCAGCGATACGACCTGGCCGTGATCGTTGGAAAGTCACTGTGTGGTCGCTGGGGAGCTGTCACACAGACCGGTCTCCAGCGACCAACGATGCCGAAGGCCCCAGGTAACCAGGGTAAACATCGGGTTACTAAGCGCAGGGCCGCGCTTAGTAACCCGATGTTTACCCTGGTTACCAGCGTAAAAGTAAGAAAAAACAAACCGTGCCGCCGTAAAGTGAAAGCAGAGCACAGTGGTGACGTCACCGCTGTGCTCTGCTCCGGCCGGCAGTCAGTCAGAGCGGGAAGCAGACGGCAAGGGACCTGAAGGACACCGGAATGTGAGTATGTACGTTTTTTTTTTTTTTACTTTTACGCTGGTAACCACGGTAAACATCGGGTTACTAAGCGCGGCCCTGCGCTTAGTAACCCGATGTTTACCCTGGTTACAAGCGAACGCATCGGTGGATCGCTGTCACACACAACGATCCAGCGATGACAGCGGGAGATCCAGCGACGAAAGAAAGTTCCAAACGATCTGCTACGACGTACGATTCTCAGCAGGGTCCCTGATCGCTGCTGCGTGTCAGACACAGCGATATCGTATGGATATCGCTGGAACGTCACGGATCGTACCGTCGTAGCAATCAAAGTGCCACTGTGAGTCGGTACCCTAAGGCGGATGTTTTATCTTGTTGTTTTCTTGGAGGTGAAGATATTTGTGAACTGATTTCTTATACTACAGAAAAAAGGGGTGGTTATTGCATCTATATCTTCTGACCTTGAGAAAGAAGTGGTAAAGTCTGAAGTGGATGCCCCTGCTGCCTTTCCTTTAGATAAACTGTTCGTACCTATGAATCTCTGTCTTAAAGTTTTAAGTGAATATCATGATTTGGTCTTGGCCAGACATCCTGGTAGTAAAGCCACCACAGATCTCCTTACTCTGTGTTTTTGGTGGTCTGGGGTACAGCTGGATGTTCGGGAGTATGAAGCTGCGTTCTAAGACCCTCTCATACTCGTCCGTCTGGGTCTGTTCAACCATTGGTGATTCCCAGTAGACCTTGGACTCGTTTATCGGTAAATTTCATAACTGATCTACCTGTATCTGCAATTAATGGTTGTTTTGGTGGTTATGGACAGATTCAGCAAGATGTCTTATTTCATTGAGCGACCTGCTTTACCCAACGCCAAGACCTTGGCTCAAATTTTTATCAAAGAAATCATGAAATTACATGGGATTCCTACCGATACTTTCATCGTTTTGCGCTAATTTGGGGATGCATTTGGTGTTTATTTCAGCCTTTTATCCACAGTCTAATCGGCAAACTAAACATGTTAACCAGAATCTTGAGACTTATATTAGGTGCTTTGTGTCTTAGAATCAGGAGAGGGTTACTTACCTCTAGCTGAATTAACGTGAATAACCATTGTCATGAGTCTACCGGTAAGTCCCTGTTGTTCAGGGTATACCGTTTTCCTCAGTTCTCCTATTTTAGTAGGAATCGTTCTTCAGGAATACCTAAAGAGGAACATTTTTCATTATTTATTACATCTGTGTGGCAAGAGGTTCTTAATAATTTGAAGAGGGTGGGTCCAAATATTTTAAGTGTGTGGCTGATTGGAGACATTTGGTGGGTCCGGACCTGTGTGTTGGGAATTTGGTGTGGTTGTTCTCGAGGAACATTAAGTTGAAGGTTCCTTCTTTGAAACTGGGACCCAGGTTCATCGGTCCTTATAAGATTGTGGCCATCGTCAATCCTGTAGCATTCTGCCTTGCCACCCACTTTTAGTATTCATAATTTGTTTCACCGGAGTCGTCTCAAAAGATACACTGCATCCTCTGAACAATCCCCACCACCTCCATCTCCAGTCACTGTTGATGGGAATTTGGAATTTCAGATTGCCAAGATCATTGATTCTTGCTTGGTTTGTTGTTCTCTTCAGTATCTGTTACACTGGAAGGATTACAGACCCGAAGAGAGAATGTGACGTCCATGCATCTGACGTCCATGCGGTCAGGTTGATCTGGTCTTTTCACACGACACACTGATAGAACCGGGCCTGAGGTTCCGGAGGTGAAGGGGGAGATACTGTCACGAGTTTACCGTGAGAGAGAGGGTCCAGAACACCTTGGTGTCTGATTTCATGTACTCCTGCGCTGATTAGAAGCACTTCGCCATCATATTAAACAGTGCAGGTTTTGGCTAGCAATGCAGGGGTTAATCTGTTCAGTTGAGAGCTCCTCGAGTTTCCCGCTTTAAGGGTCTCAGATATTCAGTGTTGGCCACTCTCCTCTGGTATATATACTGTCTTCTGGAAATCTGTGATTGCCAGTGTTAGTTTCACAATGCCTGGTTCTGGAGATGGAGGTGTTGGTTGTTTGAGGAGGCGTTTGGGGTGTTGTTCAGAAGACTAGTGATTTGTCTGTGTGCATATCCTCATTATCTATTTTTCTTTTCCTTCATTTACTTCCTGGAGTTCTACTCTGTTGTTTGTAAGTGCATATTTGTATGATTGATATTTTCATTTATCCCTGTAAGTCTTTGCTTGTAAGTCTACAGGTCCTTCTCAAAAAATTAGCATATAGTGTTAAATTTCATTATTTACCATAATGTAATGATTACAATTAAACTTTCATATATTATAGATTCATTATCCACCAACTGAAATTTGTCAGGTCTTTTATTGTTTTAATACTGATGATTTTGGCCTACAACTCCTGATAACCCAAAAAACCTGTCTCAATAAATTAGCATATCAAGAAAAGGTTCTCTAAATGACCTATTACCCTAATCTTCTGAATCAACTAATTAACTCTAAACACATGCAAAAGATACCTGAGGCTTTTAAAAACTCCCTGCCTGGTTCATTACTCAAAACCCCCATCATGGGTAAGACTAGCGACCTGACAGATGTCAAGAAGGCCATCATTGACACCCTCAAGCAAGAGGGTAAGACCCAGAAAGAAATTTCTCAACAAATAGGCTGTTCCCAGAGTGCTGTATCAAGGCGCCTCAATGGTAAGTCTGTTGGAAGGAAACAATGTGGCAGAAAACGCTGTACAACGAGAAGAGGTGACCGGACCCTGAGGAAGATTGTGGAGAAGGACCGATTCCAGACCTTGGGGAACCTGAGGAAGCAGTGGACTGAGTCTGGTGTGGAAAGGCATGTGCAGGAAATGGGCTACAGGTGCCGCATTCCCCAGGTAAAGCCACTTTTGAACCATAAACAGCGGCAGAAGCGCCTGACCTGGGCTACAGAGAAGCAGCACTGGACTGTTGCTAAGTGGTCCCAAGTACTTTTTTCTGATGAAAGCAAATTTTGCATGTCATTCGGAAATCAAGGTGCCAGAGTCTGGAGGAAGACTGGGGAGAAGGAAATGCCAAAATGCCTGAAGTCCAGTGTCAAGTACCCACAGTCAGTGATGGTGTGGGGTGCCATGTCAGCTGCTGGTGTTGGTCCACTGTGTTTCATCAAGGGCAGAGTCAATGCAGCTAGCTATCAGGAGATTTTGGAGCACTTCATGCTTCCATCGGCTGAAATGCTTTATGGAGATGAAGATTTCATTTTTCAGCACGACCTGGCACCTGCTCACAGTGCCAAAACCACTGGTAAATGGTTTACTGACCATGGTATTACTGTGCTCAATTGGCCTGCCAACTCTCCTGACCTGAACCCCATAGAGAATCTGTGGGATATTGTGAAGAGAAAGTTGAGAGACGCAAGACCCAACACTCTGGATGAGCTTAAGGCCGCTATTGAAGCATCCTGGGCCTCCATAACATCTCAGCAGTGTCACAGGCTGATTGCCTCCATGCCACGCCGCATTGAAGCAGTCATTTCTGCCAAAGGATTCCCGACAAAGTATTGAGTGCATAACTGAACATTATTATTTGATGTTTTTTTTGTTTGTTATTAAAAAACACTTTTATTTGATTGGACGGGTGAAATATGCTAATTTATTGAGACAGGTTTTTTGGGTTATCAGGAGTTGTATGCCAAAATCATCAGTATTAAAACAATAAAAGACCTGACAAATTTCAGTTGGTGGATAATGAATCTATAATATATGAAAGTTTAATTGTAATCATTACATTATGGTAAATAATGAAATTTAACACTATATGCTAATTTTTTGAGAAGGACCTGTAGATTGTGATTTTTTGTACACTATATCTCTCCACTTCCCTGGGTGGGGGAGTGGAGAGATAATGGCTGATTTATTAGCTCAGCATGGCATGTGGCCCCCATCGTCTTCACCATCAGAAGTAATCCTGCTAGCAGGCATAACTAGGGCGCCCCTAGCTTTAGGCATAGGGAAAGAGGTCCCAACCCCGGATTATATCGCAACAGTGCAGTGACATTACATATTCCTCCTTGTCTAAACGTACTCCTCAAAAATACTAAAAGGAGTATTTTTCCCCTTCTGTAAAAAAAAAATGTAGCATAACCTCTGCTTCCTAATCATTGTCAGAACTCCTCGTTTACCTAGTTCCATTGCACTAATATTATGGTTTCATTACCAAATATCTCCTATCCATTCCCTGATTTATAACCCTTTCACCCCCGGAGCTTTTTTCGTTTTCATTTTTCGCTCCCCTCCTTCCCAGAGCCATAACTTTTTTATTTTTCCGTCAATATGGCCATGTGAGGGCTTATTTTTTGCAGGACGAGATGTACTTTTGAACGATACCATTGGTTTTACCATGCCGTGTAACAGAAAACGGGAAAAAAATTCCAAGTGTGATGAAATTGCAAAAAAAGTGCAATCTCACACTTGTTTTTTGTTTGGCTTTTTTGCTAGGTTCACTAAATGCTAAAACTAACCTGCCATTATGATTCTCCTGGTCATTACGAGTTCATAGACACCTAACATGTCTAGGTTATTTTTTATTTAAGTGGTGAAAAAAAATTCCAAAGTTTAATTAAAAAAAAAAAAAAAAAAAAAAAATCGCGCGATTTTCCGCTACCCGTAGCGTCTCCAATTTTCGTGATCTGGGGTCAGGTGAGGGCTTATTTTTTGCATGCCAAGCTGGCAAAAAACAGCTGCTGTACAGCTTTGCGTGCTGTACAAAACAGCTGACATGTCGCGGCTTTGAGGTGGGCTCACCGCCGGAGCCCACCTCAAAGCAGGGGATCTGCCAGCTGACGTACTATTGTCAGCTGGCAGAAAGGGGATAACATGGAGACATTACTGTCAATTTCTCCCAAAGTGTCCATTCAAGATGTTTAATAGATATTAACCCATTGCAAAGCCTATGACAGAGAAATTTTATCATTTACTTGCTTGTTCCTGAGTGGCCACATGTGGTAGCTGCTCACTTGGTGTTACTGTGCCTTCAATGCTCAGAGTATAGAACTTTGAGGCCATGTTCACACGTTGCGGTTTTTACCGCGGATCTGCAGCGATTTTAATGCTGCGGAACTGCAGCAGTTTTCCATGCGGTCTACAGTACCATGTAAACCTATGGAAAACCAAATCCGCTGTGCACATGCTGCGGAAAAAAACACGCTGAAACACGGCGTTTTTTCCCGTAGCATGTCAATTCTTTGTGCGGAACTACAGCGTTTCTGCACCCATTGACTTGCATTGAGTTGGGCACTATCGCAGCAAAACCACAGATGTAAAAAAGATCTGCGGTTTAGCTGAGGAGGAAACGCTGCAGTTCGGGAGGGGGGAAGAGTGTGGGCGGTGACTGTGTGTGGGCGGGGTCTGTGAGCTCTCCGTGCCGGGTCTGTGGGCTGTCAGGGTGGTCTGCGGGCTGTCCGGGTGGTCTGCGGCCTCTCCGTGCCGGGTCTGTGGGCTGTCCGGGTGTGTGTGGCAGTGTGTGTGTGTGTGTGTGTGTGTGTGTGTGTGTGTGTGTGTGTGTGCAGGTATCGTCCAATGGGACTACAAGTCCTATCGGGCTATGCCTGCTACAGTGACAGTGAGTCACACATTAGCCAATGATGGGACAGTAGTAGTCCCATAATCCGGCTAATGTGTTGAATGTGTAAAGAAAAAATACAAACATACATACAACATATTACATACAACATACATACAGTACAGACCAAAAGTTTGGACACACCTTCTCATTTAAAGATTTTTCTGTATTTTCATGACTATGAAAATTGTAAATTCACACTGAAGGCATCAAAACTATGAATTAACACGTGGAATTATATACTTAACAAAAAAGTTTGAAACAACTGAAAATATGTCTTATATTCTAGGTTCTTCAAAATAGCCACCTTTTGCTTTGATGACTGCTCTGCACACTTTTGGCATTCTCTTGATGAGCTTCAAGGGGTAGTCACCGGAAATGGTCTTCCAACAGTCTTGAAGGAGTTCCCAGAGATGCTTAGCACTTGTTGGCTTTTTTGCCTTCACTCTGTGGTCCAGGTCACCCCAAACCATTGGGTTCAGGGCTGGTGACTTTGGAGGCCAGGTCATCTGGTGTAGCACCCCATCACTCTCCTTCTTGGTCAAATAGCCCTTACACAGCCTGGAGGTGTGTTTGGGGTCATTGTCCTGTTGAAAAATAAATGATGATCCAACTAAACGCAAACCGGATGGAATAACATGCCGCTGCAAGATGCTGTGGTAGCCATGCTGGTTCAGTATGCCTTCAATTTTGAATAAATCCCCAACAGTGTCACCAGCAAAGCACCCCCACACCATCACACCGTCTCTTCCATGCTTCACGGTGGGAACCAGGCATGTGGAGTCCATCCGCTCACCTTTTCTGCGTCGTGCAAATACACGGTGGTTGGAACCAAAGATCTCAAATTTGGACTCATCAGACCAAAGCACAGATTTCCACTGGTCTAATGTCCATTCCTTGTGTTTTTTAGTCCAAACAAGTCTCTTCTGCTTGTTGCCTGTCCTTAGCAGTGGTTTCCTAGCAGCTATTTTACCATGAAGGCCTGCTGCACAAAGTCTCCTCTTAACAGTTGTTGTAGAGATGTGTCTGCTACTAGAACTCTGTGTGGCATTGACCTGGTCTCTTATCTGAGCTGCTGTTAACCTGCGATTTCTGAGGCTGGTGACTCGGATAAACTTATCCTCAGAAGCAGAGGAGACTCTTGGTCTTCCTTTTCTGGGGCGGTCATCATGTGAGCCAGATTCTTTGTAGCGTTTGATGGTTTTTGCCACTGCACTTGGGGACACTTTCAAAGTTTTCCCAATTTTTCAGACTGACTGACCTTCATTTCTTAAAGTAATGATGGCCACTTGTTTTTCTTTACGTAGCTGCTTTTTTTCTTGCCATAATACAAATTCTAACAGTCTATTCAGTAGGACTATCAGCTGTGTATCCACCAGACTTGTGCACAACACAACTGATTGTTCCAACCCCATTTATAAGGCAAGAAATCCCACTTATTAAACCTGACCGGGCACACCTGTGAAGTGAAAACCATTCCCGGTGACTACCTCTTGAAGCTCATCAAGAAAATGCCAAGAGTGTGCAAAGCAGTCATCAAAGCAAAAGGTGGCTACTTTGAAGAACCTAGAATATAAGACATAATTTCAGTTGTTTCACACTTTTTTGTTAAGTATATTATTCAACATGTGTTAATTCATAGTTTTGATGCCTTCAGTGTGAATGTACAATTTTCAGTCATGAAAATACAGAAAAATCTTTAAATGAGAAGGTGTCCAAACTTTTGGTCTGTACTGTACATACATACATACATACATACATACATACATACATACATACATACATACAACATGCATACTACATGCTACATACAGGCTACATACATGCAACATGCTGCATACATGCTGCATGCATGCTACATGCTGCATGCATGCTACATGCTGCATGCATGCAACATGCATGCTACATGATGCATGCATGCAACATGCATGCATGCTGCATACATGCTGCATGCATGCTACATGCTGCATGCATGCTACATGCTGCATGCATGCTACATGCTGCATGCATGCTACATCCAATTAAAATGAGTGTCCCACGACGATCTCCCGTGGAGAGCAGGAGCATCAGCTGATGCGACCGCTCTCCGGGGCTCCTGGAATACAATGACGGGAGGTATTCTTCCGCATTGTATTTCTCCGCCACTGTAAAAAATAGTCCCTAGTCTCACTTGTGGCACTGCTGTGTAAGAAAGTTCCCACGCAGCAATGCCATAAAGTGAGACCAATGATCTCTGGTAACCTCAGTGATGCACTGCAAGAGCCATGGTCTCCTGTCAGTGTGTCACTGAAGGCCCTATAGAGCAGTGACATCACCCGATGTCACTGTTCTATAGGGGAGATCGTCGTGGGACACTCGTTATTAATTGGACTTCGTCGGACAGGGAGTATACGGTTTATTATTTTTAATTTTTTACAGGCGATCAAGTATGGTAAGTATGGTTAGATTAAGAATATTAAAATACTTTTTTCTGGCTGTGTCTTTATTTTTTTTTTAATTCTTTCACTACTCTAGGATTAATAATGGATAGGCGTCTAATTGACGCCTCTCCATTATTAATCCGGCTTAATGTCACCTTACAATAGCAAGGTGTCTTTAACCCCTTATTACCCCATATCCGACCGCTACTCGGGAGTGGGAAGAGAGGGGCTAAGTGCCGGAATTGGCGCATTTCACAGATGCGCCATTTCTTGGGCGGTTGGGGAGCTGTTATTTGTAGCCGGGGGGCCAATATCCATGGCCCCTCTCTAGGCTATGAATATCAGCCCGCAGCTGTCTGCATAGCCTTTCTGGCTATAAAATATAGGGGGACCCACGTCATTTTTTTTTTTTTTGGGTCCCCCTATTTTAATAGCTAGTAAAGGCTATTCAGACAGCTGCGGGCTGATATTCATAGCCTTGGAGGGGGCCATGGGTATTACCCCCTTCCCAGGCTACAAATATTGGCCCCTGGCTTTCCCCCTCTGGCACAGAAAATTGCTCTGGAGCCCACGCCATTTTTTTCCTTTTTTTTTTTTAATTAAACGTTCAGTAAGAAATGTAGGCCTCGCTATTATATTTCTATGGATATATCCATAGATAAATCTATCTATACATGGATATCTATGAATATATGTATAAATATATCTATAGATATAACTATGGAGACATCTATAGATATAACTATGGCTATATCGATTTATAGCTATATTTATAGATAGATATATCTGCAGATACATAGATATCTATCCTTATATCTATCTGGCTACTTTCACACATCAGGTTTTTGCCGTCAGGCACAATCCGGCGAGTTTTGAAAAAACTGATCCGTGGTTTGTTTTTTTTTTTGCTGGATCCATTTTTTTCTCAGAGTTATATTAGCGATGGATTGTGCCTGATGGCCACACGTTTCATCTGTTTTTTGCCGGATCCGTCAGAAAGCTGTTTCCAGCGGACGGAGAAAACGTACAGAAAAACGTTTTTTTTTTTCTGTCCGGCGAAAAAACGCCCAGCGACGGATCTGGCGAAAAACATATGAAACTGAGATGCGAAATGATGAATCCGGTTTTTAATGCATTTCTCCATTGAAAACATGCACATTTTCCGTTCTCTCTCTAAAAAAAAAACCGGATCAGTTGCATCAGTTTTTCACTATTTGCAACGGATCCGTTTTTTTCAAAAATTCGCCAGATCCTGCCTGATGGATAGCTGTAGATAGACATATGGATAGTTAGGCTACTTTCACACATAAGTTTGTTTCCGTCAGGCTGGATCGAGCGAATTTTTGAAAAAACGGATCCGTTGAAAATAGTGAAAAACTAATGTAACTGATCCGTTTGTTTTTTTAGCGAGAGAGAGAACGAAAAATGTGCATGATTTTAAAGGAAAAAAATGCATGAAAAACTGGGTTCGGAGGCCGGATTTATCATTTCACATCTCAGTTTCATACGTTTTTCACCGGATCTGTCGCTGCCCTTTTTTTCGCCGGACAGAAAAAACTTTCGTCTGTACGTTTTCTCCGTCCGCCGGAAACCGTTTCTTTTGACGGATCCTGCAAAAAACGGAAGAAACGTGTGGCCATCAGGCACAATCCGGCGCTAATACAACTCTGAGAAAAAAACGGATCCGTTTTTTTCAAAACTCGCCAGATTATGCCTGACGGCAAAAGCCTGATGTGTGAAAGTAGCCTAACTATCCATATATCTATCTACATCTATCTCATTCAATCTGTCTATCTATATCTGTCTGTCTATCTGTGTGTAATGGAATGTGGGTTGGACAAATGTAAAAGAGGAGGTTGGACAAGACATGACATCACAAATCTTTTTTTTTTTTTGTTCAATAATACATCTTTATTTAGCTTTCAAAAACGTATAAAAAAACAGCATCAAAACCGCGCAAAAAACGCATCTGCGTTTTATGCCAAGAGCTGTGGATTTAGTGCAGAAAAATTTGCAGGCAAATCTGCAACGTGTGCACATACCCTTAAAGGGACTCTGTCACCTGAATTTGGAGGGAACAATTTTCAGTCATATGGGCGGGGTTTTCGGGTGTTTGATTCACCCTTTCCTTACCCGCTGGCTGCATGCTGGCTGCAATATTGGATTGAAGTTCATTCTCTGTCCTCCATAGTACACGCCTGCGTAAGGCTAGATTGCCTTGTGCAGGCATGTACTACGGAGGACAGAGAATGAACTTCAATCCAATATTGCAGCCAGCATGCAGCCAGCGGGTAAGGAAAGGGTGAATCAAACACCCGAAAACCCCGCCCCTATGGCTAAAGATTGTTCCCTCCAAATTCAGGTGACAGAGTCCCTTTAAGCTTGTCTCTCAGGCTGAGCCCTGCATGCAGGGGGCGAGGCTCAGCGCGGGCTGTCAATGCCAAGAGCTTCAAACAGTGATGTCATAGGGGCTTCCATCTCTTTGTGTACAGGGCAGGAGCATAAATTGGCTTATCAGATCAATATTTGACTCAATGTTCTCTTGCAACCCTATCACAAGTTTGTTGCAGATAATACCTTCTTTCCAAATTCCACACTCTGCAGCTCTGCTAACAAATTGCTTTGGTTATGGAGGGAGACAGGCTGTAAAGGGAAAGCAGAGAAGATAAGGGACTGACCAGATGTGGAGGAGAATGGAGCTGACTACAAAGAAGTCTGCCAGGGAACAGCACAGGGCACTGAAAGGATGGGGCTGGGAAGGCTGCAAAGGAGGAGAAGGGAGACTGTGAAGAGCACTGAGAATGGGGGTGACAGGGAGCAAGCGTGTCTGCGTAGTCCACGTGCTGTTTTTTCCATGGTGATACTGTATAGTAGTCCGTACCAGCCTGTGTCATTAATCAGACACACCGCACACACCATCAGTAGGCGGAGTGTAGTAGTATACCAGCCGGTCTTCATATTACTACACTCTCCCTACTGATGGCGTGTGCTGTGTGTATGATGACAGGCTGGTATACTACTACATTCCGCCTACTGATGGCATGTGCTGTCTATGATGACAGGCTGGTATACTACTACACTCCGCCTACTGATGGCGTGTGCTGTCTATGATGACCGGCTGGTATACTACTACATTCTGCCTACTGATATTTATCACATGGTCATAAATATTCAGACCCTTTGCTTAGTATTGAGTATAAGCACCCTTTTGAGCTAGTACAGCCATGAGTCTTCTTGGGAATGATGCAGCAAGTTTTTCACACCTGGATTTGGGGATCCTCTGCCATTCTTCCTTGCAGATCCTCTCCAGTTCCATCAGGTTGGATGGTGAACGTTGGTGTACAGCCATTTTCAGGTCTCTCCAGTGATGCTCAATTGGCTTTAGGTCAGGGCTCTGGCTGGGCCAGTTAAGAATGGTCACAGAGTTGTTCTGAAGCCACTCCTTTTGTTATTTCAGCTGTGTGCTTAGGGTCATTGTCTTGTTGGAAGGTGAAACCGTCAGCCGTATCTGAGGTCCAGAGCACTCTGGAAGAGGTTTTCATGCAGGATATCTCAGTGCTTGGCCGCATTCATGTTTCTTTCAATGGCAACGAGTCTTCATGAAAAGTATCCCCATAGCATAATGCTGCCACCACCATGTTTCACTGTTGGGATTGTACTGGACAGGTGATGAGCAGTGCCTTGTTTTCTCCACACATACTGCTTAGAATTATAACCAAAAAGGTCTATCTTTGTCTCATAAAACCATAGAATCTTATTTCTCATAGTCTGGGAGTCCTTCATCTGTTTATTTTAGCAAACTCTATGCGGGCTTTCATATATCTTGGACTGAGGAGAGGCTTCCTTCGGGCCACTCTGCCATAAAGGCCCGACTGGTGGAGGGCTGCAGTGATAGTTGACTTTGTGGAACTTTCTCCCATCTCCCAACTGCATCTCTGGAGCTCAGCCACAGTGATCTTTGGGTTCTTCTTTACCTCTCTAACCAAGGCTCTTCGTCCACAATTGCTCAGTTTGGCTGGACGGCCAGGTCTAGGAAGACTTCTGGTGGTCCCAAACTTCTTCCATTTAAGGATTATGGAGGCCACTTTGCTCTTAGGAACCTTGAGTACTGCAAAAATTCTGTTGTAACCTTGGCCAGATCTGTTCCTTGTCACAATTCTGTCTCTGAGCTCCTTGGCCAGTTCCTTTGACCTCATGATACTCATTAGGTCTGACATGCACTGTGAGCTGTGTCTTATATAGACAGGTGTGTGCCTTTCCAAATCAAGTCCTATCAGTATAATTAAACACAGCTGGATTCCAATGAAGGAGTAGAACCATCTCAAGGAGGATCACAAGGAAATGGATAGCATGTGACTTAAATATGAGTGTCTGAGCAAAGGGTCTGAATGCTTATGACCATGTGATAGTTGTTTTTCTTTAATACATTTGCAAACATTTCTACATTTCTTTTTTTTCAGTTAAGATGGGGTGCAGAGTGTACATTAATGAGAAAAAATGAACTTTTTTGTATTTACCAAATGGCTGCAATGAAAGAGTGAAATATTCAAAGGCGTCTGAATACTTTCCGTACCCACTGTATACTTTTTCTTATTCACGAATACAACACATAATCCTTATAATCTTAGGGTCGTGTGTCCATGCAAAACACTCGGAGACATGTCTGTATTTTTCCTGTAGCACAAACGGACACACAGATACCAGTACCATTTTCATATACCGTATATACTCGAGTATAAGCCAACCTCCCTAATTTTGCCACAAAACACTGGGAAAACTTAATGACTCAAGTATAAGCCAAGGGTGGGAAATGCAGCAGCTACCGGTAAATGTCAAAAGTAAAAATAGATACCAATTACAGTAAAATTGAGACATCAGTAGGTTAAGTGTTTTTGAATATCCATATTGAATCAGGAGCCCCATATAATGCTCCATAAAGTTTATGATGGCCCCATAAGATGCTCCATATTAAAATATGCCCCATATAATCCTGCATAAAGGTTAATCATGGCCCCATAAGATGCTCCATAGACATATTTGCCCAATATAATGCTGCACAAATGTTGATTATGGCTCCATAAGATGCTCCATAAAGATATTTACCCCATATAGTGCTGCACAAATGTTATGGCCCCATAAGATACTCCATACAGACATTTGCCCCATACAATGCTGCACAAACGTTAATTATGGCCCCATAAGATGCTCCATAAAGATATTTGCCCCATATAGTGCTGCACAAACATTGATTATGGCCCCATAAGATGCTCCATAAAAATATGTGCCCCATATAGTACTGCACAAACGTTGATTATGGCCCCATACAGTCACTTGCCCCATATAGTGCTGCACAATCGTTATGGCGCCATAAGATGCTCCGTACAGACACTTGCCCCATATAGTGCTGCACAAACGTTATGGCGCCATAAGATGCTCCATACAGACACTTGCCCCATATAGTGCTGCACAAACGTTATGGCGCCATAAGATGCCCCATATAGTGCTGCACAAACGTTGATTATGGCCCCATACAGACACTTGCCCCATATAGTGCTGCACAAACGTTATGGCCCCATAAGATGCTCCATACAGACACTTGCCCCATATAGTGCTGCACAAACGTTATGGCCCCATAAGATGCCCCATATAGTGCTGCACAAACGTTATGGCCCCATAAGATGCTCCATACAGACATTTGCCCCATTTGCTGTTGCTGCAATTAAAAAAAAAATAAAAAAATCGCATACTCACTTCTCCGTCGCTCAGGCCCCCGGCACTTTCAATATTCACCTGACCTCGTTCCGGCGCCGCTCCATCTTCAGTGTCTTCTGCACTGACGTTCATGCAGAAGGCGCGCACTAACCACATCATCGCGCCCTCTGACCTGAGTGTCACTGCAGAAGACGCTGAAGACAGAGCAGCGGCTGGAACGAGGAGCAGGTGAATATCGCGCAGCGCTCCCCTCCCCGTTATACTCACCTGCTCCTGGCACAGTGCAGTCCCTGCTTCCCCGGCGCTGCAGCTTCTTCCTGTACTGAGCAGTCACCGTTACCGCTCATTACAGTAATGAATATGCAGCTCCACCCCTATGGGAGGTGGAGCCGCATATTCATTACTGTAATGAGCGGTACCATGTCACCGCTCAGTACAGGAAGAAGCTGGGGAGCCAGGGACCTGCAGGGGACCGTGCCAGGAGCAGGTGAGTATAATTAGACAGCTCCGCTCCGCCTCCCCTGCCGACCCCTGGGTATGACTTGAGTATAAGCCGAGACGGGGACTTTCAGCCCCCCAAAATGGGCTGAAAATCTCGGCTTATACTCAAGTATATACGGTAAGTGTTTTAAACATGGACATGTGAATGAGCCCTTTAATGGGTTTGTCCGTTTAGAAGTTATCCCTTATCCATGGAACATGTAATAACTTTACTGATCGGTGTTGTTAGGACCACTGGTATCCACATTGATCAGGAGAACAGGACACCTTCACGTTTGTTAGAGTGGAACATGCACGACCGCTTCCTCCATTAAACCCCACTTTAAAATGAGTGAAAATCTTTATTAGGCTACATTCCCACAATGAGCTTTTGGTGCTTTTGACACTGCGTATTTTTGCTTCTACAAAAACACAGCATCTTCTAGTTCCAGCAAAGTACCTTAGATGTGGTTTATACAAATTTCATAATCCAGCGTATATTGACCTGTGGTGTGTTTCAAATCAGCAGTGTGTCAATTTCTGTTTAGAGTAAGCTGAGTTTTCTGTGTGGATTTTCCCCTTATGCTAAAGTCAAAGGATTGTATAAAAAAAAGGTTCCAATGTTGATCCTAAAAAGAAGGAAGAGTGTCATGCAAGTACAATGCAATTGGGCTCACCTAGTATCTGTGTGGCACCCATAGGCAATGCCTTTTTACATCATCTTTTACATACTGTTATTCTCTGTTATTTAAAACTAGTTTACAAACTAATAAAGCAATATTATTTACAGGTATAGATAGAATATCTAGATGTCCTGTAGATATATAATATCACAAGCCCCCTACATAACTTTTTTTTTCACCATTAGTGCCTTTCATGTGGCACTAAAGCTTGTTTCACCTTATTTAAAGTGGTTAAGCTAGGTTCCCATTGCATTAGGGCAATCCGTTTAGCGCTAAGCGCTAGCGGATTGCGCTAACACAATGTCTTTTAAGGGGTCGCGTTAAACGTCCCCGCTAGCGCAGATCCCCGATCTGCGAGAGCGGGGAACGGACCTCGGGCGCGCCGCGGACGCTGCAAGTAGCATCCGAGGCGTGCTACAAAAGAACGGCACATCGCTAGCGCGTGCCAAAGATGACATTGCCGGCAATGGGAGCGCTAACAGACGCGTTGCATGGCGTTAATTTCGCCGTGCAACGCTGTCCGTTAGCGCTCACACTAAAACACAATGGGAACCTAGCCTTATACAATAGGACAACCCGAAGAATAAAACTGCTTTATCAATTTTACCAAACGCGGAACCGTATAAACGACCCCCCCCCCCCCCCCCAAAGAACAAGAAATTCCTGAATTGCTGGTTTTTGTTTATCCTGCCTAACAAAAATCGGAATAAGCAGCGATCAAAAAATGTCATGTGCCCGAAAATGGTACCAATAAAAGCGTCAACTCGTCCCGCAAAAAAACTTGACTCTGTGGACCAAAATATGGAAAAATTATAGCTCTCAAAATGTGGTGACGCAAAAACTATTTTTTGCAATAAAAAGCGTCTTTTAGTGTGTGACAGCTGCCAAAATAAAAACCTGCTATAAATAGTAAGTCAAACCCCCCTTTATCACCCCTTAGTTACGGAAAAATTATAAAATAAAAATTATTTCCCTTTTCCCATTAGGGTTAGGGCTAAAGTTAGGGTTGGAGCTAAAGTTAGGGTTAGGGCTAGGGTTTGGATTATGTTTACGGTTGGGTTAGGGGTGTGGTTAGGGTTGTGATTAGGGTTAGGGGTGTGGTTAGGGTTGGGATTAGGGTTATGATTGGGGTGTGTTGGGGTTAGGGGTGTGGTTAGGGTTGGGATTAGGGTTAAGGGTGTGTTGGGGTTAGGGTTGGAGTTAGAATTGGGGGGTTTCCACTGTTTAGACACATCAGGGGCTCTGCAGATGTAACGTGATGCCCGCAGACCATTCCATCAAAGTCTGCATTCCAAAACGCCAATTCTTCCATTCCGAGCCCCGACGTGCGCCCAAACAGTGGTTTACCCACACATATGGGGTATCGGCGTACTCCGAACAAATTGGACAACAACTTTTGGGGTCCAGTTTATCCTGTTACCCTTGGGAAAATAAAAATTTGGGGGCTAACAAAATCATTTTTGTGGGAAAAAAATGATTTTTTTTATTTTCACGGCTCTGCGTTATAAACTTTAGTGAAACGCGGGTGAAAAGTTCTCACAACACATCTAGATTAGTTCCTTTGGGGGTCTAGTTTCCAATATGGGGTCACTTGTGGGAGTTTCTTCTGTTTAGGTACATCAGGGACTCTGCAAACGCAACGTGACGCCTGCAGACTATTCCATCAGTCTGCGTTCCAAAAGAGTGCTCCTTCCCTTATGAACTCTGCCATGCACCCAAACGGTGGTCATCCCCCCCCACATATGGGGTATCAGCGTACTCAGGACAAATTGCACAACAACTTTTGGGATCAAATTTCTCAGGACACCATTGGGAAAATAAGATTGCGGGCGAGAAGATCATTTTTGTTGAAATTTTTTTTTTTTTTTTCACGGCTCTATATTAACTTTACTGAAACGAATGGGGGTTCAATGTGCTCACCACACATCTAGATAAGTTCCTTAAGGGGTCTAGTTTCCAAAACGGTGTC
Organism: Ranitomeya variabilis; assembly: GCF_051348905.1. Classification (NCBI taxonomy): domain Eukaryota; kingdom Metazoa; phylum Chordata; class Amphibia; order Anura; family Dendrobatidae; genus Ranitomeya; species Ranitomeya variabilis. Next base: position 385,872,908 of record NC_135235.1, on the reverse strand, counting down.
ACTTGAGGGGGGTTTCTACTGTTTAGGCACATCAAGGGCTCTCCAAACGCGACATGGCTTCTCATCTCAATTCCAGCCAATTCTGCATTGAAAAAGTAAAACGGTGCTCCTTCCCTTCCGAGCTCTGCCATGCGCCCAAACAGTGGTTCATCCCCACATATGGGGCATCAGTGTACTCGGGCAAATTGCACAACAACTTTTGGGGTCCAATTTCTCCTGTTACACTTGGGAAAAATGTGCACAAGTTGCTGTGTACAGTACCATGTAAACCTATGGAAAAAAAAAACCGCAGTGCATATGCTGTGGAAAATTCCGCTCAGAAATGCAGTGGTTTATTTTCCGCAGCATGTCAGTTCTTTGTGCGGAAACGCAGCGTTTTTGCACCCATTGAGTAATGCAAATTCGCAAGACAATCCGCAATAAATTCGCAAGTAATCCGCATGAAATCTGCATCAATTCCGCATTAAATCCGCAACCATTTTGGCATGCATTTTCTGCCAAGAGATGTGGATTCCGTGAGGAAAAATCCGCAGCCAAATGCGAAACGTGTGCACATACCTTAAGAAGGGGTTGTCCTAGTAGTGGACAAGGTACCTGGTTATTGGGCCCTTGCCAGCCTAATAATACAAGCTGTCAGCTGCCCCAGAATTGGCGCATCACATGAGATGCCCCAATTCTAGAGGTTTGCCTGGCTCTTCCTGATTGCCCTAGTGCGGTGGCAATCGGGGTAATCGTTTATGGGGTTGTTGACCTCTTTGATTTTGTCAAAAATTGCAGCTGCCATCAAGCCCTGGGGTTAGTAATTGAGAAGTTTTTATTAGACACCCCTATTACTAACCCAGTAACCAAAAATAAAAACACACACAGGAAAAAAAACCTTTATTTGAAGAACCACATCCCCACACTATCCCTTTTTCACCATTTTTTTTTTTAATAAAATCCCATGCAGCTCCGCTGTAGTCCAAAAACGGATAACTGAAACACATAAAGACAGAAATGAAAGCAAAAAGACAGTCCCTCGTTCAACAATTTATTTCCAAAGATGTTCCCAGGAAGCTCCAATGTAGTTTTTGTTTGTTTTTTTAATAACCCAACCCTGACTTGTGCTTCTCAACAGCTTTGCCCTGATTTGTTTGGAGATCTTGTTGGTCTTGTGGTTGTTTGGTTAGTGGTGCCTCTTGCTTAACCCCTTATTGACCACCGATATGCCTTGTAATGGTGGCAGTTAAGGGTACTTATTTCTCAGCTTTTTAATGGCGCTGAGAAATCAGGGTATAGCGCACCTGAGCATTGGGAAATGTCCAGGGTCTCAGCTACCAGGTGTAGCTGAGACCCTGGAGAACGTGATCAGTGTCGGTTTTTACAGTGCCATGACGTGATCGCCGTTACCCCCAAAACAAAAAAGTCAGATTTAAAATTAATTTCTCTGTCCTCTGATATGATAAAAAAAAAAATGCGCAGTGCGCCCGCTGAGATCTGCCAGCCGGTACCAGGCAACAATAAGGAATTTTTCCTATTGGTTCCTTTTGATTACTGTGATAGACCCTATGACAGTGATCAAAAAAATAAATAAATCAAATCCCTCTTTGTCACCCTCACAGTTAGAAAAAATGTATTTTTTTTAAATTCTTTTTTCCATTCCTCAGGGTTAGGGTTGAAGTTAGAATGGGGGGGGGTTTAAAAGTGAAATGCAAAAAAAAAACTATGACAGCTAGTGTTGAGCGCAAGTGCTACTCATGTTTGCATCAGGTGCTCGGAGTATGCACAGAATATAGCGGATCTCCGCATGTGTTTTTTTTTTTTGTGTCAGACAGCTGTGAAACATACGGGGCGGAGACTCGAGCACCCGCAATATTTGGTGCATACCCGAGCACATTTTCAATATGACGACCTTATGTTATCAAATTCTGTGTCGCACCTGTGGGTTCAAAATACTCACAGAATCCTTGAATGAATAAAATCCTTCAGTGGTGTAATTTCCAAAGTGGGGTCACTTGTGGGGATTTTTCACTGTGTAGGCACATCAGGGGCTCTCCAAACGCAACATGGCGTCCGCTAATTATTCTAGCAAATTTTACATTCAAAAAGTGAAATGGCGCTCCTTCCCTTCCAAGCTCTGCTGTGCGCCCACATATGGGGTTTCAGCTTACTCGGGAGAAATTGCACAACAGATTTTGGGGTCCATTTTTTCCCGTTTATCCTTGTGAAAATAAAAAAAAAAAGTTTGGGTCTCGAGTAAATTTTTTTGTGAAAAAAGTTAAATGTTCATTTTTTCCTTTCACATTGCTTCAGTTCTCAGTTAATAAACCTCTAGAATGTGGTTTTGCTCACCTTGAGGGGAGAAGTTTTTAGAATGGTGTCACTTTTGGGTATTTTCTGTCATGTAGAGCCCCCAAAGCCACTTCAAATATGAGGTGGTCCTTAAAAAAAATAAATAAATGGTTTTGTAAATTTTGTTGGAAAAATGAGAAATCGCTAGTCAACTTTTAACCCTTATAACTTCCTATCAAAAAAAAAAATTGTTTCCAAAATTGTGCTTTTTTTTTTTCATTATGCAGAAAATATCACCTGCGTTTTTGCTGCGTTTTTTCAACACCCATTCAAGTCAGTGGGTGAAAAACGCTTAAAGTGACATGCTCTATATCCAAAAAATGCATCAGAGCACAAAATACTGATCACACAAAAACCCAATGTGTGTGCATGAGATTTCTGAAATCTCATAGGCTATGCTGGTAATGTAAAAAGCAGCTGAAAATTAGTATAGAGAAAATGCAGCAAAAACACCCTGTGTGAACTTACCCTTAGTACACTTTCACAGTGGAAATGCATGTAATCCGCACCGAAGTATGTCAATAAAGTTGTCAAAGCCAAATACCCGGAAATATAAAAAAAAACAAAGCAGCTTTATTTAAAGCCTGACTCAGCAAAAAGAGACAAAAACAGTGTAAAAAACACAATAAAAATGCAAGTTAAAAAAAACCCACACAAAAGCAAAATGAAAAAATGCAAGTAACCCAATTTAAATAGGTGCAAAGATTATGCAGTGCCAAAAACTCCCCAAAAGCTCAAAATGGGCACGTAGCCCTTGGGAGTGGGCACACAACATTCTCGTTCCTCTGCCAAAGCTGCCAAGTTTTTCTAGGTGAAGCCGCTTCAAAGCAATCTGTCGGCACAGAATGACTGTTCAGACCAAGTCCAGGCGCTCGGTGCCCCATGGTGGGGCCAATCATTTATATACCACCTTCCCGCCTGCTTGTTCTCCTGCTACTTCCACCCTCATCTGGCCCTATGAAGCCAGAGCTTTCAATCAAAGAGAAAGGAGGAGACAGAGGGAGAGCAAGCTTGTGGGAAGGTGTATGTAAATATTGGCCCTGCCATGGTGGACCAGGTCCTGTACTTGGTCTGCACACTCATTGTGTGCCGAGTCCCTTTAAGAATGAATGCGGCTGTCTCTTCCCTGAAGTGGCTATGCCTCTGTTTCTTACTGTGGCTCTTCTCTGGATCTTGGGCTGCAGTGGCGAGTGCCTAGCGGAAGCAGCCAGATGTTGGACCACATTGCTTCTGTTAAGTGCTTAACAGTTTCGAACCACAACGCAGTTAAAAGTAGCAAAGGGCTGGACATGTGCACAGCAGGATCATTTTGACATTACTGTGCATTATGTTCTTTTTTTTTTTTTTTTTTGCAGCTGTTTTGAAACATTTTTTTCAGCAGTTTCCGGACAGTCTACCTGAAAAAGATGTGTTCACATAGCCTAAGGCCTCATTTAGATGTCTGTGTTTAAAACGGTACGGGAAAAAAATGGTCCTGGTGTCATCATTGTGTCCATTTTTACCATCCGTCATCAGTGTTATTCATGAATGGATAAAGAAATAAATTGCAAAGCTTCTCCTCTGCAGTGTTAATCATGGGCGGCACTGGTTACCATCCGTGGGCTCTATGTGATTTTCATATATCCATAGACTTGTATTGTTCCGTGCTGCTGGAGAAAATCTATTCTGTCTCTGTATTTTGCACTGACACACGGGATATGTGAATAGCACGATAGATTATAATGGGTATGTGTGGTATTTGTAAAAGGAACGGATACAAATACGTCCGTGCATTATGGTGGGGCTGCCTTCACACTGAGTATTAGGGAAGTTTTTCAGGATGTAGATTTTTTGTTGCATTTCTGCAGCTATTGGCTAAATAAGGCTATGTGCACACGTTGCAGATTTGACTGTGGAATTTTCTGTGCAGATTCTGCATTTCTTGGCAGAAAACACGTCAGAATCTGCACTTTTTTTGGTATGTGCACATGTTGCAGATTTCTTCCATTTTTGTACCCCTGCAGATTTCTATTATGGAATAGGTGCAGAAACGCAGCAGATCTGCAAAAAGAATTGACATGGTCCTTCTTTGAATCTGCTGCGCTTTCCGTGGAGATTTATCCGCACCATCAGCACAGCATTTTTTTCTTGCCATTGATTTACATCGTGCTGTAAATCACTTGCAGAACTGCAGCGTTTCTGCGCGGAAAAAAACGCTGCAGATCTGCATGAAATCCGCAACGTGTGCACATACCCTTAGGCTGTGTGCACACGTTGCAATTTGGTGTGGTTTTGGCATGCAAATTTGCTAACAAAACCTGAAGCAATCCTGATGCCTGCAAAGTGAATGAGAAACCTGAAGTGTCATGTACACGTTCAGTACTTGCAGATTTGGTGTAGAAAATCATCTGCAGTATGTCAATTTTCTGTGTTTTTTTTTTTTCCTGCCACGAGATGCAGAAATTTCTGCATCCATTTGCTCAATGTGTGCACATAAGACGTGTAGTTTTTTCACTGAAACAATCCACAACATCAAAAACTCAGCAAAAGCTTATCTTGGGTACTTAACCTTATAGTTGATCAAAACTATGGTAGCCCAGCTGTCTTGTACTTTGTGGCTGGCGAACCAGAGCAAGATCTTCCTTCCAATTGCCAGCCCCCTATGTGCCTCTCCTGATTAGTAAGCCCTTGAGATGTCATGAGTCATGACGTGTTGTGGAGCCTACTAGTCCAGAGAAGCACATAGGATGGTAGTAGGAAGTTCTCAGTGCTCTTGCTGCCACAGAATATCCGCATGACCACTGCATCAGGGACCTACAAATATTTTTGCTTAACTCCTCATTCAGACATCATTTTTTTCACATATATGTTTTATCTGTGTTGTTTACATGTTTTACTGTGTGTTTTTTTTCTGACATACTGATAAAACTTGCATGGGATAACACTGATGTCTGACTTTTTTCTGCGTATGTGAAGAATCATTGATGCCTGAATGAGGCTTTATAGGAGGAGCTTTCCAAGCATTTATAAATCAAAAGGCTTACAGAATTCAATTGAAGAGCAGGAAGATTGAACAGCTCACTGGCTTATTCTCAGTTAACTCACTGAGCAGCCAGCATTAGCCAGTGGAACACAAAAGCTATAAAAAGCAATTGTTTCAATATTATTAGTGAAACCTAATTACTAAACGTTTTCTAGCCAAAGAAACTTTTATAAAAGAAATAAAATAAAAAATTGCCCCCAAATGTGTTAAATTTCTTTAAAGGGTATGCATCACACACTGTCAGGATTCTGCAGTGCGGGGAGCAGGTGGTCATATCTAGAGATGGGTGGACCCCTCGATGTTCGGTTTGGCCGAACAGTTACAAAAAGTTTGGGTACCAGAACAGTACCCGAACCCAGACCCCATTCACTTGAATGGGGGGCCCAAACATCCAGTGTTTGCCATGCTGTCATGTGCATGACAGCGCGGCAAACATCGCTTCTGAACGGCGATGAAATCATCCCCGTCGGTCAGACAGCCACAGTTCCCACACTGTCAATAGACAGAGTGAGCGCTCAGCTGTGATCGGAGGTATAACGTTTACTTCCTGGACTGGTGTCAGCTGATGGGACTACTGATCCCATCATCCGACACCTGCTGTCGCTAATAACAGTAAGAGCAGGAGCGGCGGAAGGGAGTATTCATCAGCTGTTCCTGCTCTGGAAATAAGTAAAAAACAAAAACAAAAAACATGGCATGGGTTCCCCTGTATATTTGATAACCAGCCAGGGAAAACTCACAGCTGGGGGCTGGAACCGTCAGCTTCAACAAGGCTGGTTATCAAGATACTAGGTGGTGGCCCAATTCTAATGCATCGGGTATTCTAGAATATGTATGTATGTATGTACGTCGCGCTTAGCACAGCCACGTAGTATATAACACAGACAGCCACGTAGTATATAACACAGCCCACGTAATATATAGCACAGCCCACAGAGTATATAACACAGCCCACATAATATATAGCTCAGCCCACGTAGTATATAGCAGTGTGGGCACCATATCCCTGTTAAAATAAATAAATAAAAATAAAATAAAAAATAGCTATATACTCACCCTCCGGCATCCACCGAAGCTGTCCCAATGCGCGCAATGCTGCCGCCAGCTTCCGTTCCCAGTGATGCATTGCGAAATTACCCACATGACTTAGCGGTCTTGCGAGACCGTTAAGTCATCTGGGTAATTTCGCAATGCATCACTGGGAACGGAAGCTGGCGGCAGCATTGCGCGCATCGGCGGAAGGTGAGAATAGAAATTTTTTTTATTTTATTTTTAACATATCTTTTTACTATTGATGCTGCATAGGCAGCATCAATAGTAAGAAGTTGGCCCGGGATGGGGTGACAGACTGGCACTGACTGGAGGGGAGTAGTAGGGAGGGGGCACTGACTGGAGGAGAGTAGGGAGGGGCCAATTCGCAGCCAGACTAAGCCTGCCACTGATTGGTCGTGGCCTGCCGGCCGCAACCAGTCAGTGACGTGGGATTTCCATTACAGACAAACCGAGACAGATGGAAGTACCCCTTAGACGAATATATATACAGGTCCTTCTCAAAAAATTAGCATATAGTGTTAAATTTCATTATTTACCATAATGTAATGATTACAATTAAACTTTCATATATTATAGATTCATTATCCACCAACTGAAATTTGTCAGGTCTTTTATTGTTTTAATACTGATGATTTTGGCATACAACTCCTGATAACCCAAAAAACCTGTCTCAATAAATTAGCATATTTCACCCGGCCAATCAAATAAGTGTTTTTTAATAACAAACAAAAAAACCATCAAATAATAATGTTCAGTTATGCACTCAATACTTGGTCGGGAATCCTTTGGCAGAAATGACTGCTTCAATGCGGCGTGGCGTGGAGGCAATCAGCCTGTGACACTGCTGAGATGTTATGGAGGCCCAGGATGCTTCAATAGCGGCCTTAAGCTCATCCAGAGTGTTGGGTCTTGCGTCTCTCAACT